>NW_027205627.1:0-600000 GCF_024711535.1 Dipodomys merriami
TGTAGCTTACTTTGTATGACATATTATGCTATTTTCTACATGGGTCTGGAGCCTATACTGATTTTAGTACACTCAATCAGTTCTGGAAGCCACCCTATAAATACCAAGATGAAAATTTTATGCGTTTAACCAGACAAATATAGCTACCATAAAGCTTAAGTTATAAATTAGGTACAGTAAGACAATAATTACAGTAACTAATAAAATAGAAGAATTGAAACAATATACTGTAAAAAAAAATAATGTGAAATAGGTGTGGAAGTGCACACCTGTAATCCCAGAAAACAAAGTGGAGGCAAGAAAATAATGAGAGAGATTTACAGTGAGACCTTACATCCACAAAAACCAAAAAAGGTATTGTGTGAATGTGATCTCTTTCAAAATATGAGCTTTTTTTTCCTTTTAATTTTTTCAGAGCACAGTTGAGCACAGGTAACTAAATACAGAAGGAAATTACAGTGAAGGAGACTACTGGATAATTGTTTTGTGAAGAGAAAAATGTATCCTATTTAAAGGTTCTCTTCTGAGAAGAAAACCCATGCACCATTCTTTTGCCTTTTTGTGAAACTAAGACATTTCTCCCCTCCCATCTAACCACCTTACCACCTAGGTTGTGGAAAGGACAAGCCCTTTCAAACTAGAATAGCTTGCCATCAAGGCTTTCCATGGACTTACAAACATCTTTATTCTTGAACAATTCAGCTTCCTGTAGCCTGTTTCACTACTATTTTGCTCCCTGATGCCCAGAAGACCCTCCTTTGAAGACATATTCGGTATTTTCAGGTGAGTAAGATAAATGACTCCCTTAGAAGAAAATGTGAATTTGAAGATTGAAATTGAGAAGGGAAATCAAACTCTTCCATCTTTTACTTTATTAAGGATCAGAAAAAAATGATATGTGCTTACATGCTGAGAGTAAGCAATTTTTTTTGGAGGGGGGATCCTGTCGTGGTGCCTGAACTCTGGGCCTGGGCGCGTTCTCTTAGCTCTTCACCTCAAGGCTAGCGCTCTACCACTTGAGCCACAGTGCCACTTCTGGCTTTTTTCTTTTTTGCTTATGTGGTGCTGAGGAATCGAACCCAGGGCCTCAGGCATGCAAGGCAAACTCTTTACCACTGAGCCTCCTTCCCAGCCCGAGTAAGCAACTTTTGCAGCCTGTGCTAATGAATTTAATCTTGATGCTGAAATGAAATGTCTGCCATGTGTCCTGAACCCAAATTCCTTATTTTCTGAGAGTACCACTCCTTCAGAAATTCAGATTTGTGCTGTGAATATTTACTTCCTGTAAAATGTAGTTGCTTGGATGTTTCGATTTTGTGAAAGCTGGGTGAATTTGATGTTTTTTCAGTTATAGTAAGCATGTAAAAATGAATTGAACCTGATTAAATGAAGTTCTTTCTGCCCATTTTCTCTGGTACAGATTTTTCTGCTTTAGGAAATCTATATTTTAAGTCATTCTGGATGCCTTACTAGGTCTGTGTATGTATATGAGTCAATAAGAAATGCAGAATTCGCCACATTGATTTTGGAGCAAAGACTCACAGCTGCTAACTGGGCAATGATTCAGAAGACAGCTGAGGCTGAAGCCATGAGCCTTCCTGCCTGTGTTCAGCTACAATCTCTTCTAAAACGCCCCTCACTTCCCATGGGTTGGTTTCTCTTTCTGTCCAGAGGTTTCGGGAGCTTCATCTTATTCTGGCCTCTTAGTATACCAACATGAGGGGAGTCAAAGCAAGCAAGTGAGATGTGTCAGAGGGGTTTTTTTCGGGGTTGGTTGTGGGGCCTTACCTCTGAGCATGTCCACTGTCCCTCAGCTCTTCAGGTCAAGGCTAACACTTTCCCAGTTGAGCTGCAGCGCCACTTCTGGCTTTTTCTGCTTATGTGGTGCTGAAGAATTGAACCTAGGTCCTCATGCATGCAAAACAATCACTTTACCACTGAGCCACCTTCCCAACCCCAGCAGAACGATTTTAACGCGGGATCCATCACACTTGGGAGCTTCTGGCTGAAAACCCCAGAAAGACAAAATTGAGGAAACACCTAAAAAATGTAATATAGGAAGTTGAAATGTTTAACCCTAAAAACAGTTTCTTGGATAAGGAGACTCAGGAACTGGTGTCACCTGAGGAGAATCTGGTAGAAAATAAAATATCCAGAAAATGAGAAGGGGTGTGAGGGGGTGGAGAGAAAGAGACCTAGATTACCCAGAACTGGACCTGAGTGTGAGCTTAATTTCACCATGGGAAACCAACCACAATGACACAATAGTTTACAACTTTGATTACTTTCTCTCATGCTACCAAGCCTTTTCCAGGTCCACTGCCACTTAGCATGGTGTCCATTCTGGGATTTACTGACTGCTGCTGGTTCCCAGTGGAAGAAAAGAATGTAAACCACAGGACTAAAGCTCAGAAAAGACACGTGTCATCATTTCTCACATGTCCTTTGTCAAAGTAAGTTATACAACAAAGCCTGGTATCAATGGGGATGGGAATACATATTGTGAGCAATATAATAATATCTATTATTATTGTCATAATAAGCTAACATCTATTGTTTTCACCAAAGGGAAAGAGATGGCATTTCTCCTTTTTCAGGAGTATGGGACAAGTCATTCTGTAGAATGTTCTTCAATTGGGGGCTCTCTGAATCTTTTCTCCTAAGATTGTGGCTGTGAGGTTTCAAGAAGGAGAATTACAGTGCAAAAGTATGTTCTCAAGCTGAGCACTGGTGGCTCACACCTATATTCTGAGCCTGAGATATGAGCATTATGATTCGAAGTCAACCTGGGCAGGACAACCCATGAGACTCATCTCCAATTAACCAGAAAGAGCCATATTTGGAGCTGTGGCTCAAATGTTGGAGCACTAGCTTTGAGGGAGTGTGGGTGAGAGGAAGCTCTGGGACAGAATCTTGGCCCTGAGTTCAAACCCAGGATTGAGGGATAGAGGGGAAATATGCTCTAATTGCATGAAATCAAGGGTGTATGTCAGCATCAATATTGATGGTAACTTTGGGGTAGAGTTGACCAGTTTTATTCAGGAAATGATATATTCCACTCTACTCTGTTCTGTATTCTTACAAAAAAAAAAAAAAAAACAGCTACGTGCAATCTATACCTAAGTGGTGTGGATTGCACTGATGGATTGGTTACACTTTACTCTACTTAAGAAATTATACATAAGTCGTGTAAAAAGTGTTTTTATTTTGAGGAGTTTTAATTTAATATGTCATTTTGTGAGTACATCTTGATCAATGTCACCAATTTAATCATTCTTCTCTCTCTCTACCAACCCATCCCCTCAATTTACCTGGTTACACTTTCACACACTTACATTATGACTGAATTAGCCTACTGCACCAGTTTTGTAAAGAATTTTCTTCACTGTACAGGCAAGGAAGATGAAGATGAGGACGACAAGCCCAAGACAGCCTAGCTATTAATTGGCATCAAGATTATTTGACTTACAAAATCTTCACCAAAAGAAGCATTATAAAAAAGAACATGGCCAGGAAAAGTAGAAGCATCTGTATTTGTGTGTTTGCTAGTTCTGGGGCCTGTGTGCTGTCCATGAGCTGCTTTGCTACCACTTGAGCCACGGTAACACTTCCAGCTTTTTGGTAGTTAATTGGAGGTAAGAATCTCATGGAATTTCTATACTGGGCTCACTTTGATCCACAATCTTCAGATCTCAGTCTCCTGAGTAGCTAGGATTGCTGGTGTGAGCCACTGGCAGCTAGAAAAAGATCTATTAGTTGTCCCACTTAAACAAATGGAGCAGTAGGTCAATTGACTGGTGAAATGCAGATAATGATTCCTCTACTTGTTCCTCTCTGGTTTTTATGACTAGTGTGATACTGCTCACTCTGGTTTATATGACTGTGCAATCATTGTTCCATTTTGATCAGTAAACAGGAGAACTGTAAGGGGAGAATATGGGATGAAAATTTTATCTATAGTTTTTGTGGCCTGGCAATATCTTCTCAGAATATTTACAAGGGAAATAAGACTCCATATCGGCTGAATAAAGGAAAAGACACACATGTGCCACAGAAGCAGTTCCACAGAAGGAGAAATGGGAAAACTCATCTAGGCTCAGAGCAAAGCAAAAGGATGGGTTGTTCAGGTGCGTGAAAATTTGTGAAGAATTTCTTTCTTACCATGGAGCTATCATTCAATGCTGGCATTTATGATATGTTCCAGGACTTATATCTATTTAGGTCTGTTTCCTCTGAAGCATCTTTGATAATGACAGAAAGGAGAATGTGACAGTGGCACCTGGTTATGCTTTCTGAAGGAGATTTCAGCTCTCTCCCAAAACAAGTTAGGGTTGTAATGAATGACTTTTATTTCCTTAGAGAATTCATGTTTAATTCTTTGTTTCTATTAAGATTATCAAATTAATAACTTTAAATTTGGTAGATGATATTATAACAAATATGGAATTATGATTTTTATGTTACTTAGAGGCACCCAGTTTCCTTTTAGATAGAAAATATTTGGCTGGTTTTCAACTAAAGTTTTACATATCAGCCTGCTGAGTACCTAGGATTGTAGGCATCAGTCACCTCTCCTGCCTGAGACAAATATTTTTGATAAGGAAAATCACTATGCTATGGAATATGAGGCATGAAGAATGTAGACTAAAAAGGAATATTTTGAAAGCATTAACAAACTGAAGTTATCACAAACTTGCCAGCTTCAGTGAGGAGAAAAATGAGAAAGAAGTACGAGAGTCAGAATTGGAGACTAAGGAAAAGTTATTGAATATCTCTTTGTTAGCAGAACTACTGAAGATTCCTTTTTAGAAAAATTTATTTTGATGTAGTGGTACATGCTTATAATTCTAACTACTTATGAACTAGACACTGGAAGTTATAGAAGGTTTGCTGTTGGTATGGTTAAAATTAGAATACTGGCACCTCAATATCCAAAACAAACTAGTGCCACATGTTGATAAGAGAGGCAGAAGTAGGACGATCACAGTTTGAGGCAGAAGGGGGCCTTTGTTTATATGTGGATGGTAACTAAGTCGTAGAGGCAAGCCTTCAAGAATGAGATTTAAATAAAACCAAATAGATTTTACTTCTGATAGTTAATACAGTGCATTACACAGAAGAAGAAAAAATCCTGACTATGTTGGCATTGCAATCTTGTATCTCCAGGCTCCAGAATGTAGAAATAAATTTGTTGTTTAAAACCAATTAAGTAATGGGTAATTTGTCATCATAGGTCTAAAGGGCTAACAATAAGCCATCTGAAATGGACTGTTTGTGTTTTTGTTTTGTTTTGTTTTTGTGTTTTTTTTTTTTTTTTTGTCGGTCGTGAGGCCTGAACTCTGCGCCTGTGCACTGTCCCTCAGCTCTACAACTGTAGACTAGTACTCTACCACTTGAACTTCAGCCCCACTTCCGGCTTTTTCTGCTGAGGAATGGAACCAAAGGAATCGAACCAAGGGCCTCAGGCATACAAGGCAAGCACTCTACCACTGAGCCACCTTCCAGCCCTGGTTTCTCTATTTTATTTTTCCATCTTTCCAGAGACCTTTTGATACTGAAAAATGCTAAGGCTCCATAGAGAAAAGTTTTAAAACTGCCCATTGTCCAACTCTGACTTCATAAATTTTGGAGTGTAAGGAATGACATCAAGTACCTGAGACACCTAAGACAGGACACTTCATAGTCTTCGGCCCTGCTCCTCAGCACCTGGTGCACATTTACATTATGTAATCAAGTCAACTAATGGTAGTTATAATCAATTTAAAAATACATAGCCAGAAAACATTTTATGAACACTCTTGCACTGTAGTCTCATTGGCTCCCATGTACAAAATAGGAAAGAGAGGCTTCAAAAGAGGTAAGTAATTTACCAAAGGTTGCAAAGCTGGTATATTGGTACATTTAAACTCAGATTAATCTATATCCATACTTAGGCTAACATACCATGTGCATTTATTTTTCTGCAGAAATAAAGGCTCACAGACCTTTATTCAATTTCTAGACTCATATATGCTAACATGATATGTCTATCATGGGTGCTTTACTGGTGCCACCAAGTCATATCAGCTGTAGTTGATACATCTGTACCCATGCATATAAAAATTGCTGAGACTTGGGCAACTGTACTTTTAAAATCTCCCATGCAGTAATAATGTGTAATTAACAGTATGAAATCCAGGGCTAGAGAATAAAACTTCTATGATTGTGCCAGACCCACCTTGCAATTCTTTCTTGGTCTCTTTCCTTCCTTCCTTTGTAGTGCTGGGGATTGAACCCAGGGCCCTGAGCATATTAAGAAAGTGCCATAATACCAAGGAATATGGTCATATCAATCTCTCCAACTTCACTCTCCAATTCACTGCTACCTTGTTCCTGATACTTTACGTTTCTTGATCATAATATTTGGAGATTACTGAACTTCATAAGATTTTCTTCATTTTACAGAATATTTGTTTGCTCTCTTCCTATGTATCACGATACTGAGCAATAAGGATTTTCTTGATCTCCCCAGGCAGAGTTCATGGCTTATCTTCAGGTTTTATTTTACCATGTATATCATTATATTATTACATTTATAATAACAACTCACTTAAATAATTGTTTCTCTTCTTCAGTCTATTGGTAGACCCATGTCCAATCCTAGTTTTTATATAAACAGGAATAGAATTTTTCTTGCCTTATTTTCCTCTTTTTGATTGGTGCAAATTTTCCTGATCTTGTAGAACTCTTTTATCCATGAATATTTTTCAGGACATTTCTTCGTATTTTGCATAATTCAATTAAGAGATTTCCAGCCAAAGAAAACAACTCAGAATTATAGAGGTTAATGACTGTACTCTGGGTTCTTGTGCAGTTGGCACTGGATTTGGCATCTCTATGTTACAACAATAAAAATATATATATTGAAAGTTGCTTTCTTTTTGGTTTCCCATTTTGAGCCATATGAAGCATTTAAGGTGCATAGCAAGTTAACCGTGGAAGTATGAGCTGGTAATCTTTTAAAAATATTTTTTTTTATTTTAAAGAAACTGTATAGAGGGGTTACAGTGTTACAGTTACAGTACAGTAATGAGGATATTTCCTGTCGAGCATTGTTACCCCCTCCTTTGTTTTCCCCCTATATTCCCTTCCCTCCTTACTTCCCCAACTCCTCCTTCCCCCTACCCTGAAGTTGTGAAGTTCGTTTTCAACATAGTGCATTGTACTTCTCATTGTTACAATTGGTCAACCTGTATCCTTGTTTCAGCATTTTGTTGTTTCCCTTCCCCTCTCAAAATTAGAAAATTGAATATACATGATGTAGAGAAATGGAATCAAATACAGTGACAACAGAGCATATGGGAGCTGGTAATCTTTAACCTTCAAATTCCAAAACAAAAATAAGCAATGAATGATAAAATTTGTTCATAAGGGAATCCTCAGACTTCTGATTGATACTCTGATTCTTCCATTTAAATAAAATGTTGTTAGAATCAAGTTCTGATCCAGGCTAAAATGTTAATACCTGTGGAAATGATGACATTGAGTTGGTATTAGTTGAATATGCCTTCCTATTAATGAAATACCATTGCAAATGATTTTACAAAAACTGGATGATAGCAAGAGGGATTTTCGACAAAAGCAGTATAGTGGGTAAGGTATGTAAAAGTTACAAAACTGGAACTGCATGCTGGGAAAAGAATAACTTTATGGGGAGGAGTAACGTATTGTTTTAGATGAGCCAAGTTAAAATGGATCATTATGTAACAAGAAATTTCGTATTTGCTTCCTTCTAACAGCTAGCAGATACTTATCTATTTATAAAAATAAATACTAGAATGAAAAATCCAAAAGAACTTTAATGATGCATTTAATATTTTGGAGACAACAAAGATTTTCAGTGATAGGGACAGTTTAATTAATTCTCGAATTTATAAGCACTGGACTCCCATGTAATCATTATAAGTGATGTTCTTAGAATAGTATGAAATTTCTAAGGATAGGAAATATATGAATGATATAATGATATGAAAAGTCAACTTATAAAGTAGGCTCACACCTGTAATCTTACCTACTCACAAGGATGAGATTGAGTACCATGGTTCAAAACCAGCCCCCAGAGGAAAATCCATTTAACCGCCAAAATGACAGAAATGGCTAGCGCTGAGGACAAAAAAAAAAGCAGAGAACAATGTGTAAGCCCTGGATTCAAGCTCCAGTTTGGGCAATAAACAAATGAATAATCAAACAAATATATGACAACAAATTATAGGAAAATATGCATATGCATATATGCATGGCAGAGTGGTCTAACCGTGGTGTTCCAGTGTTTACATTGTGTAGTTCCAGGATGAGAACCTCACAAACATTTAATTAAAGGAAATCAAATGTAGCAATACGTTGGAAATGATCTGCACAACTTGGGAGGGATTGAGAAAGTGAAGGAAAGAGGAAGAAAAATAAAGGATAGGGTAGGGTAACAAGTTAGATAAGAAATGTTATCACTACCTTACTTATGTAACTGTAATCCCTCTGTACATCACATTGACAATAATATTGAAATAAAAAATAAAAACAAAAGCTTTTATTTATATCATTATATTTAAAAGTAGACTTTAAAAGAGTTATAGGCATGTTTTAAATTTCTAATGCATTGCCCCACTCTACTGCAGTATACTGGAATATGGGGAGAATTACTTACACATGAGTCCATGAGTAAGGACCCTAATAAGAATTCCACAAAGAAATGTCAACATGAACCAAACAGTCCTACCCATAATACCTTCCTTCTAAAGCAAATCACACAACCTCCCAAATCCACATAATTCAATCATTTAAAGACAAATGATGAACCAAAGTCTCCATGTGTAGAAATACATACTTGTGAAAAGGATGGAAAAGGCACTGAGACACAAAGTAAATAATGCACAAGTTTAAGGAAGATTCCATAGATAAAGGAATGTGTCCCACACACTTCAAACTGTAAATCTGGGAAAGTCAGTCATCTTTGTCATACTAATAAAAACCACAAAAAAATCTAACTGTGGGATTCAAAAAGATTGTTCATTGTGACAGCACAGTAAATTCAGTGCAAATTACTATGTTTCTCTTTCCTTGTCTTATTCCCACCTCATTCTTGAATTCTGAAGGTGAGATTCTGGGGAGCCAGTTCCCTTTGCTCCAGTAATTCATGAACGTGAATGGGTGATTGGAGATACAATTTCTTCATATAGTTCTTGGATTCTCATTTTTTATTAAACTTACAGAGAAATAATGGAATTGCAAAACACAAGAAAGTCTCAACTTTTCCACTAATTTCTAAAATGCCTGCTGTAAGAACAACAAAATTAATGAAAGAAACAACTCAGAAACCATATAAAGATATTTTTGGTGTATTGATACCAGGAGAAATTGAAAACTCATGTATAAATACCAAATTACATTTACAAAGCACAAAACCTAATTCTTCACTGAGCTAAAATGATAATTACACATTTATATTTTCCAACAAAATCACCATTGAGAATACCACAGTAAATTTCAATCACAGAAGCAAAGCTGCAAAGAACTGCTAAAATTTTTACGTATTCTTTCCTTGAGTTGAGAGGGTTGATTCTGCTGACGTTGACTGTTTGATCCTCTTCCTCCTCACAAATAAATGGGCCTACATAGAACAATATATACATATACCTTAACTTCATGGGTGTCTAGCCTTTCTGGTTGGATCTTCGGTCTGAGGACCACCTACGGAGCATATATAGTTTATGAACATGGACCATGCTTTAACAAGCTGAAACATGCTCTAAAACAGTTCTAACAGAAACATATGTGATAATGGAAATATTCTATATATGCATTGTCTAACAGACTAAGCCACTGGCTATATGTGCCTAATGAATCTCATATGTAAAGAGTGTCTGAAAAATTAATTCTTCCAATTTCAGTTAAATGAAATTTTAAATAATAAGATTCATCTACTCACTGTTAACTCAACAGCTCATTTTCCAAATAAGGAAGCTGAAGTTCTGACAAAGATGATGATAAAATATAATCCAAGTGAAGAAGTTTCCATTAGATACTAACTGAATGCCTGTGAATTATCTGAGCTTTCTTGTCTTATAGAATTCAGCCATCACTCAGCTAGATTGACAGCTGGGAGGAAAGCGGTGGGAGATAAACACAAGATACTTGGGATACTGAGAATTGCTCCTTGAAGATGAGGGTTATGAATGAATCTTTTCTATATTTAGTAGATAACAATGTGTGTGGAGTCCTGAAGGTAGAAAAATAATGATTGTATTTCAATCAAACAGGTGCTCTGTTTATCAAAATGGGAGAGAAGACAGACAGGTGAATTCTATATATATACAAACTATATAGAGAAAATTTGCTATGTTCTATTCCATGATAGGCCCTAGCATAAACGTTGGCACTTTGTACATACTCTGTAAATATTCACACACTAAAAAACAGAAATGTAATCCTTTATTACTGTTAAAATACATAGAATATCTTCATAATATATATTTGTGGGCCTATTTTTTTCCTTAATTTCTTCCACCCCTATATTAAAAATGGCCCTAAGAGAAAAGCTTCTAGATGTGTTAAATTTGAATTCCATCTATTTCTTTTGTTGAATTGTACTCTAGATAGGATTGAGGGATTAGGGCAAGAAAAATAATAAGTATTCTCAACAAATTGTCATGCCTCATTTTTAAGGGGAGGTATGCGATTATTAGGAGAAATATGTATTGGTCTTTGTAGCTAGGACCATTCAAGAAACAAAAGAAAAAGAAAAGTTCCATGGCAGTCTCAAGTGTTTGCATATCTTCAAGTGAATAATAGCTGTTGTATATTCCATATTATATTTGCAATCTTTCTCTAAGCTATTGCCATCCTCCAGAGTAAAGTTCAGGCATGCCTATTGCTCATTATAAAGATCGCAGTTGCTCAAACTCAGAATACATTGTTTGTATAGGCTTCACATGGCTATCTTTATTTCACTCAGTGGCATTGAGGAATGGGAGATACACTTGAAATACATAAATATACACATACACACATATCTCACTGGCTTTCACTTTTACTGTAAAAATTAAGTCTTTTTTGTCTCTGACCCAAGAGCATCATAAATCGTCTAGCATCCATTAATGTGTAATAAGTTCATTATTAACTTGCAAGTAGGTTAAATCTCTAGATTCACACAATTCTAAATACTCATATGGAGAAAAATATATACCTAGAGTTTTGGTGTGCTTCTATATTACGAAGCTCTCAATTTTCATCTTATTTGCCCAGAGGCGGCAAAATTGCTTGATAGGAAATGTACTCATTACCTTGTCATGTAACTGTAACCCCTTTGTACAGTATTCTTACAATCAAAAATGTACAAAAAGGAAAAAAAGAAATTGGAAGTCACGTATTTCCATTAAAATTAACTAAATTTAAGGCCTGTAACTTTCTACAGGTTTTTAAGGACCAAATAAGTTGTGGATATGCCCCACGGCCTTTACGAAAAGCTTAGGGAGAGAGATCCAAAAGTGGCAGGAGGTAGGTGACCAGAGCATAATTATATAGCTTTACTTCACTGTTACCATAGCAGGAGTACAAATCAATATGATGGTTCGTAGTTACAGGACCAGAAGATATACTAGAAACTGACATCAATGAAGGTCATTCATTGTAGGAAAACATAAATCAGGATGCACCATAGGTTGCAATCAATAGTGTCCAAAAAAAGCAACACAGATTGGGATAAAGTTATTTCAAGTATATATTTGATAAGTGGTTCACATCAAGAATATATATAAAAAACACACATCATTGCAACGACACACAACCTGATTTTACTATGTGCACATAAATCAGATTTTTGTCCAAAGAAGACAAAGTGTTAACAAGTCCATGAAGCAGGTGTTTAACATTACTAATCACAACGAAAGTGTAAGTCAAAATAATGAAGAAAATTACCACTTCATATGAATTAGGTAGGATAACTACAAAAAAATAAAGTACAATATTGACAAAAGTGTCGTAAAATTGGAACCATTCTATGGGAAACAGAATGGCATCTTTTCAAACAATTAAAAACAAGATTACTCATACCTGTAATCCTAAGCACTCAGGACAGGAGGCTGAAATGCAAGGATCACGGTTCATAGCCAGCCTGGGCAGAAAACTGGAAGTGGATCTGTGGTTTAAAGTGTAGAACTCTAGCCTTGAGGAAAAGTTCAGGGACAGTGACTTGGCCCTGATTTCAAGCCCCATGACAAAAAATTTAAAAAAAACAGAAAGTAAATAGAGTTTTACTGTGATCCAGTGACTCCATTTCTGGGCATATACTCTAAACATCTAAAAGCACGGTCTGGAAAAGGTCTTGCACACTCATATTTATTTTGTACAATATTCAAAACATGGAAGCAATCCAGTGGCCATCAACAAATGAATAGCTAAAGCAAATGTGGTTTATACATACAGTGGCATATTATTTCAACTTTTAAAAGAATTATGGGGCTGGGAAGGTTGCTCATGGGTAGAGCGCTTGCCTTGCATGCTTGAGGCTCTGGGTTTGATTCCTCAGCACCATATAAGCAAAAAGAAAAAAGCCAGAAGTGGCGCTGTGTGTCAAGTGTTAGAGTGCTAGCCTTGAGCTGAAAAGCTGAGGGACAGTGCTCAGGCCCAGAGTTCAGGCCTCTCGACTGGACCCCCCTCCCAAAAAAAGAATTATGTTGTGACATATTCTATATTATGATTGAACCTTTGGAATACTGCTAAGTGAAATAAGCCAGTCATAAAAAGATCAAATATTACATGATTCTACTTATATCAGTAGTTACATAGAACAGTCTAATTGATAGAGACAGGAAGCAAAATCATACTTGATGTATACTTTGAAGCAGAGGAGAGTGAAAAATTGTTTTAATGAATAAAGAATTTGAATCTTGGAGTATGTAATGAGTGTGGACATTGAGATTGTACAATATTGTAAATGTACTTATTACTACTATGTTGTATTCTTAAAATGATTAATAAAACCTGGGAGAGAATTATGAAAGGGTTAAGCATAATCATGGTACATAGTATGCCTATGTGGATATATGAAAATGAAAGATCCACTTATTTAAGTAGATAATGCTAATAGAGTTGAAAAAAGACAATAAATTTTAAGTTAAGTGTGCAAGTTTAAGTCAGAGGGCTTTGCTTCTTCAAAAAAGCAATTTAGACATCCAATTTCTCTGTCAACATAGTGTTGATGGGACATCACAATGTACAGTGCCCTTTGGGCCTGGGTGCTGTCCCTGAGCCCTTCAGCTCAAGTCTTATGACCAAGAAAATAATGCTTGGGTTAAATGGGTTAAATATTTTGCCCACCATTACTGTTAAGATTCTGTGGCACAGAAACCACAAAAACACCTGGTCCACTTCCTACTATGATGAACCTCAGATCCCCAAGAGCATGGAGTGCATGATCTGTCAGTCAAACACAGAGTGGGGAAACTTGTAAGACTCTGCTGTTGCTATTCACAAGAGTTTGGATCTAAGACAAAAACCCTCTTTTCCCAAGCCCTTGCTTCTGTAGGTATGGGGAGGGATAATTGGCATTTCTGGGAAACTTATCAAGATGCACTTAAATCCAAACCTTGAAGAGATGAGCAGTAATCACTAAATATAGCCAGGGGAGATGTCTAATGGTATTGTGGAGGACCAGTGTTGTAGACCTTCCTGGCCAACTAGAGTAGAACCTGTACTTTGGTTCAATTAGCCATACCTTTCACCTTAGCATATCATCCACCTGTCCATTCTCAAACATTTTATACTAGTTAGGAGAGACCCCTTCCCTGGAGGGTCATTCGTATTTCCTAATTACTTAAGTGGTTTTCAGGATCGCCCCCTCCAAAGTTTCCAAAATGTTCAAAGCCTGAAACCAGACAGCACCTTATGAATCAATTTTATTTTATGATTAGAATAAATAAAATATTTTGGGGGCTAGGAATATGGCTTTGTTTGTCCAGCATGCATGAAGCCCTGGGTTTTATTCCTCGGAACCACATAAACAGAAAAGGCTGGAAGTGGCACTGTGGTTCAACTGGTAGAGTGCTACCCTTGAGCAAAAGAAGCTCAGGGAGCCACAGGATTGGCAAAAATAAAATATAGAGTAGAATAAAATCAAAAGAGGTTTGATAATTATACTAAAATTTTTTAACCCATAAACTAAATGCTCTAGTAGGGTGGCATGGAAAAATTAGCTCTAGAAATATTATCTGACAAGGGATGAGCTTCTATGGTGATTGGAGACCAAAGCTGCACAAAGATCTTTTTTGGGGGGGGCGGGTCCGGTCCTGGTGCCTAAACTATGGGCCTAGACACTGTCCCTCAGTTCTTCAGTTAAAGATAGCACTCTACCACTTGAGTCACAGTGCCACTTCTGGCTTTTTTCTTTTTTGCTTATGTGGGGCTGAGGAATCGAACCCAGGGCCTCAGGTATGCAAGGCAAGCACTCTACCACTGAACCATTTCTCAGCCCCTGCACAAAGACCTTAGAAGGTTTGAACATTGGCAAGTGAGTTAACTAAGAACTCAGACGAAGAGCTGGGAAGGTGGTTTAGCGGTAGAGTGCTTGTCTTGCATGCATGAACCCCTGGGTTCGATATCTCAGCACCATGTAAGCAGAAAAAGCACTGTGGCTCAAGTGGTACAGAGCTATCCTCAAGCTGAAGAGCTGAGGGACAGTGTCCCAGCCCAAATTTCAGGCCTCACAACCGCCAAATCCAAGAACAAAGAAAAGAAAAAAAAATATGGTCACTGGTGGCTCACGCATGAAATCCCAGCTACTTGGGAGACTAAGATCTGAGGATGGTCATTCAAAGCTAGGCAAGGCAGGTAAATTCTGTGATACACTTATCGCCAATAAACCACTTAGAAAACTGGAAGTGGTGTTGTGGCACAAGTGGTAGAGAACTAGCCTTGAGCTGAAGAGCTGAGGGACATCACCCAGGCAAGGTGTTCAGTTCCAAGACCGACCAAAAAAAAAAAAAAAGGCAAGTTACACCTAAAGGGTTTCCTACCAAGAGGGAGGAAGGGTTTCCTACCAAGAGGAAAGGAGTTTTGGGGGTTTCTGTCTAACAAGAATGCTAGTTTCCCTTCTAGTGGGCAGGGGCATTAGCTTCTAATAACGAGGGTGTTAATGAAAAAACTGGTCAAAGCATGATTCAGTTTCATAATGTCCAGATAAATGTCTAATGTTTGACTTGTGAAAACATCCTACTTGGGAAACTCCAAACACTCTTAATGCCTTTAAAGTGATCATGCTTAGTTCCAGGGCCTCAATGGACCCTCTAGGTAATCTTACGATATGATTGCAAATTCAATCTTGGAGCAGACACTCTGCGTATGTCTTCCAATTTTGAGTATACCCAAATTCAAATTGAGACTGAATAAGTGAGGTAAATACTGTGGTGATTCTGTCCACATATGGAGTACTGCAATGACTGTGTTGCAGAGAGGGCACACAAGAGGTCCTATTTGTGCTGTCATTGAGCTCAGACCTCATGTGCATGAAATTCATGATAGTTCAGTAAAATGTGATCCAAGACAACTTGGAACAACTTGTTGCCCTTCTCAGAAGCAAGAGTCTGTTTAAAAAACCACTGAAACTGATCAGCTCCATTCTTTCCAGGTCAACTACCTGGGGAAAATTGGACATTTCCAATTGGACATTTCCAAGAAACTTACCTAGAGGTAGTGAAGGCCAAACTTTGAGATGAGCAGTAAGTACAAATCATAGCCAGGGGAAATGTCTGGTGGTATTCCAGGAGACCACTATTGGAGATGTTACTGGCCAACTGTAGTGGAATCTGTACTTTGGTTCCTTTGGCCAATCCACACCTGACCATTCTCAAACACCTTAAATTAAGTAAGGAGAGACTTCTTAGCTAGTGGGTCATTCAAACCTCATATTTTCAAATACAAACTACATATTTACAAATTTTATATTTACTTAGGAGCTTAAAGCTAGAAACCAGAAACAACAGGTTAAATTAGTTTTATTCTGTTGATCTCCACAATCTATGATCTCCATAATTGAATTATTCCAATATGTGCTTTTATTTATCAGCAGGATTTGTTTATTTGAAATGCCACCATGTAAAATAACTAGGACCCACTGGTACGATTTAATGGGAAATATTTGGACTAAACATAATACTTGACCAGATAAATGGTGATAAGTGAAATGAATCCCAACATAGGGGCAAAAGTGTTTTTTGTCATTTCTTGCTATTGTTTCTAACATATTTATAATGTTCCATGTGATTTTTGTTTCTTTGTATTCTGTCCCCCAAAAAACAGCATAACCCCTGTTTCCAATGTTTTTGATGTTGGTGCCCTCCATCTTGTATATACACTTCTCTAGTTTGGAGAAGGAAAGGGAAAAATAGAATACTTAAATGGGAATAGAGGTTGACCCATTGTAACAATAAGATGCACAAGACACTGTTGAAAAACAAATTTTAAAATTTAGGCGGGGTTCGGGGGGAGTGTTTAGGGTAGTTTTGAAGCTAAGAGGTTAGGGATGGTAGGGGACATATAAAGCAGGAGGTAACAATGCTTGATAGAATATGTATGCTTTCCTTCCTCATGTAACTAACACCTCTGTACAGTATTTTTACAATAAATATATAAAAATAAAAGAATAAATATACTTCAAAGGTAATCTGTGTGGTGGTTGGAGGCCAATGGTACAGAAAGACTTACAAGGATTGAATACTGGAAACAAATTACCTAAAAACTGAGATGATGCTGAGTATAATCCTAAATGCTCAGTTGACTGAATTCTGAGGATTTGTGTTTGAAGCCAACCCAGACAGGAAAGATGAGACTTTTATTTCCAATGAAGGTGCAAAAAAAGATACTACTGGAGTTGTGGCTAAAGTGGTAGCCTTGAGTAAAACTGCTCTGGGACAATGCCCAGAGCATGAGATCAAACCTAAGACCAGCCCCCAGTCACTTATAAAAAAGTTGTGTGTCTGTGTGTGGTGGCAGATCCCTTTACAAGTTTGATGATAGAACAAGCATTTCAACAATGAGTCATGGTGTCAATATTTACCTCTTTAGTAATTGTTTTCATAGTAATGTGTACAAGGGTGCTTTATCTCTTCTATAACAGGTATTTTTTTCCGTGACTGACTGAAAAACTGCCTTAATCAAACCCTTTTTAAAATCAAAATATCTTATTGGATACTGCTGAATAGGAAAGTCAATGATTATTGTTTGAAAGAAAAGAAAGCAAAATCAGATGGGAGAATTGTAGAAGTTAAATCTTGAAGTGCTTGACTGATATAAGCACTGCCCTTTTAAAGGTAGTCAAAACCTTACCAATTTTAGAGAAGTGCTAAGGGCTAGAGGCATGGCAATAGTAGTAGAACACCAGCTGGGTAAAAGTTGGTTATTTTTTATATGGCCAGGTGTTCGGATTTGGTTGATTGTTAAGGCTTTTGACTAGTTTGAAAGGGGTCAAAAGTTTGAGCCATCACAAAAGATGATCCCAAAGCTCAAATTCATGGGAGCTGGGCTGCCTATCCAGTGTGCTTATTCAACTTGGACATGTGATAGCATGCCTTTTGCAGGAGTAAACTTTGCCTTGCTGAGATGGTGTTTGTAGAATACCTTAATTGCCCCCGGTATTTCCAACACAGATATTCTGTGCTATTCATGAGGAATCCTAGGAACCCCTCATAGGAGACACATCCAGCTGCCCTGTTGAGCAAAACTCCTGGATGTTCTAAACATGCCATCCTTGGTAGCTGATAGTGGAACTAGGTATAAAGTTAATCAGCAACATCAGTAAGAGGCACAAACAGGCACCCTCAGAAGCAAGCTACCTCATGCATTGGCCTTGGTAGAAAAAAATGAAACTATGTATCCTGTTTTGCTACTTGTGTCTTTGTAGGGATGGTGTATGAGAGAAGTGTCTTAGATTCAGGCTCTTAAATTCTTTCTGTCTAACAGTCTTGATCTGCAAATGCATTTGTCCAGCTAGGAAGAGTGAAAATTTGGAGATGGATTCATCTCTGAGAAAAATCTCTAATAATGGAGTTGAGAAAAGGGAGGAACAAAAAACACAGTCTGAAGGGCAAAGCATACCAAAAAATCTTACTCCCATTACAGCATGTCTCTGTGATTTAAGAATTGTAAATCTAGGAAGCCCAAGAAAATTGTAGCTAAAAAGCCTCCCTCATACATTGTAGGGAAAGATATGACAATATGTGTTAAGGCTGATTTTTATTTTTGAGCTCAAATTTTAATGTTCATTTGGTAAACTAAATCCTCAATATCCCTGTCTCTGTGTAAATACCCATCAACATGAAATATAAAGTGATTTTGATAAAAAAATAAAAATGACTCAGGAGAAATTTTAAATGCAAAAACAATCTTCACAGAAGCAAACTCTCAGAGATATTTCATGACTTTGACAAGGATAAAGTGGGTGAAGTTAGTATATAAATTTAGAAGTATGACAATGCACAAAAACATAAAAAGATACTCATCTATTTCATTATATACCCAAAGCAGAAAGCAAATCTTGGTTAGATGATTTTTTAAAACCCAGTCTCTCAGGTACTGGGAAGGTGGCTCAATGGTAGAGTGCCTGCCTTGCATGTATGAGGCCTTGGGTTTGATTTCTCAGCATCACATAAGCAGAAAAAGATGGAAGTGGTGCTGTGGCTCAAGTGGTATCACTAGCCTTGAGCTGAGGGACAGCACCAAGCCCCAGAGTTCAAACCCCATGACCAACAAAATAAAAATAAAAATAAAAAACAAAACACAGTCTCTCACTTTTGTGTCCTCAACTCTAATAACTCTGCTTCAGCCTAGGGCTAATATTTTAGGTGTGGACATATATCAACACTCCTGAATCAGACTCCACTTGATTATTTTTTAAATACATATTTTGTTCTTAAGTTTCCTCTTTATAAATTCACATACACCTATAAAAAATGGTGTGGCCATCCCAGTAACCTTCTCAAAGTACCTCCTTATGACAACTTACAAAAATTGTATTATATTACAACAAGGAAAACAATGCTAAAAATAAAGAAAACAAATTATGAAATATTAATGATTAATAAAATAAAAAACAAAACAATTACCAGTGTTTTCAATATTTGAAGTGTACTACAAATTAGATTTTATTCTTGCCATATTTCTTTACATTTAACACTAAGATTATGATGTTCAACAAGAATTTTATAGGCTATGAGTAGTATCTAAATCACCCACTAAGTTTACCATTTATAGTTCATCTCATAATTTGTATATGGCTTATATCATCATTTGTTCCTCACTAACATATGAAGTAAGGAAGGCCTACAGTTTTAACAGAATCTGTGTAGTTAACAGAGTCAACTCTTTATTCTGCTCCTTTACACAAGGACTTTGCAACTTCTCATTAGTAAAGTTTGTATAAAATCTGAAATGTACATACTTAGTACTACTTATCTGCTACCATAAATCTTAAATACTTTATAGAAAAGTATTATGACCTGCCAAACAGTCCCAGTTTTGGCATATATAAGCAAATTCCCAAAATTAAATATATTGAAAACATTAAAACGTTTAACAAATATTAAAATTGTTGCAGTGTTCATTACTACAGATCCCTTGTATAGAATAATTGAATTACTCCTCCAACACATCTCTTGAACAACAAATATCTGGAATTATTTTGTTTTTGACATGTCAATCTTGACTTTATTCTTAAATGTGTACTTATGTAAGAAGTACATGGTTCTAAAATTTGACGACAATTCTTTTAAACTTACTTTTTGTTGAATTGTCTAGTTTAAGAAAATCAATTACAATTTATCTATAGAAATGTTCTGTGCTCAATTCAGCATCACATACACTAACATTGGAATGATACAGAGAAGATTAGCATGGCCACTGAGCAAGGACCACAGGAAAATTCCTGAAGCATTCCATCACCCAATTTGTTAGGAAATAGAAAGACTTGGAAAAAAATTATTAAGTGAAGTAAGCCAAGTCCAAAGAAACATAGGTCCCATGATTTCTCTAATTTTCAATACCTAATGTATGTCTGAGATAAGCAGAAAAGGTCAAAAGTTATGTGTATATGACCAGATAAGATTATGTTAAGGGAAATGAAACCCAAGTTTTTTTCTTGCTATTGTTTCTCACGTACTTATAACGTTCAGTGTGTTTTTTTTTGTTTCTTTATAGGTTCCTCCCCCATGCTATAACACCTGTTTTCACTGTATTTGAAGTTGGTGCGCCTACATCTTGTATATACTCTCCTCTAATTTGCTGAGGGGAAGGAAAAAAAAACCAAAATGCTTAAATAGGTATACAGGTAGACCTATTGTAACAATGAGATACACAAGACACTGTGTTGTAAAGTGAACTTTAAAATTGAGGCTGGGAAAGGGAGGAGGTTAATGGACTTGTGGAGGTGGGAGGGAAGGGATGGTAGGGGAACAATAAAGGAGGAGGTAACAATGCTTGTTATGAAATGTACTCATCACCTTGCTCATGTAAGTGTTACCCCTCTGTACAGTATTTTTACAATAAGAACGTATAAAAATGTTCTGAGATGGAAGAGTTTATTTCTTTTATTTTACACATGTAATATTTTTAGCAAAGAAATTCATGCAGAACTCCAATATGAAGGCATTTTGAATAAATATGTGTGTGAATGCACGCATGTGCTCAAGCACTTGAATGTGTGTTGACGTGCTCAGAGTTTGAAATCAGGGCTTCAAGGTCTTGCTAGGCCTTTTCTCTCTAGTTACTAAATGAGCTACATCTCCATTCTTGGCCCTTTGCTAGTTCATTAAAATTTTTGAAAAATAATCGCATGAATTTATTTGCCCCGATTGGCTTCCAACTGTTATCCACAGATCTCAGGCTCCTGTGTAGATATCCCTAGTAGTTAGGATTACAGGTGTGACAAACCAGCAAAGGCTTTCAGAATAACGTTAAAAGTAGAAGAAAATTAACTTCAGAGGGCATGTTTTAGCATCTCCAATTTTAAAGCATTTTGGAGTGTTTATTTATGATTTTTTTTTTTTACTTTTTGGATACTTATAAGACAGTAGGTGATGAAATTTAAAAGTTTTACTACTTTTTAAAAATGATACTTGAATTGTGGGACAGAAGAAATTTGGACCTCAATGTATAAGCTCAGTTCTGTGCATGATAACCCAATGTCACCAACACAATCTGTATTGAAGACAAATGTGACAGAAAACAATCACCATGGGCAATATTTAGTATGCTATTGTTTCTTGGACAATATGAATATTGAATTGAGAGTGTCATAGAATGGAGAGATTTTATCTCCCTTTTGTGTATTGCTGAAAGGCTTTCAGAAACTTTGACTCATTTCTTTCCTCACTGTGTGTGTCTTTAGGCCATGCACTTACGGCCTTTAATTACAATTTTTCCCAACACTAAAATGGTAATAACATTAGCATTATAGTAAATGTTATCTTAACAATTAAGGGAATAAAACTTGTGAAATACTTAACATAAACTTTTAGAAATGAGCTTTGAGTTTAGCCAGCAATCTTTTCTAAATACTAAATAGAATGTGATAAGTAGTACAGAAACCATTACATGAAGTGAGCAACTAGAAGTAATATCTATTGATCATGCTCTCCTTCCAAGGAAGCCAGGTGGACAACTTCTCATGCTGTAAATCAAACTGGTTATGTTATGTCTTGATAGTGTAAAAATATCAGGGACAGAATGATGAAGGAATGTTGTAGACTGAGGTGAAATCCATATGAAAATGTGCAAAACTGATAAAACATAAAAGTATCTGAGCAGTATTTTGTGTTTTACAACATGTAAGTTACATCGCAAAGATAAAGAAGACATAGAAGAATAAATTCTTTTTTTGTTGTCCTATCATAGGTCCTTAGAAGAATGAACTCTTTCCTTATTCTTGTACAGGCATCATCGGATGAGAGGAACTGTATTTTTTTTTTTTGTTTGCTTCCTTCCATTTGTTCTTCAGTTTGAAATCTGAGCTGCTTGAGACTGAAAGAAACCAAGAGAAATTAGACAAACAGGCTTTGGAAAGAACAATGTAAAATAAATAAAATACAGCCTTGTAACAGGTCTAACTAAATTGAGTTATATAGTGCCAATTTTTAACAGAAAATGATATAAGCAATACCATGTTATTGCAAACTGAAAAATGTTAGGAGTTGCTTCATTTTTTTTCTTTGCTACTACCTTGAATTAATTATTGATCTGGTTTAGCGAAATTAAAGATGAGATTAACCAGAACCTGGATTAAAAATGGACAAAAGTTCTGAATAGACGTTCTCCATAAAGCCCTGAAAATTTCCTGTGGGTTTACAAAGTTGTGTTTAATACAACTTCTATGCTGCCTTAATGCTTTTTGAGCAGAAGTCATTAGAGAAATATAATTCAAAATTACTATGATACATCTTCATAACTATTATATCTCATTAAAAAATCAATGGAACCAGTTATGGTGGTAAAGGCTTGTAATTCCAAGCATTTAGGAGGTTGGATTTAAGTCTAAGGCCAGTCTAGGGTACTGCAGATAGTAAAATCCTGCCCTTTTTACCTTTGAATAAACGGTAATAATGTTGGTGAGAGTGTGGAGAAAAGGAAATTTTCTACACTATTGGTCAAAAAACAGGTTAGTATTCTCGTTGTAGAAAGTAGTATGCAAGTTTTTAAAGAAATACAAAGTTGAGATATCATATGACCCACCAATCATGTGACTATTTCTCTCTGGGTACCTCATAAATATATCTGTAGTTCATTGTTATTCACATTATTCACAAGAGCAGCCAAGATATAAGTCAATGTTCAGTGTTCAACTACAGACTAATAAAGCAACTGTGGTACATGCACAAATATCTTTTCTGTTTCATCCTTAAAAATAACAAGAGACTGCTCCCATTAGCCACAACTTACAATGACCTGAAAGATGTATTCGAAATGAATAAAAATGTTGTGTTCTGATCTTTGTAAACACACACACATACACACATACAAACACACACACACACACACACATACACACACACACACACACACACACACACCTCAAATATTAAGACATATTTTTTATAAGTAAAGCAAAGTGGGACTTCTGGGGCATTTCGTTCGCAATGTAGAAGATACTATATATACAGTAGGAGGTATAGAGTTGAAATGTACAACATGAGGATACAGGGGACAATACTGGCCTTACATAGGAATGAAGCTAAGTAAGTAGGAGTTGTTCTTCTTAGTAGGGGTTGCTCTTTTAGTTGTTCTTCTTTCAGTAATTGATAAGATGAATGTAATTCTTTCAATATACCTGCCTGTTTGCAGAAATGATAACAAACAATATTATTATAATGTTGTATGCTCAACATAGAACAAACTGTCAAAATAAAATACATGAGATTATCCTTGATGTAAACTAATTATTACAAATAAGGGAAACCATGGGAACTATGTTTCTTTAAGTCTGGCTTATTTCACTTAATATGATTTTTTCCAAGACCTTCCATTTCCTTACAAATGAGGTGGTATTTTTCTTTCTGATGGAAGCATAGTATCTGTGTGTATGTGTATATGTGAGTGTGTGTGTGTCATTTTCTTGATCCATTCATCTACTGAGGGGCTTCAGCGTTGATTCCATATCTTAGCTATGGTAAATATTACTGTGATAACCATAATTGTGTTGGTAGCTTTAGTGTGGCCTTGTTTGTGATCATCTGGTTAAATGCCCAGAAGTTGGATTACTGGGTCATAGGAGCAATATTGTGTACATCAAGGATAATCTTAGTAGATGAGTAGAATAGCTCAATAGCTATGTACATATGACCCTATAGGATGATTCTAAGTGAAATGAACTCCAAGACATGTTCTTTGTTGTTGTTGTTCTTAATGTACTAAATGATTTATTTTTATCCTTTTGTGTTTTCTCCACCTAAGGTTTATCCCCTGTAGTCACTGTATTTGATATTGATACCCTGGGTATTGTAAATATGTTGATCTGAACTGGAGAAGGGGAAGGAAAAAAACAATATAGTGATACAAAGGACAAAGGGGGAACCTATGCAACGGTGATACTCACAAACAATAGTTTGGAAACGATCTTGGGAGGTGCGTTGGGAGGGAAGAGGGAGAAAAATGGGTGAAGGGGTAACAAGTTAGAAAATAAATTAATTCATTACCTTAATTATGTAACTATAACCCCTCTGTACATTACCTTGACAATAAAATTTAAATAAAAAATAAAATAAAATATATGAGAGC
Source organism: Dipodomys merriami (assembly GCF_024711535.1). Classification (NCBI taxonomy): domain Eukaryota; kingdom Metazoa; phylum Chordata; class Mammalia; order Rodentia; family Heteromyidae; genus Dipodomys; species Dipodomys merriami. Next base: position 24,289 of record NW_027205627.1, read on the forward strand.
AGCAATACAGTCGGTGGGACTAGGGGAAATTGTGTACTATACAAAGAATAGTACAACAGCTGTGGAGAGCAACAATTTGACTTTAACGTAAGAAATAATAAACTAGCATGCAGATTTTCAGCCTCATGTCAGTCACTATAAAGGGAAAACAAAATGCATAATTAGCAAACCAATAGACATAAAATAGAAAACTAAACAATTGAGGTGAAGAGGTGACTTGGATCAAGAATAACAAATGACACAATTAGAAACAAATAACAAGATGGTAAGTTTAAAAAACATTACCCATAATTCTATTAAATGTTGTTTATATCAGAATTTGTTAGAACTATAATTCAAATCACAGTTTAATACTATATCATTTTAGTAATAGTTTACTTATTATTGATTACTTCATATTGAATGTTTAATATATAATTTTACTTTCTGCAGATGTAGAAAAGAAAAAGTGAAACTAATTTTAATAAATTAATGTAATAATTCAAAGTGTATCCTACACTTAGCACTCATCATATCATGAAAAAATAAATTATTGCAAATGACTCTCGGTATTAGGTGGAAGGGTTCAGCATTGTAGTAAAATTCACACCATCCAATACAGGAGGTTATTACTCCTCTAATCTAGCTTAAATTGTGGAAATTTGAATTTTACATGCATGTTAAATTCCTGTCTAGGTAACATCTAAAACCTATTCAATCATATACACGAGGAGTATTTCTGATGATACTTAAAAGTCACATTCATTAATTAAATTTTTATCATTTTGTACCAAATAAATATTTAAAGAGAGACTGGATTTCTGAGTAGATGATGGTGTATATGTGCCAGATTATTCATATTGAGGCTTATTTTATATTTCTGACATTGTTTCTAGAGTCAGATTTAATTTTCCATAAAGGGTTAAGTGCATTATATAGGATATATGAAAGTAAACTGAATGTTTATTCCAGTAATCCTTTGTGACTTGTCTAATCCCAATATAATTTATCCATGTGTTTGAAGTAATGAAAATAACAACAGATAAAAGAAAGATAAATCAGTCTGTAGTAGACAAATATTTTCACCTTTATTTTCATAGTTGGTCCTCTTTTACACTACAGAATATTCTTGGGGAAATGTGCTCCAGGCTGGCCACAACTGCAGAATATTATGGTTTCATGTATCATAAAAGAAGGAAGGAAGGGGACCTCCCTTCCAAAAGTCTGCTCCATGGGATGTGATCTGCTTCATGGTGCTGAATTGGAAATGAACATTTTTCACACTCAACCTTGAAAAGCCATCTTGATAGGCCATTTCTATAAGTGGTTACAGAGGATTATTGATGATTTGCAAGGATGCCAGATTGCCTCATTTTGAGATAATGAACAGGAATTTAATCAGCTGTTTCTTTGTATCTTTAGGAGAAAAACCCATTGACTTTAGGTGAGGGGATCACTGGGACCCAGAGAAGCTACTACCTTGAATAGTAATCCTAGACCTTTAAAACAAAAAAAAACCACACAAAACAAACAAACAAACAAACAAAAACTCCAGTAAGCACAGCCAGTGAGGTCTGTTATCACAGCCTATATGAAGTCAGGCAAAAAACAGAAGCTGAAAGTCATTTAGCTGATAAATAATATATTTTTTATGAGGCAAACTCAAAGGAGACTCCAGAGAGAGTGTCAGAAAGCCTGAACAGAGAGACTAAAATTGAGCACACAAAGATTAGAAAGTAGAATTACTGGTAGAACAAATAAGTCATAGATTAGAAATTAGAATTCCTTGTAGAACAAATAAATCATAGAAAGCCTATGCATGTAAGAACAAGACAGATCTTAGATTTAGTAAGGGTCTGTCAAGTCTGTTAATTTATTAAAAAAAACCAACTCTGATTTGGTGATTCTTTCTATATTTTATTTTGTCTTTATTTAGTTATTTCTGATTTAATTTTTTATTTGTTTCTGTCTATTGCTTTGGGTTTGGGCTTCTTCCTGTTTTCAAGGAGCTTGAGCTACATAATTAAAATATTCATTTGAGATTTCCCCAATTACTTGCTGTAGGCACACAGAGCTATAAATTTTCGTGTAAGTATTGCAAGTATCAGAGTAGCTGGTATTTTGTGGGTTCATTTTTGTTAAATTCTAGAAACTTTCAGATTTCCATTTGAATCCCTTCAGTGTTGCACTGGTCATTCAGCAACTTTTTGTTCAGTCTTCATTGGTTTGAGAATTTTTTTGCTTTAGCTGTTCAATACTAAGTTTATTCTGTTATGGTCTGACAAGAAATGGGAATTCAATTAATTTTTCTTTAAATTTGGACAGAATTTCTATGTGACATAAGATATGTTCTATTTTGAAGAATCTTCCATGAGCTGCTGCGAAGAATGTATAGTCTGACATTGAATGTATATCCTGTAGATATCTGTAAGGGATAGGTTGTCAATGGTCAATGTAGTGATTTAGGTCTGCAGTTTCTTGGTTGAGTTTTTCCTGCATAACCAATCCATGGAAGGGAATGATGTGTTGAGATGTGTTTTTAGGTTAAGTAGTATTTGGTTGACGAAGTGGGATGCTGCAGTATTCAGGGCATTGATATTTAGACTTGTCATATCCTCCTAATGGAGAGTTGCTTTTATCAATGTATAATGTCTCTTCCAACTAATTTTAATTTGAGTTCTATTTTACCTTATGTTAGTAATTCTGCTGTCGACTGTTTATGGTCTCCATTTGCTTGAAAATTTTCTTTTCAGCCTTTTAGTTTGAGTATGTGTTTGTTTTTGTCAATAAAATGTGTCTTTTTAGATATTATATCGATGCATCTTGCTTTTTTGATACTACTATCTAATATATGTCTTCTATTTGGAAATTTAAGTCCATTGATATTGAGAGTTAAGATTGAGAAATATCTGATAAATCCTGCTATGTTATACACCTGCTGTTAGGAGCTGTGCCTCATCTACACTTAATATATTTACCTTGTTCTGCAGTAGAGAGCATTTTATATAACCAGTTCCTCTTCCTCTTCTCCTTGATCTTCTCTATGTAGGGTATATTTGATTAACTTAAATCCTGCTGATTTGGTGGAGATACATTGTTTCAAATTTTCTTTGTCATGAAATATGTTATATATCCTTTACATGTAAAGGAGAGTTTGGCTTGGCACCATATTCACGGTTGGTAGTTGTTTAACTTTAATGTTTGTCATATATAATGCCAGGCTCTCCTTTTTACCATGTAAGCTAAGAAATCTGTATTTATTCTGACTGTATATGACCAATTCTTTAAATATCCTTTATAAATAATCCTTTATAAATAATCCTTTATAAATTTATGAGTCCTTTATAAATAGTCCTTTATAAATAATCCTTTATAAATTTATAAGTCCTTTATAAATAGTCCTTTATAAATAATCCTTTATAAATTTATTAATTTATAAATTTATTAATCCTTTATAAATAATCAATATTTTCTGGATGGCAGCTTTAAGAATCCTTTCCTTGATCGCTAATGATCCTTTAATGGATTATGATGTGGTGGTGGATTGTTCAGTTCTAGAATTCTGTTTGGTTTCTAAAGACTTCTCTGCATGAGCCTATCTCGTTGGATGTTTGGCATGTTCTCTGCTAGAATTCTGTAATATGCTTCCCATCCATTTATTTTCTTGCTTTTCTCCTTCTTGATACCTATTTCCCTGAAATTTGATCTTCTAACTGAGTTTTGAAGTTCTGGCAAGACCATTTGTTATTTCTTGGAGTTTTTCTAAATGATTATTTCCTCTTTCCTATTAGGGCTATTCTGTCTTTGACCCTGAGATTATCTTCTATGTCATCTTTTTACTGTGGAGACATTCTACTTTGTTTTTGATTTACCTGTCTTCTAATTAGTCATTTTTAGGGGTTCTATACCTTTATTAATGCTTTGTTTTAGGTCTTGCATGGACTTTCTGTACATTTTTTCTTTGGGTGGGGGAGTTGCAAGGGTTGTTTTCTTAGCTGTGTCTTCTCTTATATCTTTTAACTAGGCATCCATTTTATTCTTGGACTTCTTTGTACTCTCAGAATTTATTTATCTTTCTGTTTGTAGTCTCCATGAATTATTTTTCTAATGATTGGTTGGTCTCATCTTGTTCACAAATTTTCTTGTAGAGGTTTTCTATGTTTCCATTAATTACATTTTTCAGCCGTATATGTAATGTATTTTGGTAACTACCTTCTAGATTCTTGATTGTCTGTTCTAATGCCTGGTTATTTACTGTGTGAATTATACTACCTTGACATCACTTTTCTTGTATTTTTCTGATTTGTTCTGTCCATTTGGAGGTTTTCTTTTTGGGGGATCTATGATCTCAATAGGTGAATCTCTATGTTCTTGGTTGATTTTTAAGTGTTGGTTTGGTCTTCTGTTGTGATTTGCTTTTCTGGAATTAAGTTTTTGTTTCGACCATTAAGTGTAGGAGTAGAAACCAGTTGTGGTGAGATGTTGTGATTTTCATACTTGTGGTTCCAGTGACAGTTCGGACTGTACAGTGGTGTGGTGAATTGTCCCTCTGTATGGATGTGGCTTTCTCTGATGTACATTTCTGTTCCTGATTTTTTCCATGTTACCCTTTTATTTTCACACTGCAAATGTGCTTTTGAATATGTTGGCCAACACAGTCACAGCAGTCACCTGCCTGGCTGGACACTTTTTCATAGATTTCTGTTTTCTTGTGAAGACAGTATAAAATCTTCTTTTGAATTGTATATTATAGCTGACTTGGTGTGACCCTCTAGAAGAGGAGTACCTGCTAGGACTCTAAATCTCTATTTTATCAGAGAACTAGAGTAAACTTCTGTTGATCTTCTGCCAATGTTTTTCCTCTTCCTCCGATTTATTTTTTATATTGTGGACTTTTTCACGTAATTTAGGATTTCTGATTGTTGTATCATGTTATTTTTGTATTTCTGTTTGTGTTACTTTGAAGTAGTGATTTCAGGCTTGTATTAAGAGACAGTAAAGTATGGAATGTATGTTAATTGAACGAAAGAGAGTGAATATTTTAACTTATTTGCTACACAAGTAAATTAATATTAACCAAAGTTGATTAAAATAATTACTGATTTACATTTCTGAGGATGAGTATAGTACTCTTCAATATATTGGAGGAAAAGACTTTAGACTCATTACAACTGAATACTTACATTGAAATTACTGGCTAAACTTTCTTCTTCAGAAAAGCAAAAGCTCCATTTCTTTCATATTTGCATTATAAAATCATAATAGCTTCATGTTGAATTGTTTTCCTCTGCTATTTTCTATTCCATTTTTCATCCATTAATTATCTAGGACTTTGAATGACCAATTCCTTAAATACCTATATTGCTTACATTGTGATGTAAATCTCAGTAATATAAATATGAATTTATCTTTGAGTCTCATCTTGAGCTACATTCATATGAAATTTATGCAGTCTTAAGCAAGAAACCTGACTTTTTTACTCTTTTCTATGTTTGAATCAATAAATCCATTCTCCTTAGAAATAAGTACTCATCTTTTATATTGCTCCAGTAAACATCGTGTATTTGTAGTACTTTTACAGAAGTACATATCAAGATTGGAATAGGAAGACACCTTCCCGATGATCACTTTAAACTAAATGCTTGGGGACTATTTTATAGGTAAAAACTTAAAAGTGCAATGCACATGTTCATAAATGTATAAGATAATGGTTAACTCAATCAGACACAAGAACCACCACATCAAGACTCAATTTACTTAAAGTCACCAAAATAATGTGTTTATGAATATCACTCATTTAGTCATACAAAGTTTATATTATATTTGATATATACATTGCTCCATTTGTTAGGAAATGGAAAGGCTTGGAAAAATTATATTAAGTGAAGTAAGCCAAGCCCAAAGAAACATAGGGCCCATGGTTTCCCTTATTTGAAATATCTAGTATACGTATGAGTCAAGCAGAAAAGGTGAGATAGTGTGATGTTAGGAAAATGAACCTTTAGTATGTATTTAAAGGTATTTTTCTTTCATGCATTTGTTTCTAATGCATTTGTAAGATTATTTCTTTGTTGCTTTGTATGTCTCTCCCCCACAGTATAACCCTTGCTTTCACTATATTTGATGTCGGTATAATTTGTGTAGGAAATGGGGAAAAATAAGTCATTTAAGGATACAGGTTGACCCATTGCAGCAATGAGAAGTACAAGTTGTCGGAAATGAACTTTACAAATTTAGTGCCAGGGGGTGGGGGTGGAGCAAGGGTTGGGGGAGGGGCGGGGGGAGGCTGGGAAGGGATATGAAGGGTAAACAAAGGAGTAGGCTGCAATGCTTGACAAGAAATGTACTCATTATCTTGCCCATGTAATTGTAACCCCTCTGTACAGTATGTTCACAAAAAATAAAAAAATAAAAAAATAGAAAAAGTTTATATTATATTTGAAATTTACAAAATAAAAATTACACTCAAATTTGCTGTGAATATCCTGTTTTCAGGAGTACATTTATTCAGCAAACAGAGAAACAAAACATAAGGGTTCATCACATAGAATGAAAGATGTAGTAGCAGACTGTCTCAAGATTATAAGTACATGCAAATCGTGTGAGTTATTCAAAGATAGTATAAACATTCATAAAACGATTTGTGATCAGAAGTGATAGGTAAGCAAAGTAACTAGAAAACTGTATATATATATATATATATATATATAAATTGACTTTCAATAAAGGATGAGAAGTATTCAATAAATGGGCCTATAGAAGATGATTCTGTATCTCTTACACACATACAGTATTCTACATTTTCCCACATACTCAAGTTCTCTTACCTCAATTACTGATCAATATTCTTCTACTTTCATGATGTAATTCCTTTGGTTTCTAGATCCAATACATTTTAGTATTTTGGAACAGTAGTATGAATTCATGGAGTTTGACTTGAATTCAAAGATTGAGGATATTGTATTCAGACTACTGTTAATCGGCCTGAAGCATACAAAGAAACAAAGGATACTAAGAACAAGGGACTTGATCTGAGGGAAACATACAGGTCCAGTCAATCAACTATAATTACAAAGGAATAGAACTGATCTCTGATGTGACTGGGTAGCAGCTCTGTGTGAGAGAGAGACAGACAGAGAGAGAGAGAGAGAGAGAGAGAGAGAGAGAGAGAGAGAGAGAGAGAGAGAGAGAGAGAGAGAGAGAGAGAGGCAGAGAGAGAGATAGTGGCTTCCATATTTACAGTCCATAGAGCATTACATTTTAGGGAGCAGGTGCTCATATCAGAGCTCTGATACAACTGTCATCACTTTTTACTGTGAAAAACACTTGCTTAATCTCTATTTAAAAAGGGAAAAATGAACTAACATCTTACTTGATTGTTTTGACAATTAGTTCGTATACTGAAGGTCAAAGGGAGGAATTGGAGATCAGTATAATTTTTTCCTCTCTTCTGAATATTACACAGCAATAGCTGTGATTTTCAGGAGTCTCTTGCCATCTACTGACAGCTGAATTACTAATATGCTTAATAATATGAAACATATGAGAGAGAAAGATATCAGCCAGCAAGCACAAAGAACTAGTGATAAGATTGAACTTTAGAGCTGGGTTGCCACATCTTTTAGGAATGTAATTCCTTCATATGAACTTCAAATGTTGTGGCTTTCCTTGTCTGATTAAATGGTAAGAATGTACTGTAGAAACAAGAATTCCTGTTCAGCCAAGCAGAAAGTGCTCATGATCCCATCCTCACGTTGCAGATTTCCATTCCATATACTTTAGCAATAGACCCTTCCCTGTGGGAGAAAGAAAAAAAATAATTTTGATTGAATATTAAATTACGCAAATTAGTGTGTACAGGTATGATTTGTATAATTACAGAAGTTTGTAATAAATGTAAGTAGGGACCATGTCACAAATAAAAAATATAATTAAAATCAAATAACAAGACTAGAAGTCAGAGCATTTTGTGCAGGAAAACATACTTTAGATTAGTTGCAGAATTTCTATTTTGAGATATACTTTATATTAAACTATAATGCACTTTACCTAAGGATTGAGATATTTTATTGAAAAATATATTTCTTACAGATATTTTTGCTGTATAATGGACCCATTGAAACAATGAGATGTACAAGACGTTATGTCAAAACACGAACTTTCCAACTTTGGCTGGGGAGCGGGTGGAGATGGGAAGGGATGGGAAGGGAAACAAAGGAGGATGCAAAAATGCTTGATAAGAAATGAACTCATTAAATTGCCTATGTAATTGTAACCCCTCTGTATGGTATTTTCACAATTAAAATAATAATGATAAAAATATTTAGGTTCAAAATGCAAGTAAAATTTAGACCTTCACTCTGAGCAAGAGATAGGATAAATGTGAAGTAGAGGCTTGCTATTAACATTATAATTCGGTCATATGTAGGTGTAGGATTAGGAAAGGTGTTGCAGTTAGAGTTGGGCTTAGAATGAGAAAAAGATGTAAGATATTGAGTAAAACTGCAACATATTTTAAGAAGAATGAATGACATCAAAGTAAGAATGAATGAAAACCAGTGTCGGTGTTACTTTAAAAATTCAGATATAATTTGGTTTAAAGTGTGAGTTACTGTTTTAATTCTTGTTAGGATTAAAAAGGATAATCTTTAGGGTAAAATTTAGTCTTCCACTAAGAAGTAGAAGCAAAAAAAAATGTGTGATTGAATAAAATAGAGACACTTTTAATTACATTAACCACTTGGGTTAATTCAGATTGTGATTAGAATTAGGTTTCATGTTAAACGGGGTTGAGGATAGAGTAAATAAATAGATTAAACTGGTGCCTCACACCTATTATCCTAGCTACTCAGGAAGCTGATTTCTGAGGATGCAATTCAAAGCCAGCCTGGGCAGGAAAGTCTGTGAGAATTTTATCTCCAATTATTCACCAGAAAACCAGAAAGTGGTTATGTGGTTCAAGTGGTTAAGTGCAAACCTTGAGCTAAATAACTCAGGGATCATGCCCATGCCTAGAACTCAGGGATTATATCCAGGCCCAGAGATCAAGCCCCACGACCAACAAAAATAAAAAAAAAAAGGAATGGGATAAATGTTAAGTGAATGTGAACTTATTTTAGGTTCTAGGAATTCAAGAAATGCTGGGATAATGGAAGTACAATGTATTTCATTAGATCAGGATTTGAGTCAATGGGTATCATGATTCCTCTTATGGAACAAGATAGATTCAGGATACGAGTGAGAAAATCTATAGGGTTTTGGAAAACCTGCAATTTATTTCAAGAATTCCAAGTGGAATTTCAGTTAGAATAACACAAAATGAGCATTTTTCATAAAATTTAGAATTGAGATAGCATTAGTGTCAAGGTTATGGTTAGGATTCCAACCATGGTTAGAGTTAGAGTGAAAGATTAAAAAAAAAAATAAGGCTCAAATTGAAGATAAATTTTAGAATAATCCTTGTAAGAATTAGAATGAATGTTAACTAGAGTATTGCTGTTAATATTAGAATCACCTTGCAATTAGGCTTATGTTTATTCTCAATGTTCCAGTTACCATTAAGTTTAGGGTTAGAAAATGACTAAGATTTTGGAAAAATATTGAAACCTATGTTTGGAATCAAGTTAGGATGAGTGAAAACTAGTGTACTTGTGTGAATGTTAGTATTGATATATAATTTGGATTAAGATCAGGGTCAGTATTTTGTTCTAATTATAATTAGTGTTACAAAATACGAAAGTTTTTTGTATAAAATTAAGATTTCACTAAAAAATAGAAGCAAAAATGTCAGATTGAATAGTAACTATAGCATTATCATTATATTTATTTCTCAGTGATCATTCTTGTAATGATTAATGAGAGTTTTCCAGCCAGGTTTAGGTTGAGAGTTAGCTTTAAGTAATGGACTAGATGGTAAGTAAATCTGAAACTGTTTTAGGATACAGTGATTTAGGAAATGGTAAGATCAATGGAAACTACAGTGGTTTTCCTGATAAGAGAATTTGAGGACAATTAATATAATGGTTCGTATTAGGGAATAAGATCCCTTCAGAGGTAGAGTCAACAAATTTGTGGGAATAAGGGCAAATTGAACCTCATTTACAGAACGCAAATTGGAGTATTTATTAGAAAGATTAAAAATTAGAGTATTTTTTAACATTAATTTTGGACTCTCATTAGGTGGAAAGTTAGGTTTCAGTTCCAGCTGGGCTTAGTTTTAGCATTAGGCCAATGGAAAATTTAGTGTCAAACTGGAAGTAACTCTTCGAATAACAAGTCAAGTTAGAATTATGATGAATATGAAAGAGGAAACTGCTAATAATATTAGGATTAGGGTATTATTAGTGTGAGAATTAATCTAAAAGTTCCAGTTAGGGTTCAGGTTATGGCACGATATGGAGTAAAATGGCACGATATGGAGTAAAACCACAAACTATTTTAAGAAAGATGAGGTGAAACAAAGGATAAAATCAAATGTATTTATATGGACTTTTGAATCCAAAAGCAATTGGTTCTAGGGTTACGGTTACTTTTCTAATTTATGAACTAATGAATTAAAGGCAAAATTATCTCATTCTTACAAACCAAAAGAGTCAGGATTTTGGGAACAAACAGTTTTCTACATGAAAATGTGTCTTGCAACCAGGATTAAATAATAATGAATAGGGTGTCATTTATTAAAATTAGGTAAGTTGATGCTACAGCTTTCAAAAATATCCAAACATACAGGATAGTTACTCAGACATGTTACTGGGAAAACAGATATTCTACTTGCTTTAACTGGGAAATGTGTGTGTGTGTGTGTGTGTGTGTGTGTGTGTGTGTGTGTGTGTGTGTGTGTGTGTGTGTGTGTGAACTCACCACAGGTCTTCAACTCAGGCCTTGGTTCTGCTGTCAGTTTATTCTGTGCAAGGATGACACTAAACCACTTACCCATAGGTTTTCTTCTGTCTTTTTAGTAGTTAATTTGAGATACAGATCTCATGGATTTTCCTTTCTGGACTTAATCTTCTGATCCCCAGCAATCTTTCTATTAGTGTTACTGTGGCTGCTACCGAAAGCATAATCAAAACCTATTAGCTACAATGTAGGAAGTAGCACATATTTATTTGTATAGATATGTTTATTTGTATTACTGTGCATGAAGAAATTCTGGAGATTTCTGGTTAATTCATAGGGCTCTATGCAAAAATATAGGACAAGAGGAAAGTAACTCTTTTTAAATTATAATAGGTTATCATTGATGAAAACTTTTAGTGGATGTCTTTCCTTATTATTTCAGCAAGCCTGTGCCCTGGAGCAATTTTTGAATCACAACATGAACCTCCATTTCTGTAGTCCCTGTGGGTATGGGTGCCTCCTCAGGTCACCGGTTGAGAAGTGGTGCCCCTACCCTTGGTGGATATGCAGTAAGTGGATGTGTTGCATGCACTCCAGGGTTGCTGGATGAGCCCCGGCCACCCTGCCCACCTAACTTCCTGGTCTCTGTTCCTCAATTTCACCCAGGAGCTGGCAGGCATAGGGCTGGAGTTGAGACCACTGCTGCCCCATCCTCCTCCAGCTGTGCTGGTACTAGTCTGCAGTGGTCCTGAGTATGTGGGCCATCCCAGGAACACTCTGATCTGGGGTCACTGCTTGCCCCCATGAGTGGGGGGTTTGGGGACACCATGTTTTTACACTGCACAATCCATGGGAGAAGTAAGGCTGGGCGTGCACTCTGCCCGCTTGGGGCCAGGCAGCCCAGCCTTGGTTCACCTCATCAGTCTGTAAGGCGGTCTGGGAAATGGAGCCATGTGCTGGCGCTGTGCCAGCCAGTTTGAGACAGCTGCAGCAGCTCAGCAACCTGGAGCCCCTTCAGCATCTCTGCAGACCTCCATTTTAGGGTCCCTGTGGACCCTGTGGACTCAGGGTATAAGGCCATCGCTATACCCTCAGTGCCAGAGGAGCCTGTACTTGCATTGCACCCGCTGCAGCACATGGGACCGGAAGCCCCTTTTGCTTTGCTGTGTAGCCTCCTCCATTGTCCTTCTGGTCCACATGGGCCCAGCTCTCAGTGCTATTCCGGGGATGATCGGTTTGGATGCAATGAGCTCACCCCCTAACCTCATTGGGCTCCAAAGCAGGGCAATGGGTCTGGCCTTGTCAGTGTACGCTGCACAGATGGAAGGCAGTAGTTAGGTTTTGCCTTGCGATCCCTCCTGGCTTTGGCATCTGAATCTGGGTTGCTTCGTTTGGTCACTCATGGAGCCTTGTTGGCTACAGCCCACCGCAACAAGTGCTGCACACACGGCATCAGAAAGGCAGTGTCCTGAATCCCCTCAAAGTCACCACACAGACCTCTGATGGGTCTACATGGACTGTGTGGTTTTCATCCCATTAGTCCCATTAGGAAGTGCCACTCCCCTTCGTGATACTTCAAGAAAGAGGTGCCACATATAATTTCTACTTTCTAACATTTTCCTTCACTGAGATAAAAAGAAGTGGGAGATATAAATAAGTTTTTAAAAGCATACAACCCATGGTTTCCCTTGTTTGCATGGACTAGCACATGTCTAGGACAAGCAGAGATGACCAAAGGCTGTTGTAACATGACCATATAAGATAATAAGCGAAATGTACCCCAAGTCAGAGACACATGCGTTTTCTTTCTTTCTTTCTTGTTTTTTGATTTTAATATACATATAATGCAATATGATTCTTTTGTAGGTTTATCCCCTCATGGTATAATCCTTGTTTTCACTGTATTTGATTCCAGTGTTCTGCACTTTATATACATATTTTGCAATTTGGGGAGTGGAAGGGATATAGCAGAATGCTTAAATGGAGATGCAGTTTGACTCATTGTGACGATGAGATGTACAAGATACTGAGTCGAAAATGAATTTACAATGTCAGGCAGGGGTCAAGGAGGGAGGAGATGGAGAGTTGGGGAGGGAAAGGGTAGTAGGGGAAAAACAAAGGAGGAGGTAACAATGTTCGATAGGAAATGTACTCATTACCCTACTTATGTAACTGTAAAACAATTGTATAGTATTTTTACAATAAAAAATATTTTAAAAAAACTCTCCCTCGTGTAGATTTTCAGTGTTGCCCTCGGCATTGCATTTTTTGCCTTTTCTGTCTGTGGATAGTTCCACCTGCCCAGTTCATCAGTAGGCTTCAAGGCATCTTGGTCCTGAAATGGGACATGGATTATCCAATGGTGGTTGGAACCAGGCCAAGGACAGGACAAAACCACTTCCAGGCCATGGCTTCCTCATTCCCCATGCAACTAGGATTGCAAGCAGAATTTATCTGAATTTGACTCCAGAAAACAACCACTGAACCAAAAGGCAAGTTCACCAAACAGCATCCCTCCTCCCCCCATTCCCTCCTTTCTTCCTCCTTGGGAAATTACAAAATAATTTTGCAGGTTTTGGCAAACACACAATTTGCCCACCACCTCCCCTGGAAAACTAGGTTTAAAGTCACTAAGTCATGTAAATGGATAATGCCACACTCATTATTCTGGACAACATCTTCAGGTTGTTTGATGTTAATTTGCTGTTGTTGGTGGTGGAAGGAGGGCCTGAACTCTGGGCCTGGGCACTGTCCCTTATGAGCTCTTCAGCTCAAGGCTAGTGCTCTACCACTTGAGCCACAGAGCAATTTGCAGTTTTTCTTCTGCTTATGTGGTACCGAGGAATTGCAAGGACCTCATGCATGCAAGAGAAGCACTCTACTACTGAATCTCCTTCCCAGCCCTAATGCTTTAATTTTTAAATTTTATTTTCTTTTTCTCAGTCATGAGGTTTAATCTCAAGACCTGGGTGTAAACATATCCCTGAGTTCTTCAGCTCAAGAGGAGCCCTCTACCACTTGAGCCACAGTGTCACTTCCTGTTTCTAGATAAGGGTATTTCAGACTTTCTTGTCAGGGTTTGCCTGGAACTGTGAATTTTTAAATTATATTTCTTTTACATGTCTATTGGAATATTAAAATTTATCTGACATTTAAATTTTTCTGTAAACCTTTGTCTTCAAGTAATCCAATAGCATTAAATATTACATTTAGAATCTATTCTGTAGCAATCCATTTATTTACTTTATTGTGAAAATACCATACAGAGAGGTAACAATTACATGGGCAAGATAATGAGTACATTTCTCATCAAGCATTTATGCATCCTCCTTTATTTCCCCTTCCCATCTGTTTCCCCCCCCCACAGCTCTCCAGACATCCCCCTGCCTAACTCCCACTCTCACTGGCCAAATTTGAAAGTTCTATTTCTACATAATGACTTGTACATCTCATCGCTGCAATGCGTCCACCAGTATCCCTATTTAAACAATTTGTTTTTTCCCATTCCCACCACAAATTATACCAACATCAAATACAGTGAAAGCAGGGGTTATACCGAGGCGGAATGACATTCAAAGCAACAAGGAAATCATCTTATAAATATGTTAGGTACAATCGCAATAAAGAAAAAAATCATTTGAATCCTTATCTTGGGGTTAATTTCACCTAACATCAACTTGTCTGACCTTTTCTGCTTGTCTCAGACACACAGTGGTTATTGAAAATAAAGGAAACCATGGGACCTATGTTTCTTTGGGATTGGCTTACTTCACTTAATATAATGTTTTTTCCACGTCTTTCCATATCCTAAGAAATGGAGCAATGCCATTTTTTCTGCTGGAGGCATAGAATTCTATTGTGTATATACACCACATTTACTTGATATATTCAACTACTGAGGGGCATCTGGATTGGTTCCATATCTTAGCTATGGTAAATAATGCTGCAATAAACAGAGTTGTGCTGGTACCTTTAGTAAGATCTCATTTGTGACCATTTGGGTAAATGCCCAAAAGTGGGATTGCTAGGTTATAGGGGAGCTCTATGTGGAGTCTTCTGAGGAACCTCCATACTACTTTCCAAAGTGGTTGAACAAGTTTACATGCCCACCAACAATGCAGTAAAGTTCCCTTCTGCCAACATCCCCTCCATCATCTGTTGTTATTAGAGTTCTTGATTATAGCCATTGTAACTGGGATGAGGTGCTATCTCAATGTTGGTATGATTTGCAATACTTTTATGGCTAGAGAGGTTGAAGATTTCTTCATGTGTTTATTTGCCACCTTTCTATCCTCTTCAGAGACGTTTCTCTTTAAGTTTTTAACTCACTTATTTTCGGGTCAGTTGTTTCTTTGAGGATTTGTTGTTGGGGGATTTAATTTTTGAGTCCCAGGTATATTTTAGATATGAGACCCTTGTCTGTTGTATGGCTAGTGAAGATCTTCTCCCAATCTGTGGGCTTTCAATTGATCTTGCTAGCTATGTCTATTGCCATGCAGAAGCTCTGAAATTTCATGCAATCCCATTTGTCCAACCTTTCTTTGATTTGTTTTGTTTCTGGGTCTCTATTAAGAAAATTTCACCCTGTGCCATGGAGTCCTAGGGATTCTCCTATTCCATCCTGCAATGTTTTCAGGGTGTCTGGTTGACTCTGAGGTCTATGATCCATTTGGAGTTGATTCTGGTGCAGGGTGATACTTAAGGATCTAGCTTAATTTTCTGCAAGTAGTTAACCAATTTTGCCAGCACCATTTACTGAAGAGACTCTCTTTCTTCCATTCTAATTTTTAATTCCCTTATCAAAAATTAGATGGCTATAGGTCTGTAGGTTCATTTCTGGGTTTTCAATTCTATTCCATTGGTCCTGAGGTCTATTCTTGTGTCGGTACCAATCTGTTTTGATTACTATGGCTTTGTAGTAGAGTTTGAAATCTGGTATTGATATTCATCCAGCACTGTTCTTTCTGTTGAGGATCGTTTGTGCTATTCGGGGTCTTTTATTGTTCCATGTGAATTTTTGGATTGCCTCTTCTATTTCCTTGAAGAATGAGGATGGAATATTGAAAGGTATTGCACTGAATTTGTAGATAGCCTTGGGAAGTATTGCCATTTTCAGGATTTTGATCTTTCCAATCCAGGTGTATGGGAGTTTTTGCCACTTTCTAAGTCCTGTTTTGATTTCCTTTTTCAGGTTTTAAAGTTTTCATCATAGAGGTCCTTCACTTCTCTGGTTAAGTTAATTCCTAGATATTTTATTTTTTGTGCTGCTATTGTGAAGGGTGTTGCTTTCCTGATTTCAGCCATGCTTTTCTCATTGGTGGCATACAGAAAAGCCATTGATTTTTGAGGATTAATTTTATACACTGCTACTTTGCCAAAGTTTTGAATCAGCTTGAGTATTTTGGGAGTAGAGTCTGTGGGATTCTTTAATTATAAGATCATGTCACCTGCAAAGAGGGAGAGTTTTACTTTTTCTTTCGTATTTGGATCCCTTTTATATTTGCATCTTATCTTATTGCTGTAGCTAGGCATTCTAATACTAGATTCGGTGTTGTCCCTCAGCTCTTCAGCTCAAGGCTATTTCTCTACAACTTGAGCCACAGCGCCACTTCTGGCTGTTTTCTTTTTGCTTATTTGGTGTTGAGGAATCGATCCCAGGGCCTCATGCATGCAAGGTAAGCCCTCTACCACTGAGCCACCTTCCCAGCACCTCTCTTCTCTTTCTAACAGGATTTGCTAAAGATCTGTCGATTTGTTAATTTTTGAGGAACCACTCCTGCTTTGTTGATTCTTTCTATGGTTTTATAGATTCTAATTCATTTAATTTTGATTTAATTTTAATTATTTCTTTCCATCTACTGGATTGGGGTTTATCCTGCTGCTCTTTTTCAAGGAGGCTCAGATGTCTCATTGTTGGTTTCAGATCTCTCCAATTTGTTGATGTTTGTATTCAGAGCGATAAACTTACCTCTGAGTACTGCCTTTCCTGTGTCCCAGAGGAGCTGGTAATTTGTGTGTTCATTTTTGTTGAATATTATAAACATTTGAATTTTGTTTCTGATCTCTTCCATGACCCACTGGTGATTCAATGGTGTGTTCTTCAGCCTCCATGTGTTACAGGACTTTCTTTGGTGGATTTGGTGTTGAGTTCTAATTTATTCCCTTGTGGCCTGAAAGAATGCAAGGTATAACTTCAATGTTTTTGAATTTTGACAAGTGTACTTCTTGACCTAAAAATGTGGTCTATTTTGCAAAAAGTTCCATATGCTGCTGAGAAAAACGTGTATTCTGATACTGCTGGGTGAAATATTAAATCTAGGTGATCTGTGGTTTCTCTGTTGAATTTTTGCTGAGTTGATCTATCTAGTGGAGGGAGTGGTGTGTTAACGTCCCCAACAATTAATATATTATGATCTAAGTGAGATTTGAGAGAAAGTAGTGTTTCGTGAATGAATTTGGATGCTCCATTGTTTTGTGAATTGAGATTTAGAATTTTAATATCCTCCTGAAGGAGAAATCCTTTAATTAGTATGTTGCAACTTTCTTTAACTCTTCTCACCAATTTTAATTAGAAATCTATTTTTTCTGATATTAAGATTGCAACTCCTGCCTCTTTTGGGGGGCTGTTTGCTTGGTAGATTTTGTTCCAGCCTTTCACTTTCAAAATGTGTTTGTTTTTATGGGCAAGGTGTGAGTCCTGAAGGGAGCAGATGGAAGGATCTTTCTTTTTAATCTAACTAGACAGTCTATGTTGCTTTATTGGAGAGTTAAATCTGTTAATGTTGGGAGATTGGAGTGAGAGATATTTGGGAGTTCTTGCCATTTAATCCACCTTCTTGAGGGGTGGGCCAAATGGGTTTTTCTCATGGTTCATAGACTCTCAATTTGGGTGTGGTTTCTTGGCCTTTATTGTGGTCCTGTTGGTTTTGTCTGGGTAGGACATCTTTAAGTGTCTTTTGTAAAGCTGGTTTGGTTGAGATATATTGTTTCAGTTTTTCTTTTGAATGGAAGGTTTTTATTTGACCTTCAGTTATGAAGGAGAGTATAGCTGGGTACAGTATGCTTGGTTGATAGATTTTTGCCTTTAGGGCATGGCCTACATCAATCCAGGCTCTTCTTGCTTTAATTGTCTCTGCTGAGAAATCTGAGGTGATTCTAATTGGTCTCCCTTATAGGTGATTGATCTTTTCTCCTTGACAACTTGAAGATCTTTTCCTTCATCTGAATTGATCTTATGGGGATTATAAGGTGGTGTTATGACTTTCTGTTCTGGTCTGCTCTATTTGGGGTTCTAAAAGCTTCTTGTATTTGAATAGATCTCTCATTTTGCATGTTTGAGAAGTTTTCTGCTGGGATCCTGTGAAACAAATTTCCTAGACCATTAACTTCTGTTTCTAGGTGCTCCTCTACACCTTTATCTTCAGATTAGGCCTTCTGATGGTGTCTTCCAAATGTTAAATAAGTCTATCATATTTCTTGGACTTGTCTTGGATAGTTGTATGTTCTTTCTCTATAATATCTAAGCTGTTTCCAATCCCCAAGTTTCGATCTTCTGAATGTTCTAACCTACTGTCAAGAATTTCTTTTTTGTTTTTTTTAGTTCTTTTGCTTCTAATTGCTTGGCTTTGATAGCTTCAAATTCTTTGTTGGAGCTTTGTTTTAGATCTTGTATGGATTTCTTTATTTCCTTAATTTGGTGTTCAGTGTTTATTCTCAAATCACTTAGTTGATTAGTTATAGTTTCCTTGGATTTCCATTCCTTCTGTTGACTACATTCAACATTCCCTTTTTGGTCTCCCTGACTTCTTTCAGCTGTCTTGTCATATATTCCATGAATGCCTCTATTTAGTATGAAAGTAATACCAGCTTTGTGCTAGAACACTATTTTAAGGCAAGCATCAACCAAAGCCTATAGTTGTACAGTCAAAAGTTTGCATATGCAATGTAGTTCAATGGATACAATCTATTGAATGTCAAAAAACTATGTATTAATGGGCTAAGAACAGCAAAGTAGAATTTGGCAAAAAAAAAATTATTAGGTTTAAAATAGGATTAAATAGATGTGGAAATGTAAAAAGAGAGTAAAGTTAACTAAGTCCTAATCTTAAAGAGGGAAATGGATTGGACAGAATGATAGGAGAAAAAGAAGAGTAAAAAAGAGAAGAAAAAATGGAAAAAACAAAATTTTAAATTTAAAAAGTGAAACACAAAAATTATGCAAATTTAATGAAGTAATATTGAGATAAATGCAGATAGGATGAGAGGAGGGGAGGAGTAGAAAGCAGATATGAAAAACTAAAAAATAAAAATACTTAAAATATTATATAACAAAGAGATAATACATTTATTAAGGAATTTAAGCCTAAGAGGTTTTGAATTAAGTAATACATTACTGGTTTATATGTGTACACAAAGTGGGATAAGGTCTAATATTCGATGATAGGTATATCTGAAGATGAGCAGAACAGCAGTTAAGTCACCCAAAAAAAGAATGAAAGAGAAGAAAAAATGAAAAGAATGAGAAAGAAAGAAAAAGGACCAAAAGTTTAGTAGAAATAATATAAAAATAAAAAAGAACATACACATGCATATTCACCTAAAATAAAAAATTATAAGAGGAAAAAAAGATTAATAGAATACAATTTTTTTTAAAAATTAATAATTAAAAATAGGTATAAAAATAGGGTTCTTTGAATTTTGGGGGGGTCAGGGGAGAAGGGGAAGAACCTGTACCTCCCTTTTGTCCATAACCAGTCCCTTGGTGGAGTCTCTGGTCTGCTTGTGGTGTTTGGTTTTCCTGTGGATTGATTGGTTTCTTAAATCAGTTTGTTTGGATAGGCAGAAAAATGCTCTGCTTTACACATAATTTTGTGATCCTCCTACCAGGCTAGTTCAGTGGGAGGGAGATCTGTTTTGAGTTTCACAAAAGAGGAAGATGGCTGTTTCCTCTAGTTTGGAGGTGCTGTAATGAGGCTAGATTCTCCATAGAGTTGAGGCCTTTCAGCAAACAGTAGTTTTTCCCTGAGGGGCTAGCTTCTGAGACATTCAGATAGCCCACCCTGGAGCCATTCTCAAGGTTTATGTTTACTGAATTTCAATATATTATCTAGGCTGCTATAGGGAGGGGCAGCCTTTGGCTCTGTTTACCCGGTGAAGAAAGACACTCCTGGGCTGAATGACTTTCTCTTCCGTAGAACAGAGTCTTGGTTCCTTTGTAGTCTCTGGTCTGCGATCTGTAGAATGAAGATATCTGCTTCTTGTCAGTTCTTGCTGGTGTTCAGTAGAATCTGCTAGCTTGCTGTACCTGGCATTTTTGTCCAGGATTCTCTGTTTTGTAGGTATGGTGGGGGCCGCCACCACCACAGCCACGGCTACCAGCAAGTGCTCAGACCTCTCTCCTTGCCTGAATTTTCCCTCTCTGGTCAAACTCTCTATACTGTGATTGCACACTTGGTGTAATTCTCCAGCATAGGACTGTTCACTGGAACACTAAAACTGCTTTCTATGCGAGAGTTTCTTTAGCCTCCAGCTTTTCTCCACAATTTTCCCAGAACTACTCCTTTTTTTTTCTCTCCTATATATTTTTTGTTTTGGAACAAGTGTCATGGACTGTACAATCATTCAAAAGGACGCTTATTCCATTAATTTAGTAGCAAAGGAATACAGCCTTACTGCATCTCAAGGCAACTTTGAGTATAATGTTAATGTGATAATTCACATCATTGAATTTTCAAAGTCGTTTTAATAATTTTTTGTTAAACCATTCATTGAAGAGGTTCCAAATAGCAAAAAAAAACAATGTTTTTCTTTCTAAGAATGTTTTAAAAGCTAGTAATTCAAGAAAACACCTTCTATTTTTCCAAGATTCCACGGTGAAGAATTTCTATTTTATCATAGCCCTTACTACTGACCCCCTCACTTCAAACTTGTAGCTTTATTCAGTTTTATGGTTCCAGCTTTCATTTTGGTAATAGCATCTGTAATCTCCTTGTGGTATTTGACAATGAAATTCCATTTGTTGTTAGAGAGCTCAATTCATATTGCCAAAGCAGACTCATGAGCATACCATAGAGCATAAACTATTGAATATGTAACGTGATACTATGCAACTATTCCATCAATTAATATTAGTACTGCATAAATGTGCATCTTCATGTAATTTTTAAATGCAAAGTAATTACATATCTATGTCATAAAATAATTCAGGCCACTAGTAGTAGAGATTACGCTCAACTTTTGCATCATCCCCAATATTTTTTGTAAAATTTTCTTTTTCATTAACTTTCACTGCAAGGCCTTCTTTTTCTAGTAATATCTTATAAGTGATGTTCTTGGATTTTAGTCACCTTTGAGTAAGCTGTTTTCTTTCCACTACCAGTTAGTCCCTCGTGTTAAATACCTGAGGAATAACTTGTCCCAATGTGCCTGCAAAAGAGTTATCCAACTCGACTATCTGTGCCCACTATTCCGTTGCTTTGTTTGGGATTGGTATATCAGAGATACCAGGTAAAGGGTAACTGTGACTATAATTGCTGAGTTACAGAGTTAGGAAATTGGTTGTAAGCAAGTTTTGCAGGGGTTGGGGTAGCTAATAGAGTCATCCAGAACTGTTTAGCAGGGAAAAGTAAACATAGACAAAGTGAAAGAGTAAAATTTGTGAGGGATTGTGGGGCACAATCAGTGTAACAAGGACATGGGTGTTCAAACTGGGTAGCCAGTACTAAGGTAGAAACAATTGGCATGGTGGCCTAATGTGGTGCAGAGCTCTGGGTTTGCCTGTCCAGTTTTGGCTGTTAGATCTTAGGAAAACTACCTCTAGCAGCTCATTATCAGCTTGTTGTGTTCAGGCACGTGCCATCGATAAATCTGTACTCCAAGTAGATTGCATTCTTTGACACCAGCTATAGGATCTTTGCCCTAAGCATCCTGAGAGACCACACTCCACAATGCTGCAGAACAGCATCCACTTTGTGAGTTGCAATCACCTCATACAACTCTTGCTGCTCCTCTCCAATGTCAATTATCATGGTAGCAAGGGTTCTGTGATGTGCTTAGCAGCATTGCTCTGGGAGGCTACCCTGTCCTACTGGGAGCTCCCTAGAAATGGGTATGAGCACTTGCTGATGTTCTTCCAACTTCTCTCTGTGGCTCTGCACAACCATACTGTTGTACCTCAGATGGGTTACCTTGATGTCCAGGTGGCTTCAAACATGCTCTATCTTCTCTCTCTAGGTGCTCTTCTGCTTCAGCTGCCTCGCCTTTTCCTTCCATGTAGCTCGATTCATCTCCACATCCTTTGAATTCTGCTTCATATCAACCTGTGGCTTTCACACCAAGCCTTCCAATTTCTCATCTACCTCTCTAGCTGTGAATCTGGCACAGTAAGTTACATGTATGTTCTATGTCTGTTCATCAAGATTTGAGCTGGAATCTAGGTGGTACTGGCTAACGGAGAACATGGGGAGCTTCTAAGATACTGCCCTGCCACTCACTGCTCATTGAGAAAAATGCAAATGTGTTGTGGTCAGTCTCTCCTTCTCCATTTCTGGTGAATAAAGTGAAGTCACAATGGAGCTACCAGACAGCTGCTATGTCAGCAAGTAACCAAACCAAAGATAATATAGTGAGGGGATACTTATTAAGTGTAGTAGTATAAATGCACATATTTGTGGATATTACTAAGGGCTTTCATCAAACTAGTTATTTTATGTCCAAAATGGCAGACCAATGTTAGGCTCTCCCTGAGATCTTCCTGTTCTGCAAGTCCTGAGGACTTCTACATACAACTCAGATCTAATGATATGGGTGAATAAGAAAGTATGTGAGTATGGATTAATATTCTGATAGTGTGCTAAGGTTTTGTCTTGTCATGACTATGATGAAATCAATGTCCTTTCTCTGAACTTCACCATATCTCTTTATTTGGCATAATTGGCAGATTTCCTAGTGTGTCATTTTCTCCTGTTAGTTCAGTGCACAAGTTAAAACATTAAGCATGCCAAACCATGGGTTTCCATTTTCCTAGTAGATGCTTTGCCTTCTAGGATCTTCCTTCCAGGTAACTCTCTGTTTAACATATTGCACAATGTCCCAATCAATGAAATAATTTTGAGCCTAGGAGAAAATCTCCATTTATAAAGCACTACACATAAGAAGCAGAAGATGCCCTACACTCAAACGCTCCTGGAGAACAGAATGTAAGGGTGTCTACACAGTTGGGAAATAGGATTCTGAGGGGTGGGAAAGGATGAGTTTAGATAGCAAACCTAGAAGTAATTATAAGTTTCTGAATTCCTAACCTTAATTCCCTCTGCCCCTCAGGTCCAATTCAGGAAGAGGTGGAATGTTCATGATCACAAAAAGGAGTTTTTAATCCCAGGCCCAAACTCTAGGTGTTCCTGTTACATCTTCCCACCTGCCCCTGTTGTAAATTGTCAGACGGGCAAAGAGGAAGGAAGCCCCATGCTCAGGAATATAAATGGAGCTTACAAGTAACTTCAGTCTCTGACTTTCTATTTTGAAGGTAAGATAAAATGCAGTTTGGGTTTCTACGAAATCAGTTTCTAGGCTCTATGTTTCCTTCAGAACTTCTTTCTCTCCTTCTATGTTTTGACAGCCACAGTTAGTTCAGTGCTTCTGTCTCTTAGGGGCAATCTTTCTCTTCACACATGCTTAAAGCAGACAATAGGTGGGAGCTGCCATTAAATCAAAAAGTATGAAATAGTACACAGTGAGTGCTTTCCCTGAACTCCTGGATCTAACAAGTTCGCAATTCTGAAGAGAACGTGATTATGGGTGAGTACTAACAATGTCCACTGAATGGTTAGCTTAGAACACTTTTCCCAAGGCAAGTTCTGTCTAGCTTATTAGGATGACTGAGATCTACTGGATCAATGAACTTACAGACAATGAAAGACAGAAAAGTCTAAGAGATTGAGTCCCAAAAGAAGAAACTAGACCAAGAAAAGAAAAATTACCATTGCTGGAAAAAGAGGAACACTTAACTAGGAGAATGTTTTTCTTAATGCAGAATGTTTTTTCTTAATACAGAATCTCATCAGTAGAAACTATCAGGTCAAACCTCACTAAAGCTAAAAAATAAAACTTATAAAATTAAAAAAAAATTATTTGGATTTCAGTACTAGCATCTATTTTAAGATGTGTGTGTGTGTGTGTGTGTGTGTGTGTGTGTGTGTGTGTGTGTGTGTGTGTGTGTGTGGTGTCTGAGATTATGTATGGGATAGCATTGGTTCTTAAAAATCATAATATTGGGGCTGGGAAGGTGGCTCAGTGGTAGAGCGCTTGCCTTGCATGCATGAGGACCTGAGTTTGATTCCTTAGCACCACATAACAAGAAAAAAAGCCAGAAGTGGTGCTATGGCTCAAGTGGTAGAGTGCTAGCCTTGAGCTGAAGAGCTGAGGTACAGCGCTCTTGCTCCCCCCAAAAATCATAATATTGACTCTGTCCTTTAGGTTTCCAATTCAATTCCGGTGGTGTTCTAACTCTACGAGTTGAAACACACAATTCTCAATTTCTTCTGATTAACTGGAGGTAAACATGTAATGGATATGTCAACCAGGGTTGATTTCAGGTGATGATCTTCAGATCTTACTCTCTGGAGTAGGTAAGGTATAAGAGTGAGCCACTATGCTCAGCCCTGTATTTCCAGTAATTTACTTAATCTTTCTGAATCTTGTCTTCTTCTTGTGTGGAAAGTGAAAAGAATTACTTTGTTGACCTTAGAATCGGGTGGGAACTATGACTTGGAGCAGGAAGTATACGTGTTTGGGATGTGTGTACAGAGCCTGACACTCTCATAAAACTACTGATGTATATATTGAAATGTATTCCAGGAAATAGAAACAAGAGGGATTTTTCTGTTCTTGTTTATCAATTTATGGGCATTGAGGGAGTCAGAGATATTCAAGGAGAACAGGGAAACAAAGGCAGCACTTGTACTCTGTAGATACTGTATTCACAATGAGCTATACTACTGTGGACAGGGAAAGGATTGTCAAATAAGAAATGAACTCATTACCTGACTTACAATATGTTTAACTGTATGTACACTCCCATAACAATAACAATTTTTAAAATACAGGTTGATGATTTTCTCCTCCAGTTTTTGTAGGTTCCCTTAAGACTCAGGCCCACCAATGGAGTTTTTGAAGGTCAATTTATTTGATAATTAACATAAAGCCATAATCTCTTAAGTCATGTTATAAAAAGTATTTCATTCTTAGTACCGGTTTCTCTTTGAGTGGCAATTCTACATGTTGTTGGCAGAGCTAATGTTTTACTTTCTATTTTTAGTATTTGTCAGGTGCTGTATCTTTGCAACCTGCCCCTACCTACAATGGTAATCAACCTTTGAAATTAATGTACTTGAGTATGAGTTTCATTTATTTATTTAATTTGTTGGTGGTGGTGAACTCTGGGCCAGGTCACTGTCCTTCAGCATTTCTGATGTAGACTATTGCTCTACCACTTGAGACACAGTACCACATCTATCTTTTTCTGCTTAGGTGGTGCTGTGGAATCAATCCTATGGTCTCAGGCATTCAAGATAAGCTGTCTACCACTGATCCACCTCCTGAGCCCCTAGGACTGGTATTTTTGTGCATGGGTCTATCAAGCAAACTTATTGAGCAAATGCATTTATTTGAAACTAGACATATTCAAAATTATGAATTATCAGATATTTTAACAAATAAAACAGTTATCATTGTTACTAGGAATTGTTTGCATCCCCATGCTATAAACATGGAGGAGATATTTTAAAATAAAACTACAAAATAAATTTTAAGATCTTGGTGCAAACAGATCTGTCCAGGTGTTATTACATTAACCAGAAAATTCAAAATTATTTTTCTTCATGAATACAGATATCAAAGGTCTTATAATACTTATTTCAAATTACAAATAAAAGGGAAAATCAGTCAGGAGGTAAAATTTATATTGAATGTTAATTTTCGAGGAGGAAAAATGATCCCAGATGGCAGACTAAAGACAAAGCAATATCAGAGTCCTATATGATCAATAATAAATAATAAGAAGTTTTAATTAAAAAATTGAGCTGGAATGTGCACATCAGGCAAAGTCAAGCAATCAGATCATACAACCAACCAAAAAACACCATAATTATATCTCAGAAAAAGGAAACAAGTTCAGACCAGGGCTTAACATCCTTATCTTTGATTTTAATGATATACATACACATACAACCCTCTACACACAGACACACAACACACACACACACACACACACACACACACACACACACACACACACACACACACACAAGAATGTATGCAACAGATCAACCTACTCATATCCATTCAACATGAATCAAAAATCTTCCTGTAATATTGGAAACTTTAAAACTTTCAAGTCTTGAAAATAATTGATAACAGATGCATAAGCAATTATTTTCTGAATAGACTCTGCTATGGAAATGAGAGTTCATGATGATTATAACTACTTAAACATCTCTGAATCTTGAAAGAATTAATCAAGAGACACTTCAAATTTTGGGACTATATTTCTACCAGCTATTCTTCAAAGGCTTAATAAGAAGTTACAAAAATGAAAATTAAATATCAAATCAATACAACTAATACTTGTGTAAGTGAAGTGAAAGACACTGATCAGAGACTTATGCTACCTCCATTTCTAAGCTGGCTGCACATTTTGGAACCTTTGATTCTGTTGGACCAGGCTCACAGTTGTCTTCCCCAGAGCAGTGGCCCTGCTGGGGTTGGGCTGTGTGGAGTGAAGGGGAGGCCTTGGGGGAGGCCGAGCTGGGGTTGGGGATGGGATAGTAGGGAGATTACGCGAGGCACTGGCAGAGGCTGGTGAAGGGAGGAAGAAGGCAGTAGGCCAATGGCTAAGGAAGCAGCAGCCCCAAAGGCAGCTGGGTTCCGGGAGTGTCTCTGAGGTTGAGAGTTTTGCCCCTGGGGCCTCGTGGCTGGGTGAGGAGAGGAAGGAGTCTCAAATCCCACCCAAGTAGGCAATGAGAAATGAGACAACCAGTGCCTGAAGAATTTCAAGAAAAAAGGCAGGGACTTGCAAGGGGGTTGGTCAGTGGCTATAGGTATGTCCATATACTAAGGCATCAATCTAGCTTGTGGTTACAACCATTAACATGAGGTATTGTTTGTATACATAGTGATAATTGAATCCTTTATTATTAGGGAGCCGAAGGGAGCAATAGTGATTACATCCACAACACAGACATCCATCTTGTCTCCAAAACTTAATCTTTTAGTGTCCAACAGCTCGAACTTAAATACTCTTGAGATAATAACTCATACCGCTGACTTCCCTTGACTGTTTGACCTTTCCAGAGCACAGCTCTCAGCCTTTTGATTTTGTTTGCAATGGCTTCCCAATCTATCCTTTTCCAAGTCTAACAGCTTGACTTCAGAATCCCTCATAAGTACTGTGACAGATGTATTATTTAGAAAACTATATTTGTTATAGGATAGGTTCAATTTTTAAATTTTATTTTATTTCAAAAATACTGAACAGAGTGGTTACAGTTACATGAGTAAGGTACATTCCTTAATGAATATTGTTACCCACACCATTGTTGTTCTCCTCTCCCTTCCCATCCACCACACCTCTCCCCCACCCCAAAGTTGTAAAGTTCACTTCCGATATAGTGTCTTTTGAATATCATTGTTGCAATGAGTCACTCTTTGTACTTCTTTCATCACTATAATTTTTCCCTTTCTTTCTCCAAATCAGATAAATGTATATACAA
Organism: Dipodomys merriami; assembly: GCF_024711535.1. NCBI lineage: Eukaryota > Metazoa > Chordata > Mammalia > Rodentia > Heteromyidae > Dipodomys > Dipodomys merriami. Next base: position 51,873 of record NW_027205627.1, read on the forward strand.
AGTTGAAGATACCAGAATCAAGACAGAGATTGCCAGGGATAAACCAATGGCAAAAGACAAATTAAATAAAATAAGATCTAGATGCTGTACTTTACAGGCATCAAGGTTGACATCTGAAAAATAAAAGACTTTTTTCCATGTCTTGGAGTTCATTTCAATTAGCATCATTTTGTAAGGTCAAATGTACATAGCTCTGGAACCAGCAATCTGACTCCTGGGCATTTGTTGAAATGATCTCAAGCTAAAATACACTAAATCTACAACTACGTTTCTGGCAGTATTTTTAGAACCAATCAAAATGCCCCTTCATAGATGAATAGATCAAGTAAATGTCGTGTATATACCCAATGGAATTTTATGCTTCTATCAGAAAGAATGGAAAAGCCCCTTTCATAAAAAAATGGAAAGATTTGGAAAACAATCACATTATGTGAAGGAAGCCAGACTCCAACAAACATAGGTTCGATGATTTCCTTCATTTTATTAATTAATATATGCTTAGGATAGTTCTTAAACTCTTAATATTCCTTTTTTTCTCTCTTCCTCTTCCTCTCTCATTCCATTTGTGTGTGTGTGAGTGTGGGCATGTGTGAGCGTGGATGCACACACACACACACAGTAATTAAACTTGAAGCGGAGCCTTAAACTCTTGCTTGGTTTATTCACTCATGACTGACTGAGTCTGTTCTATTTGAACCAAGGTTCCACTCTGCTTTGATTGAGTATTTGAACATAAATGTCTCATGGATTGGTACTCCAGCCATCTGTGAACCATGATCTTCCAATCTCAGCCTCGTGACTATCTAAGAATAGGGATGAGGCACTGGTATCCTCTATTGTCTCTTGCTTTATTTTGTTTTTGCTTGATTTTGTACATCCAATATATGTAAGGAAAACAAATCATTTATAATCAGGACTATTCCCATAAAATGAGTGTTGTATAAAGATTACGTTTATAATGTTATGCTTTTGCATCCACAGTATGTGATTTGATTTTTTGAACTCTATTGTTGCAAACAGTCAAGTCACTTATATACAATTTGAATCTTCCTGTCTTTGTTTTATAGTTTGTTAGATGTTTCAAAACAGAATTTATCAAGGTTTAACTCTGCACTACTGAAGCAAGACCTTTATGATCATTTAATGTCTTGTAAATCATAAGTTCTTCACTTCTTGTGGCACCATATGAGTACAGGTAGTTTCCTATAATATCTCCACATAGTTTAGACCTCAATGCCATGCACGCGTCTGCCAAATATGCAAGGGCATCCTTTGTAATTCTCCTTGCATTTTCACTGTCCTTGTCTCTGCTCTCCCATGCTAAGTCCTGCGATGATCCTGTTGATTTTCTCCTCAGTTACATTCATCTTTGCATCTTGGGAACTACTGTTATACACTACTGTGTTTCTGTCCATTCTCTTTGTGCTTCATCTTGTACCCTTCTCACAGCGGAGGGCAAGAGATTGGGGATATTTTTTTCACTCTTTTGCTCAGACATCTATCTATACTTTCTAGCAATACATTCATTGAATTCTTTCTGTAAAGTTTAATGTCTTGAAAATGATTACTGCATTTTCATGACTTTGTTATTTGGCATTAGAGAAGAACATATGTCAGTAACTAACTTAGGTAAAAGAAGATTGCAATCAAGCTTCAATAGACTTTGTTCATTGGATAATATATACTTCATGGTCTGCCTGCCTGCTTCGTTTTCACTCTTTATTTTTCAATGTAGCCTTTTCTTCTGGAAAGTATTTATAGACCTACCTAGTGAAGATCAATTCCTACTGTAATTAGTCATTAATTTTATTCCACCATCATTTCATAGCTCCTTCTGAGTTTTTTCAGGGTCTGTATAATTGTGTTTCACATTCTTAGATATGTTTTAACATGGATGCATCCAGTGATTAAGACACATTATTAAGTCACCATTTTGATTTCAGAAACGAAACCATGCTGCAAACACACAATATGACAATTTTCTGGTTTTAAATTCTTTTAAATTAGAATTGATACTGGAAAACGAACATTCTGTATACAATTTTATATTTTCCTAATTATTTTGTATACTTTCTAATATTGTATAAAGTTAAAACATTACTATTTACTTAGTTTTAGTATTTCTAAGGTGGTCAAAGTAAAAGTTCTATTCATTCACAATTTTAAGACAATATTGTCAACTATGACCAAGTGAGACATTTTAAACTTTTATTTGTAGTCCTTAGTGGTAGTTCTTGGGAATCAATTCTAGTCCGTCATTTGTCTTAGTCTATTGCGTGCCTCTGAGTCTGATTTGACCTCCTTCTCCTCCTCCTTCTGTACTCTCTTTTCTATCTCTTTCTTTCTTCCCTTTTTTCCTCTTTTAGGAAGTGAGTATGAATTTAGATATTTTGTTGGCTGAACAAGTATTCTACCATTAGAACAATCTTTTTTCAATTTAGTTATTTGCTCATAGGTTATCAATTTTGCTGAGGCCTGAACAGAGGCTAAGTTCCTCACCTCTGTCTGCCAAGTAACTTGATCACAAATGCATTGCAGCATGCCAGGCTTAGAATGATATGAGAATCTTATTACGTTCCTTGCACACTGGTTCTGAACTGTGATCTTCTCAAATTTAGTTAGTGATGTGAGCTCCAATAGCCTGCCCTTAGTATAGATTGTCTAAATGAATGATTGAAGGCAATTTCATTTTAATCTTTTTTTGCCAGTCCAGGGGCTGTTAAAATTTTATTTCTAGACAATTTTTTGTGAACATTAGCTTTAAAATTTTGCTTTACCGCCTTTTTTTCCTTTTTCCTTTTCTTGGACATGGGGCTTGAACTCCAGAGTCCTTACAATTTCCACCTTACCTTACAAATAAAAAAGAATAAAATTCAGTTTGTTGGTATAAAGTCACAAATTGTTTCCTGCAGAAATAAAAATAAATTTCACCACCTGGCTCCAAGGTCTATGTCTTTTTAAAGTAACTACAGATATGTAAGTGGTATTAGGTAAATTGTGTCATGTGTTTACAGCTGTATTGAAGAACATACTCTTAATATATCATTGGAAATCAGGGTTATTGAATAGTATCTATATGAGAATGTTATTTGAACTAATCACGCAAAGATGAAAACTACATCTTAGTCCATCAAAATGTGGAAATTAATGACTTTATTTATAAGAAAATAATACCACCAAGAAAAGTGAATATACATTAGAGAGACTGTAAGAATAACATTAGGGTTTTTACTGTCTCTACCTGTTTAATGTGGTTCTATTTCGTGATATTGAAACTCTCTTCTTGTTATTCTTACTGTGTGTAATCCAATGCTGTTTATTATCATGTATTCAATTTGGGAAATCTAGCTTCAAAAATGTGTAAAGTTTATTTTTTCCTTTTCAATCACAACATTGTAATTATCAGGGTACACTGTTGTCATCATCATCTTCACCAAAATTATTACTAAAATCGTAAGTGCTAATTATTGAAAGTCTGATATGTATCAATGATTTTGCAATTATTTGTCTGTTGATTAATAGTTTTAATGTTACCACTGTGCATGCATCCATATTAAAATTTAGTACAAATAAAGAAATAAAAAAACTAAAACATAACAGGTAGCTTAACCATATGATTATAACAAATTGTAGAATAGATTTTTGAAGTATTTCAAATTCCTAAATAGTATGAATGAATTTCCTCACTCCCCACCACTACACCACTACACACAAATATTTAAGAGTTAAAACAGAATTATTTCAAGTAATATACTATAAATGCTACTACAATATCATAGCTATATCGAAAATTCCCTTGAAAATAATAAACTCTACATTCTATTTAAATATTAGATATTTTATTCTAGGAAACGTTAGGAAAATAGACTGCATATCTTTGAAATTAAAAAGGTAAAAAATAGTAGCATAAAGTTGTATAGGGAGTCTGTCTTCAGAAATATATATATATATATATATATGAAATATGTAGAAAGACATAACTTTTTGGAGATTGTCATCAGAAATATATACATATATCTAAATTTTTGTGTAGAACGATGTACATTATAGTGAAACAAAAATCTTAAGACACAATTAAATTTAAATAAATACATCAAACCAAGTGCCAGTGAATCAAGCTTATAATACGAGCTATTCTGTGTAATTAGATCTTAGAATTGTGTTCGAAACTAACCCCGACAGAAAAGTACTTGTTACATTCTTATCTCCAATTAACCACTAAAAACAGGAATTAGCTATGTGCCTCAAGTTATATAGTGCTGGCTTTGAGCATAAAAAGGCTTAGAGGAAATGCTCAGGCCTTGCAAACAACAACAACAAAATATATAACATTAATTTCACAATAGCATCTTTTAACAGCTGTGAACATTTCTTAGAAACATGAATACATGCCCCTGAAAAATGTTAAGTAAAAATTATAGAATATTTACATCTATGTTAAAGACATGACTATTTAGATTGAGATATCTAGGTAATGAATAGAAATTAAGAATAATGATAATATATTTGGACTGGTCTTTTATTCTACTTTATGATAGTAATAAAATGATATTTGTAATGATTATATAAAATTACTCTTGTTTGGTATTTGAATTATAATAAATGATAAACATTTTTAAATGATTTCCATAGGAAAGGATCATTTCCTCAATGGTATCAATTCTTTTGTAATTTCAAAACAATTAAGAAAATTATTCCAAGGCTGGTTTGCTCTAAGACTATATTTGTTTTTGTGTTCTAGTTTTCATATGTTCGTAAAAATTAATACTCCAAAAAAATCAATGGATGTTGGCATTCAGGAAAATCTTCATAGATACTAACATTGGAGTTGCTTAAGTGGAATTGTTTTATTTCATTTGTTCTTTTCACAAATAAATCAACATGATTGTGTATTTTGTTTCTTTTCACTGCTGTTGGCTCTTACCTTGAGAATACCTTTTTCCTAGCAAAGTAGAGAAAAGCATTTGGATTGAGCAAGTAGCATATAGGTTTCATAAAATACAGATGCATAGATTTGGGTCTTTTGTCATTTGTTATAAGTTTCTTCCAGAAAAGTTTATCAATTACTTATAAGTGATGCACAATTCCTAGATCTTCCAGTTATCACATACACTTTTTGATTGAGTTATCTCTGCATAAACCCAAAAAAAAGGACCAAAAAAACCTCAAAATAAACAGAAATCACATCTTCATTTTAAAAGCTGTAGTTCATAAAGAATATTTAGCCAACAGGTAAACAGGTATTCTGCAATTTGTGTGAAGTATTTTTAACAATTTTTTTTGCTGACATGAAATTCACATGCAATATATTATCTCCTTTTATTGTATACATTTTAGTGCTTTGGAAGTGAATTGAACAATCATAGGTTTTCCAAGCCTAAGTTTCACAAACTTACATTTCTTCAAATAGAAATGCTGTAAATTTTACAACAGAAATTAAAATAGATAAAAATTCAGTTACAGGAGTTTGTCCAGCATATATCCTGTATAGTGTGTCTTTTCAAATTTGTTTTGGGGGATTATTTCCAGGGTCTCACACATACTATTCAAGTACACTGTCAATGAACTGTGCAAACATTTTTTTTAACTTCTCTTTAATACATACATAGAATTGTAATGGCTGAGTAATATACAATTCTCTTTAACCTTATTAAGATTTGAAAACTTCCTTGCTAAAATGATTGCAGTATTATACAGATCATTGTGCTATGTGGAGTATATCAATTTCTCCACAAATACATTACTATATTTTGTGTCAACTTTTTATATTATGGTCATACTAGTGAGTTTACTTTTTCTTTTTTCTTAGATACTAAAGAGGAGCTTATTTCATATGCTCCTCATATTAACTACTAATTTACATATCTTCTTTAAGAAATATCCTGTTCGGGAAAAATTTTATATAGAATTAGAAGATTTGAATGTACTTAAAACTCAGGATCTTTGTAGCATTAACAAATATGTGTCCTCTATCTGTTGGATATGTTTTCATTAATTTCATGGAATTATGAAAGGTTATCAGTTGATATTAACCAGGCAATTCTGGATTATCTTTAGAATCTAATGCTTTACATGTCAAATTTTTAGAAACATTTACTGATCCAATGTCTTGAATTTGCACATTTATGTTTATAGGTTTTTACATCTCACATTTAGTTTGATAATCATTTTTTATTCTAAACTTTTGTATAAGGTTTGAGATAGTAGTCTAAGATCATTTTAAATCTAGGGACGCAATAGTGCCAATACACCCATTTAAGATTCAATTTTTATTTCATAACGTCGTGGCATCCTCTTCAAAATCTATTGACCATAAAACTAAAAATTTATTTTTGATAAATCTCTAACATTCTTCTTTTTTTAAATTTTATTTTATTTTATTTGTGAACATACTGTACAGAGGAGTTGCAATTACATGGGCATGATAATGTGTACATTTATTACCAAGCATTGCAGCCTCCTCCTTTGTTTACCTTTCACATCCCTTCCCAGCCTCCCCCCTCCCCCCCAATCCCAATCCTTCCCTTCCCCCCTATCCCCCCCCCGCACTGTCGTTGTAAAGCTCGTTTTGGACATGACAACTTGTATTCTCATTGTTGTAACAGGTCCACGTGTAATCTTAAAAACTGGTTTTTCTCCATCTCCTCCACAAGTTATACTGACATCAAATATAGTGAAAGCAGGGGTTATACTGTGGGGGAGGGACATACAAAGCAACAAAGAGATAATCTTATAAATGCATTAGAAACACATGCATGAAAGAAAAAAAAACAATAAAATACATATCTAAGGGTTCATTTTCCTGACATCACATTATCTGACCTTTTCCGCTTGACCCATACATATACTAGATATTACAAATAAGGGAAACCATGGGACCTATGTTTCTTTGGGCCTGGCTTACTTCACTTAATATAATTTTTTCCAAGTTTTTCCATTTCCTAACAAATGGGGCAATGTCATTCTTTCTGATGGAGACATAAAATTCCATTGTGTATATATACCACATTTTCTTGATCCATTGTTATACTGAGGGGCATCTGGGTTGGTTCCATATCTTAGCTATGGTAAATAATGCTGCAATAAACAAAGATGTGCTGGAAGCTTTAGAGTGGTCTTGTTTTTAAACATTTGTGTAAATGCCCCAAAGTGGGATTGCTGGGTCATAGAGGGCTTCTATGTGAAGTCTTTTGAGGAACCTCCATTCTGTTTCCAAAGTGGTTGAACAAGTTTACATTCCCACCAACAATGAAGTAAGGTTCCTTTCTTTCAACATCCCCTCCAGCATCAGTTGTTGTTAGAGTTCTTGATTTTTGCAGTTCTAACTGGAGTGAGGTGATATCTCAATGTTGTTTTGATTTGCATTTCTTTTATGGCTAGGGATGTTGAACATTTCTTTGTGTGTCTATTGGCCATTCTTCTTTCTTCTTCAGAGAAGCTTCTCTTTAAGTCTTTCGCACACTTATTTATTGGGCAGTTGTTTCTTTGAGGATTTGTTGTTGGGGGGTTTAATTTTTTGAGTTCCAACTATATTTTAGATATGAGACCCTTGTCCATTGTATGGCTGGTAAAGAACTTCTCCCAATCCGAGGGCTTTCTATTGATCCTTGCTAGCTATGTCATTTGCCCTGTAGAAGCTCTGCAACTTTATGCAATCCCATTTGTCCAACCTTTCTTTGATTTGTTGTGTTTACGGGTCTCTATTCAGAAAATTTCGGCCTGAGAAAAGGAGACCTAGGGTTTCTCCTCTTCCATCCTGTAAAGTTTTCATAGTGTCTGCTTTGAGTTCAAGGTCTTTGATCCATTTGGAGTTGATTCTGGTGCAGGGTGATATATAAGGATCTAGCTTTAGTTTTCTACTTGTAGTTAACCAATTTTGCCAGCACCATTTACTGAAGAGACTGACTTTCTTAAATTCTATTTTTTTAATTCCCTTATCGAAGATTAGATGGCTATAGGTCTGTAGGTTCATTTCTGGGTTTTCAATTCTGTTCCATTGGTCCTAACGTCTGTTCTTATGCCAATACCAAGTTGTTTTGATTACTATGGCTTTATAGTAGAGTTTGAAATTTGGTATTGATATTCCTCCAGCAGTGTTCTTTCCATTGAGGAGCGTTTTTGCTATTCGGGGTCTTTTATTGTTCCATATGAATTTTTGGATTGCCGATTCTATTTCCTTGAAGAATGAGGTTGGAATTTTATTCAGTATTGCATTGAATTTGTAGATAGCCTTGGGAAGTATTGCCATTTTCATGATGTTAATCTTTCCAATCCAGGAGCATGGAGGGTATTGCCATTTTCTAAGTTCTGTTTTGATTTCCTTTTTCAAGATTTTAAAGTTTTCATCATAGAGGTCCTTCACTTCTTTGGTTAAGTTAATTCCTAGGTATTTTATTTTTTGTGGGGCTGTTAAAAATGCAGTTGCTTTCCTAATTTCAGCCACACTTTTCTCATTGTTGGCATACAGAAAAGCCATTGATTTTGGGGGGTTAAAAATATACCCTGCTACTTTGCCAAAGTTTTGAATGAGCTTGAGTAATTTGGGAGTGTAGTCTATGGGATTCTTTAAATACAAGATCATGTCATCTGCAAAGAGGGAGAGTTTTATTTCTTCTTTCCTTATTTGGATCCCCTTTATGTCTTCATCTTGTCTTAATGCTCTAGCTAGGCATTCTAATACTAGATTGAAGAGTAATGGAGAGAGTGGGCATCCTTGTCTTGTTCCTGAGTTAAGAGGAAATGGCTTTAGTTTTTCCCCATTGAGTATAATACTGGCTGTAGGTTTGTTATATACAGCCTTTATTGTATTGAGGAATGTTCCATGGATTCCTAACTTTTCCAAAACCTTCATCATAAAGGGGTGTTGGATCTCTTCCAATGCTTTTTCTGCATCTATTGAGATAACCATGTGGTTCTTATTCTTGCTCCTGTTGATGTGATGAATAATATTAATTGATTTGCGTATATTGAACCAGGTTTGCATCCCTGAAATTAATCCTGTTTGATCGTGGTGTATGATTTTTTTGGATGAATTTTTGAAGTCAATTGGCCAAAATTTTGTGGAGAAGTTTTGCATCAATGTTCATCAAAGAAATGGGTCTATAATTCTCTTTCTTTGATGAGTCCCTGCCTTGTTTTTGAATGAGGGTTATGATGGCTTCATAGAATGTGTTTGGTAATGAACATTCTCTTTCAATTTCATTGAAGAGTTGGAGAAGTACTGGTGTGAGCTCTGCTTTGAAGGCCTTGTAGAATTCTGCTGTAAAACCATCTGGTCCTGGACTTTTCTTAGCTGGGAGGTCTCTTATTGCTGTTTCTATTTCAATGCTTGATATAAGCCTGTTAAAATAGTTTAACTCTTCTTGGTTTAGTTTTGGCATGACAATATTTGCTAGGAAAAGGTCCATTTCTGTCAAGTTCTCAAACTTATTACCATAAAGTTTTAAGAAGTATTCCATTATAATATTCTGAATCTTGGTTGTTTCCGTGGTGGTGTTTCCATTCTCATCTATGAGTTTATTAATTTGGGTCTGTTCTCTTCTTTTTCTGATAAGATTTGCTAAGGGTCTGTCAATTTTGTTAAGTTTTTTGAAGAACCAACTCTTCGTTTTGTTGATTCTTTCTATACTTTTTTTGGATTCTAATACATTTAATTCTGATTTTATTTTGATAATTTCTTTCGGTCTACTGGATTGGGGTTTATCTTGCTGCTCTTTTTCAAGGAGGTTTAGATGTGTCATTAAATTGCTAGTTTCAGATCTCTCTAATTCGTTGATGTAGGAGCTCAGAGCGATAAACTTTCCTCTGAGCACTGCCTTTGCTGTGTCCCAGAGCAGCTGGTAATTTGTGTGTTTATTTTTGAATAGCATGAACATTTGAATTTCCTTGCTAATCTCTTCCATGACCCACTCGTGATTCAGCAGTGTGTTGTTCAGCCTCCATGTGATGCCAGACTTTCTTTGGTGGCTTTTGGTGTTGAGTTCTAATCTTATTCCCTTGTGGTCAGAGAGAATGCAAGGTATAACTTCAGTGTTTCTGAATTTAGACAAGTTCGCTTTGTGGCCTAAAATGTGGTCTATTTTAGAAAATGTTCCATGTACTGCTGAGAAAAACGTGCATTCTGATGTTTCTGGGTGAAATGTTCGGTAGATGTCTGTTAAATCTAATTGATCTATGCAGCTGTTTAGATCTGCGGTTTCTCTGTTGAGTTTTTGCCGGGTTGATCTAGTGGGGAGAGTCGTGTGTTAAAATCCCCAATGTCTTTAGATCTATATGGGATTTGAGGGAATGTAGTGTTTCTTGGATAAATTTGGGTGCTCCATTGTTTGGCGAATAGATATTTAGTACTGTAATATCCTCCTGAAGGAGAGATCCTTTAATTAGTATGTAGCGACCTTCTTTATCTCTTCTCACAAATTTTAATTTGAAATCTATTTTATCTGATATTAGGTTTGCAACTCCTGCCTGTTTATGGGGACCGTTTGCTTGGTAGATTTTGTTCCAGCCTTTAACATTGAAAATGTGTTTCTTTTTATGGGCAATATGTGACGCCTGCAGGAAGCAGATAGAAGGGTCTTGTTTTTTAATCCAACTAGACAGTCTATGTAGCTTAATTGGAGAGTTCATTCCGTTAACGTTAAGAGATAGGACTGAGAGGTATTTGGGAGTTCCTGCCATGTTATCCACCTTCTTGAGGGCTGTGAAAACTGGGTTCTTCCTATGGTTCTTGGATTCTCAGTTTGGGTGCAGTTTCTTGGCCTTTATTGCGGTCTTGTTGGTTTTCTATGTTTTGGAAATCTTTAAGAATCTTTTGTAGGGCTGGTTTGGTGGAGATGTATTTTTTCAATTTTTCTTTGCTATAGAAGGTTTTTATTTGGCCTTCAGTTATGAAGGAGAGTTTAGCTGGGTACAGTATTCTTGGTTGATAGTTGTTTGTTTTTAGGCCATGGCATTCATCATTCAAGGCTCTTTTTGCTTTGATTGTCTCTGCTGAGAAATCTGAGGTGATTCAAATTGGTTTTCCTTTATAGGTGATTAACCTTTTCTCCTTGAGAGCTTTAAGGATCTTTTCCTTGGTCTGAGTTGATCCTGTGTGGATTATAATGTGACAGTGGGATGTCTTATTCTGGTCTGGTCTATTTGGGGTTCTAAAAGCTTCTTGTATCTGAATAGGCCTATCTTTTTGTATGTTTGGGAAGTTCTCTGCTAGGATCCTGTTAAACAAATTTCCTAGGCCATTAACTTCTGTTTCTAGGTGCTCCTTTACACCCATTATCCTTAGATTAGGCCTTCTGATGGTGTCTTCCAGGTGTTGGATAGATCTATCATATTTCTTGGACTTGTCTTGGATGGTTGTATGTTCTTTATCTATAATATCTAGGCTGTCTTCAATCCCTGAGATTCTATCTTCTGCATGGTCTAACCTCCTGTCCAGATTCTCTACTTTGTTTTTTATCTCTTTTCCTTCTAATTGGTCAGCTTTGATGGCTTCAAGTTCTTTGTTGAAGCTCTGTTTTAGGTCTTGTATGAATTTCTTTACTTCCTTAATTTGGTGTTCAGTATTGGTTCTCAAATCACTTAGTTGATTGGTTATGGTTTCTTTTACTCCCATTCCTTCTGTTGGGTTCCATTCAGCATTCCCTTTGTGGTCTCCCTGACTTACTTCACATCTTTGTTAATGGATTCCATGAATGCCTTTAGTCATCTTTGTGTATTCTCTACCTGGTTTTTCAATTCCTGTATTACTCTTTGATTAGCTTCCTCCCGTTTGTGGGATTCCTGCAGTTTTCTTTCCTCCCCTTCGTGAGATTCCTGCAGTTCTCTTTGAGTCTTCTCAGTCTGCTCACACCATTACTCCCTTCTTCTTTGAGTATTCTCAAGTTGTTCATGCAAATCCTGTATCAGTTTTTGAGTACCTTCCTCACGCTTATGATATTCCTGTATAAATTTTTTGATGCCTCCTCTCTCTCCCTATCACGCACATACAGAGTCCTTTGTTAGTTGTCAGACTTCTCATTTATCATGTTTGCCAGCAGTGTTTGTAGAGCTATTTGGGAACTCTCCTCTGGATTATTCATTATCTTTTCTGGCCCCTGATTATCAAGATTCGGAATTGAGATACCCGGATTTGCCATTTTCCTTGTGTTTTTCCGGCTTACTCTGCAGATTTGAGATGAAAATAGCACCAGTTTTGTGCTAGAACACTATCTTAAGGCAACCATCAACCAAAGTTTGCATTTGTACAGTCAATAGTCTATAGATACAATCTAGTACAACAGATACATCTATTCATTATCAAACAACTATATGTTAATGGGCTTCAAACCACAGAGAAGAATTTGGAAAACCAGAAATTTTTGGGGTTAGGGAGAGATGTTGGTAAAAAAATAGGAGTAAATTGGTGTGGGGAGACACAGGGAGAGTTAACTATGTCCTAATCTCAATGCAGGAAATAGGTTGGGTAGGATGCAAGTAGAGAGAGAGAGAAAAAGAAGAAAGGGAAAGGGAAATGAAAAGAGATCAGAAAAAAAATAGAAAGGTAAAAGTTAATATAATTATGGATATTAAAAAACCATCTATTTAGAGAGGAATGTGAAAATATTGAGAGAAGGGGAGGGACATAGAGGAGATGTGAAAAACTTAAAAAAACGCTTAAAATATTATATAGGTATAAAGAGGTAGTACTGCTATTAAGGAATTTAAGTCTCAGAGGTTTTCAATTGAGTAATAAATTTGTGGATTAGGTGTGTACACAATTGGGGATAGTGTCTACTATTTAACTACGGGTTTATCTGAGGATATTCAGGACAAGAGTTAAGTCAAATAAAGAAGAACAAAAGAGAGGAAAAGGTGAAAAGGATAAGAAAGGGAGAAAAAAGATCAGAAGTTCAGTAGAGCTAGACAAAAAACAAAAAGATAATTAAGAAAGAAAGAGAAAGAGAAAGAAGACAAGAAAAGAAAGGAAAATGCACATTCACATATTCCTAAAATAAAAATTATAAGAGGAAAAAAAAAGTTACTGGAAAACAATTTTTTTTCAAAAAAGGCAAAAATTAAAGATTAATAAAAGTTTTAGAAAAGGAAAAAAAATTTATATATACATAAGGTACCAAAAAAAGAAAGAAAAAAGAAAAGGAAAAGAAAAAAAGAAAAAAAAAGTTCTTTGATTTTTTTTTGATTGTTTTGGGAGGGGTGGGAAGAATTCTGTATCTCCCTTTTGTCTGTAACCAGCCTCTTGTTGGAGTCTCTGGTCAGCTTGAGGTCCTATGGCTTGATTGGTTTCTTAAGTCAGTTAGTTCGAACAGGCAGAAAAATGCTCTGATTTACCCAAGATTTTGAGATCCCCCTCCCAGGTTAGTTTAATGGGAGGGTGATCTGCTTTGAGAATCACAAAGGAGGGGGATGCAGTGATGAGGCTATGTTCTGGGTAGAGTTGAGGCCTTTCAAGAAACAGTAGCTTTTCCCTGGGGCTATTTTGTGAAAAACTCTCAGAGCCCAGCCTGGAGCCATTCTCAGGGTTTCTGTTTTTCAATTGATTGTGGAGGCTGCTAGAGGGAGGGGCAGCCTCTGGCTCTGGTTACCCAGTGAGGAAAGCCACTCCAATGGCTGGCGCCTGAGCTGGGTGACTTTTCCCTGGATGGAGCTGAGTCTGGCAGTTCACTTCACAGTTAAGTTCTTGTGACCTGCTAAATGACTCATTTTATTCTAAGGCCTGAGCTGGAGCTAGCAGCTCCTCCGAGCTTTGTTGGGATCCAAGATGGAGATCAGCGGTGCTGGGGGGGAGGGGTGGCCTTCCCTCCTCTGCTCCCTGAGAAGGAGTGAGGTCAGGCTTCTACTCACACCGAGTCTTGGATCCTGGGTCGTCTCTGTTCTCCAAACTGCAGATTGAAGATGTCCACTCCTTGTTGGTTCTTGCTGGTGTTGAGTAGAATCTGCTTGCCGGCTGCGTCTGGCTCCTTCGTCCCGGACACTCTGTGGCTCAGGTTTGGGTGACCTGCGGTCGCCGCCGCGACCTTACCACCGCCGTGGCAGCTGCTGGCAAGTGCTCAGATGTGTCTCCTTGCCTTGTATTCCCCTCTCTTGTCTAACTCTCTGTCCTGTGATGGCACACTTGGTGTGATTCTCTGGCTTAGGACTGTTCACTGGAACTCTAAAACTGCTTTCTGTGTGAGAGCTTGTTCAGATTCCAGCTTCTCCTCCGCCATCTTCCCGGAACTCTCTCTGTAACATTCTTCTATGTGTCTGTTCTTTCACTACTAAACATGGTAATAAGTTTCAAATCTAGTATGAGGCTTCAAGCTACACCATTTTACACAATTGTTCTGACTGACCTGTATTCCTTGAATTTACATACGAGTTTATTGAACAGGTGGACCAATATTCTACAGAGATATCTAGATATATAGAAAAATGTCTTTAGAGAATGCTTGAAGCATTTACATTAATTTAGGAATAAGTTAAGATTTAGTTAACGCTATAGCATAATAAAGTTGAATGATAACAACTTGAACTGTACTACAAAGTAGAGTGAGAGGGGATAGAATAGAATGATGGACCACATAGGAGATATATGTAATTGCTATTGTGTTTCAAAGAACAGAAAGACTTCAGAAACAAGAAGGAGGAAAATAATCAAAGTATTCTGGATCAGGTTTCTTTTTATTCCACCTAATAGTGTGGACTAAGAGTCAGAGAAGATGGGAAAAAATAAAATAGAAAATAAAGCATTGTATAGACCTGTTAAAATGTAAAGCAATTGTAATAGTAATATGATTACTAATTTCCAGAGAAATAAAAGAAAGAATAGATAAACCCTAAAGGCAAAAAGAATGAGGAGAGAAAAGAAGGAAAGTAAAACCTTTATCAATAACAAACACAAGAGTTTGGAAGTAGAAAAGCAGTGGAAATATTCTAAAAAACAATAAAATAACAATAAAAATTGCTATTGTGGATAAAATATGGATCACATTTCATCATATATCATTTTGAAAAATCATACTAAGAATAAAAATTTTAAAGTCATAATTTAAAACAATATTTACATTATAACTGGACAGTACAGTTCAGTGATAAAAACTTGGCCCAGCATATGTAAAAGAGTAGAGAGATCACCCAAGCATTACAAAGTACACACAAAGCACACACACACACACAAACCACATAAACACACACACAAACACACATAACACATACACACATTTGGAATATTCATATTATCATATTAACAGAGTAAATTATTAAAAATATTAAAAAGTTAATATATTGAATCATAATATTGCTTGTACTATTTAAAATTTAGTAGAAATAAAATGTCACCATATACGTGGATTCTTATAGATTAAATAAATTGAAAATTAAGAAATAGAAGACAGGAGAACCTTTGCAATGAGCTTTAAAAAATAAACATTTTGAAACATGTATCCTTTTATTTTTACAAAAGATTGATGTTATTGGAGTTTTAACTCAAGATTTAGAATATGATAACCAGGTGCTCTATATTGCGCTAGGGATGGCTATATCTCTATTCATTTCACTCTGGACATTTTTTTGGGGGATCCTGTTGTGGGGCCTGAACTCAGGGCCTTTGCGCTGTCCCTCAGCTCTTCAGCTCAAGGCTAGTATTCTACCACTTGAGCCACAGTGCCATTTCCAGCTTCTTTCTTCTTGTTTATGTGTGTTGTTTATGAGGAATTGATCCCAGGGCTTCATGCATGCAAGGCAAGCACTCTACCACTGAGCCACCTTCCCAGCCCCACTCTGGATATTTTTGTACTAAGGTGTCATAGTTTGTCAGGCTCTCCCTATTTACAAACCCTACTTGTAGTTCCTACCATAGCTAGAAAATGGAAGCCACAAATCATCATGCCCAGATTAAACTTTTTTTTTTAATTCAAGTACAAATATTTACAAAAAAGTGACCAGGTAATGAAGCCTTTCTTAATAAAGTTTGTGCCTCTTGAAAATACAGTATTTGTTAACTAGAAAAATATGTTTAGAACCTTAAAAAATAAATTTATTTAAATTCACCAACCATATAAAAATTAAGAAAATAATATTAGAAATTCACATGTTAAGTATTTTTAAAGCAAAATATATGTATCTGAATAAATATGTATCTGTGTAAAAATCATGCAAAATTAAATTAACTAATCCTACAACCCTGAAAAAAGAATTACCCCCAAAACAAAAGAAAATAATTAAGTTCAAAAATTGAAATTTAGAAAATAAAATTAAGTGCACTCTTTAGTTGACTTAAGTAATTGTAAACCCACCATATACCAATTTTATAATAATAAAATGCATGAACAAAGAAACCAAAAGTACCCATTGATAAATAGCAACAGCAAAAGTCTCAGTAGTTGAGTGTGCAAAAAAAAAAAAATCGATGGAGTGGATAACAATGCTATTTCCATAAAAAATGTACTCATTACTTTACTTATGTAACTGTAACCCCTCTGTACATTACCTTTACAATGAAATTAAATTGAAATTAATAATATACCAATTAAGAATTCTTAGAAGCCATCGGTTAAAAACCTTGTAAAAAACTGTCCCAGGTACCCGAGGAATATACTTTGATGATACTATTAGAATTCCAAAACTTCAGTAGAGAAGCCAAAAGTTTAAAAACTGTTACAAAGTAAATTATTAAATCAGAATATATTACTATAATAATTAGATGGATTTTTAGTGGTAGTCAAATATGTAAGGAATGAGGCAATTTTCCATTTGTTTTCACTTAATAAGTGAGAAAGAATTTTCTAGGTCTTTTTAAATATATCATAAGTTAATGAAGAAACTATTTTTTCACATCATATGATAATCAGATAAAGATTATATTAGAGCAAAGAACATATTGTTATGTTTTTGGATGTTAATATATATCTAGTTTGGTTGTGGGCAATTATGGGGATTTCAATCGGAGTATTGTTCTTGATAGGCTCACATCATATCAGTGGTTAATTTTAGGAGAGGGGTTCCCTTTCCACAATAACATGTACCTGTTCTGTCCTTTTAGCCTTCCCATCATCAATGGCATCAGAGTTGCACACCAACTTTCTAGCTTCCTATCTTGGCCGGCCTTGATCCTGCAGTCCTTCCAATCTTAGTCTCTAGATAGTACAGGATGGTGGAAATGATCCAATGCACCCAGCTATAGACTGAGAAGGAAGTCCACTAAAATTTGTTCTGGTTTCTGTTCTCAAGCCTCCGAACTAGTTAAGAGTACAGATTAGGGATTATGCTGCCAAGCAGTAATAGTATTTGTAAAGCAATTAGACACATTATGACTTAGGCTTTTGATTACCTCAGGAAAGAATGAAAGAGCAATGAACCATAGAGGACAAGAAGAATTTAACTAGCTACTCAGAGGCTGAATCACCTTAGCAAGCTACTCAGGAGGCTGAGATCTGAAGACCACTGTTCAAAGTGGTAGACCACTATCCTTGGGCACAGAAGCTTAGATATAGTGCCCAGGCACTATCAAGCCTCAGGAATGATGAATGCATGCATGAGCACATGCACATGCACGTGTGTGTACAGGCACATGTACACACACACACACACACACACACACACAAACACACACACACACACACACACACACACACACACACAAATGTGTATTTTAAGGCAGAGTTCTTTTTATTTTTACCTTGCTGTACTTTCCCTGTATTAGTTCACCAATTGTCAAAATCAGCTAAGTATCTATTTACATACAACTCATCATGTTTCTCTAAAGTCTACTCTTTTTTTGGAAACATGATTTTATTTGACCCAAAAGTAAATTATGCAGGAGGTCAGTTCATCTCTCTCAACTCTGTAGTGTTAGTAGATGGTTTAGGTTCTTCCTAGCAATATGATTTTGTGAAATCCTGCATCAAGCAGCATATTTCTTTCACAAGAAGGGAAGCCTCTATCAAACAATTAGTAATAGGTTTTTCTCCTCCTGGCAAGCATCTGTAGTTTTATTATCTTCAAATAATCCATGATCTGTCTGTGTATGCCAAAGACGGCTGTGAAAACAAAAAGACCCTTATCAGCGCTTAAATTTTGTATACCATTCATAGATATGAAGGTGTTTAAATATTACTTAAATTGCTTTGAACTAAATAATGTTCGCCTTGACTATCTTGAGAAAGAAGAATTGGTTTTTCAGCATTTTAGGTAAGAACATGAGTGAAAGAAAAGGAAAGGTGAGGAATAAGTCAACACATACATTCAAATGAAACAAAACAACCCAAGAAAACACAAATTAATTCAGTATTCAAGAACCAGAAGGAAATGCAACGATTTTTTAAAAAATCAAGTATGATAAGCTTATGAAAATCCTGACTCTATGGGAGTCTACTGTTGTGAGGATAGTGGATAAAGTCCAGACTGGACAGAAATATCTATACACTATGCCAGGCACTTATTCTAATTTTCAGGAAGAATAACATCAAATGGACATCGCCCATGATCATACACAAGTAGGAAGCCAGATTCTATCTAAAAATTAATCAGGATAATTTAGGACTGAGGGCATGTGGCACTGTGGCTCAAGTGGTAGATCGCTAGCCTTGAGCTGAAGAGCTGAGTTACAGCGCCCAGGCCCAGAGTTCAAGCCCCACGACCGGACCCCCCTCCCCTCAAAAAAGGTGATGGCTTTTCAAGTACTTATATATCAACTGAGTTACCTTTGTGGAGCTAATGGATTCAATATAAGCTTCGCTTAAGAGCTCTTTCTAAATTTCTCCAGCTTACAATTTCCCAAATGAGGTCTTACTGGCACAAATCTCTACCTGACCCTTTACCCTTTTTCCATGTAGGAACAGACCAACCAGAATATCTTAACCTGACAGCATAGATTGTCTTAATTGAAGAAAACCTAATGTTACAAGGGATCATAGACAGATGAACAGTTCAGAAAGAACTGTTCAGACTAGAAGGTATTTTATCAAAATGTAATTGTTTATTATACCTATCGTTTCAATAGTAGCTAACGTGAAGAAGATAAAAAAAAATGTTCATATGCATGATTACCTAGTGTCTCCGCCTGTCTACCATCCAACCAGGCAGGAACTCACACTACTGACTTTCTATCACCAAATATTACCATAGCTCCAGGAGAAGTCCATATGCTTCTCCTCGATATTAGGCCTTAAATTGGTAATGTTTAACCAGTGTTACCTCTTGCCTCTAGGCTGTACATCTACAAATGGTAAAGCATTAGGACTAACTCTACCAAACACTGAGGTAGAGATAATGAAATAATACTTTAAAACAGAGTTGTTTTTGATACCCTAACCATAACAGAACAATGTAAAATATTTTCTTATATTATATATAGTTATATATTTTATATTTACACATGCTGATTTTATATTTCCACAGTGAATCTTACAAAAATGAATTGATAATTTGTCAAATAAATTGATATTTATGCCAATGAATAGATTGGAATATAAATAAATAGGTTTAGAATATATATTAGGATATAAAAAGTATCAATGCAATGTCTTCGGTATAAACTTGTGATATGTTCTAAGTGTTCTTGGTCTTTTGAATTCACATAGTAAAAAAATTTGTTGTTTTCCTCTAATCTATAAGGGATTTTACTCTGCTTCTCTGTTTATTATTATAACTCACCGGTTCCAAACTGTTTTTCTCCATATTTCTGAAGCATTCCTACTGATTATACCAAATTTTTTATGATATGATGGTTAAAAGATATTATTCTTCTGCAGGACCCACAGGTCCTAGGATCCCACGTCCCAGTTATCCGCATCATCAGATAACAAGGGCAAGACTTCTCACCTAAGCCCATGCATCATGCCAACAAAAAGAAATTGAAAACCCATCTCAATTTCTCATTTCCTATAATATTTCAGGGCCTCAATTCCTTAAGACACAGAAAGTAGTGGTAAGAAATTGTGAAGTGCAAGGCAACTTAAAATGAAAGATGATATCACAAAATCTGAGAAAAAGTACAGTAATTCAAAATTTCAGTTTACAAATGACCTGCCCATATGAGTGAACAAGATCACAAATGTCACAAGACTACTTTTAATACCCCTCCCCTAATAATTAATGAAAAATTTCAGTCCAGAGAAAGTAATCCAAAAAATATTTCCTGGAATGATAAATCCATTATTGGTCTACCAAGGCTAGGTAAACGACTTCAAAGTCATATATAATTCAGTAAAACATTGAGAAGATCATCAGTGCTCCAAAACATTGGTACTTCAGTAAAACTTGGTTCTGTAGTATAAAAATGTTGTCATTCTCAAAACAATGAGAAGGTACATTTAATCTCCTGAAAGTATAATACTTTTCAAATAAACTTTTTAAAATCATTACCAAAATAACATTTGACAAGTAGATGATACTTAGTGACATTACAAGTTTTTCATGTGTAGGGAGCAAATTACAATAGAGTTGATTTATTTTCCCAGCACTAATGCCAAACAGGTTCACCCATTCATTAAAGTGTAGAAATAGTACCCCCCACCATTTGTGTTGTTCAGTAGGTGCCTTCGACAATTTGTTAAATAGATCAGCCTCCCATATTTCAAACCAAAACATTAGCTAATATAGTAAATTTCATCACATAATAAGAACATTTTAAAAAGTCACGAATAGTTCCCTTATCATATGTTGTTTTATGTTTTCCCTATCTGTCTAACATAGAAAAATAGGATTTTAAGTCTTGAATATGGGTACACATCAGAGATGTGATGAACATAAAATCTGTCTTATATTTCCATCATATACCTGTATAGTAGTAAATTGCACTTTTCTTCTTTTTGCAAAACTTGTAGGTAGTAGAAAATATTATCCCATGTAAAATAAAATAATCACAAACCATTGTACAAAGCCATTTATAAAAACTGGTAGTTAGGAATACATTCTAAGCCATTATTAAGCTTTCTTATTGACTAAAGATTAATCTTCCAAATGGAAGAGAATAAAATCATGTCTAGGTGCTTCACGTCTCCAGTCTTGCAAACTGTTATTTCAGATGAATGAATTATGGAAATATAAGCTGACATCAGTTCAAGTATATGCAGGATTGAAACTCCATGGAAAGTATATAAACCTTTCAAAGTATTAACAGACAGTTCGATGTCCTCCTCTTAGCTCTTGCCTGATTTCCAATTAATCACAGCCTCTTGACTTCAAGTCTAGTGAAGCTGAAGGACTACAAGGCCTACCCCAATGCTACATCGTCATGGTTTCTCTTTTTAAACTTTTAATTGGATGTGGCATTTATTTTCATGTCTTCATTCAGTCTCTTCTGAATTATAGTGAGCCAAATAGGCTCTGTAAAATCACTTTAGGTACCAAAAATATTAACACAATCTATATCAAAAAGTTTTGGCCTCCCTCCACTGCTGAAGCTAAGATGCTTAGCTAGGGCTTCTAAGAACGCCTTTTCTCAACTTTTCAATTTGATCAATTCTTTTCTTTTTTTTTTTTTTGAGGGTGGGGGTCTGGTCGTGGGGCCTGAACTCTGGGCCTCGGCACTGTCCCTCAGCTCTGCAGCTCAAGGCTAGCATTCTAGCCACAGCACCACTTCTGGCGTTTTTTTTTTTCTTTTTGCTTATGTGGTGCTGAGGAATCGAACCCAGGGCACACACTCTACAACTGAGCCACCTTCCCAACCCTGCTCAATTCTTTCTGATCCAAAAATTTTTGGCTTATGTAATAATGGAAGTCTTCACTATCTCATGTTAATAAGGATATTATATTTTGTGAGATACTTAGATATGTGAAATCATTGGTTTGAAGAATCCAATCTGATATTTTTCTGTGTTTCACTGCTTCGCATGCAAATACATTGTGGAAAGTATTGCAAACAGAAAAATGTAACCCCAATACCTTCTTTCATTGTGGAGGCACTTTCTACCTAAATATTTTGATCCAAATTATCTTTTCCAGTGAATTACTCTTTGGTAATCAAAAGTCAATTCACCAATTTTGATGTCTTATTTTTTTAAGAACTTTGAATTTAAATTCCACTAGAACCTTGTTTCACACAGTAAGAGTATATTTCCTGGGTAAGGAGAATTCTTAAGGGAACCTACAGTATTTATAGCAAGGTTTTTGAGGTTTGTTTGTTTAGAGTGAAAAGGATCCATCTTCACCCACATTGCACCCTCTCAGCTAAATCTCCATGAATTTCTTTGAATGAAAGTCTATTTTACCAAGCAATCTTAAATTTTCTTAATAGGCTAAGTTATTAAAAAGTTTGAACAATTAAACTTTACCTGTCATAATTTTTTTTCTTTTTTTTTTGTTTTGAAAATACAGTACAGAGGGGTTACAATTACATGGGCAAGATAATGAGTACATTTCTTATCAAGAATTGTAGTCTCCTCCTTTGTTTCCCCTTCCGATCCCTTCCCATTCTCCCCCTGCCCCCCCAACAAATCCTCCCCGCCCCCCCTCCCTCCTGCATCAAATTTGTAAATTTCGTTTTTTTTTTTTTTTTTTTTTGTCGGTCATGGGGCTTGAACTCCGGGCCTGGGCGCTGTCCCTCAGCTCTTCAGCTCAAGGCGAGCGCTCTACCACTTGAGCTACAGCGCCACTTCCGGTTTTCTGGTGGTTTATTGGAGATAGGAGTCTCACGGTCTCTCCTGCCCGGGCTGGCTTTGAACCGCGATCCTCAGATCTCAGCCTCCTGAGTAGCTAGGATTACAGGCGTGAGCCACCAGCGCCCGGCTGTAAATTTCGTTTTTGACATAATGACTTGTAAGTCTCTTTGTTGGAATGGATCCACCTGTATCCCTATTTAAACGATCTGTTTTTCCCCTTCCCCTCCACAAATTATACCGACATCAAATACAGTAATAGCAGGTGTTATACTGTGGGGGAGGGACATACAAAGCAACGAAGAAATAATCTTATAAATGTGTTAGAAACAATCACATGAAAGAAAAAAAACATTTGAATACTTATCTTAGGGTTCATTTCCCTAACATCACCTTATCTGACCTTTTCTGCTTGACTCAGACATATACTAGATATTGCAAATAAGGGAAACCATGGGACCTATGTTTCTTTGGGCCTGGCTTACTTCACTTAATATAATTTTTTCCAAGTCTTTCCATTTCCTAACAAATGGGTCAATGTCATTCTTTCTGATGGAGGCATAGAATTCCATTGTGCATATATACCACATTTTCTTGATCCATTCATCTACTGAGGGGCATCTGGGTTGGTTCCTTATCTTAGCTATAGTGCTGCAATAAACATAGTCATGTGTGTGTGTGTGTGTGTGTGTGTGTGTGTGTGTGTGTGTGTGTGTGTGTGTGTTTGTGTGAGTTTTGGGGATACCTACCCCCATCTCTGAAGTGCCTCATCCTCCCAGTGGTGAGTACACCTTGGATCCCCACCCCAAGGAAGGTGGGTAGCGGAGGCTACATAAGGTTACATTGAGTGGGATTATCTGAATTCTATCCTGAAACTGAAGCCTGGAGAGCTAATGGAGAGAAGGGGAGGTTTAGAGGAGCATCAAAGGAAGCCCCTTACTTTTGGCTATATGTACCAGAGAGAAGACTGAATCCATTCTTTTTGGTAATAAGATAGAAGGTGCCCAGTATTCATTTATTTTATTATTTTTTTTGTGAGTCCTAGGGCTTGGATTCCGGGCCTCAGTGTCGTCCCTAAGCTTCTTTCATTCAAGGCTGAGGCACTAACACTTGAGCCACAGCACCACATTTGGCTTTTTTCTGGGTGGGGGAGGTGGTTTTTGGGAGAAAAGAATATTACAGACTCTCCTGCCTGTGCTGGCACTTAGTCATTGCCATCAGACCTCAGCCTCTCGAATAGCCAGGATGATGGGTGGGAGCCACGAGTACCTGAACGCCACCATCCATTTATATTCCCCTAGGGCCAGTGCCGGCCACCTACACTGCACCCCCCTTAATTGTGAGTGGGAAGTGATCATGCGTGGGTTTGATACTTCAACAGCCTGCCTACTTACCTTTGAGCATTGTTCCTGATCAGTTTGATGATGGCTACTTCCTTATCCACAGCAATGACTTGGCTCTGTCACAAGAACAAATGTACCCCAAGAGGTGTCAGTTCTGGAGTCTTTCCTCCGCACACCGCCCCCCTCCCTGAAATAACACACCCCAGCAAAGAACTAGATATAGAGTGAATTCATTTTCTTATAACCGGGGTCTGGCCTGATATGTGGTGGTGAGGATCAGAGGACAGGGATCGTGCTGTGCAGTTGGACAATGTGATGCCTCCTCATCCATTTTCCTTAATAAAGAGTAGTGGAGAAGGACTCATCAGGTGGACTGACAATGAATAACCATCATGTTCTAGCCGGCGCACAGAGGGGCTTACCTCAGGGATCTATTTCAATAGGCTGAGCAAGACAGCTCCTGACCCACAACCCACTCCAGAATTAGAGAGTCACCATGGGTCCCAGCCACATGGAGACGCTGAGCCACCTCTTCCAGGATCCATTCAACCAGTTCTTGAAAGAGAGCGAGAGAGAGAGAGAGAGAGAGAGAGAGAGAGAGAGAGAGAGAGAGAGAGAGAGAGAGAAAGAGAGAGAGAGAGAGAGAAGAAAGAAAGAAAGAAAGAAAGAAAGAAAGAAAGAAAGAAAGAAAGAAAGAAAGAAAGAAAGAAAGAAAGAAAGAAAGAAAGAAAGAAAGGAAGGAAGGAAGGAAGAAAGGAAGAAGGAAAGAAAAAAGGAAAGAGAGAGATAGAAAGAGAGAAAGTCAGAATTGGACTTATGCCTGATGCCAGTGGCACAGGCATAATGCTATACAGGAAAATGAGATATGAGGACCATGGTTTAGAGCCAGGACAGGCAGGAACGGCCTCTGAGACTCTTATCTCCAAAGAACCACCAGAAATCCAGAAGTGGTGCTGAGGGCTCAAGTGGTAGAGAGCCTGCCTTGAACTGAGGAGCTAGGGAACAGCGCCGAGGACAAGAGTTAAAGCCCCAGGACTGACAAGAAGTGGACTTTCCACCACAACAAGTGAACTTAATAGCATCCATTGCCATAGGGAGCATGGCAGAGAAGTCAGGCTGAGCTTCCTGTAAACTGGGGGTCATGAATGGTCACCCAGCTTCTTCGTGCCTCATTTTCCCCAGCTGCAAAATTGAACACAGTGAAGGATCCCCTTCCTCATGGGGATAGGGTAAGGATGAAAGAGAGCCATGTTTTGTTTCATAATCCCATACCTGTTGCACGATAAATAAGAGGCCCCATCTGAGCCCTTGCAGGGTATCTTCCTGTCATATGCTCACAGAATTTCCAAGAACCATCTCTGGCAAGTGTTCCTTCTATGCCTGGCCCTGCCCCAGTGATCCCCCTATATTGATCCCTTGTTTCCTCACAACGGTGCCAGGAGGATACTGAAGTCCAGTGGTCAAGGCCCAGAGCTTCACCTGTGGTCAATAATCAGCTGCTGTGGACTAAGAGTTTGGGACAATCTATCTAAACTGATGACTAAACATGGTGCAACCTGTCTAGCATCCTGATACAGAGAACCAGACATGGTGGCCAACACCTGTCACAGGAGGATCGTGATCCAGCCCACCTTGAGCATATATTGAGTCTCTATCTCAGAATTGCCCAAGACAGAAAGGCTTGGCTTTCATGGTAGAATACCTGACTGGCAAGCCTAAGGCCTTGAGTTCAAACCCTAATATACCAAAAAGAATCAGAGGCCCGGTGGCAGAGGCTCATGCCTATAATCCTAGCTACTCAGGAGGCTGACATCTGAAGATCATAGGACAAGATTTAAAATAGGGTTGGCCTCACCCATCAGACCTCATGATAAGAAGACTCAGAGTCTGACCCATCCAGTGTGCTCCATAGTAACAGAGCTGGCATACTTACTAAGTGCTGGCCATGCTCTCTGTCCCCCAAACCAAGGCTCACATGTTCTCCCTTCTTCCTTCCTTTCTTCTTTTTCTCCATCTGGCCTTCCCTCTTCTTTCTCTCTTTCCTTCTTTCTCTCACTCCTGGGCCTTGAACTTGGAGCCTAGGTGCTGTCCCTGAGCATTTTTACTCAAGGCCAACAGACTACGGCTTAAGCCACATATCCACTTCGGGTGTTTTATTTTGGCAGTTAGTTGGAGATAAGAGTCTTACAGGCTTTCCTACCTGGGCTTCAAGCATTGACCCTCCCATCACAACCTCCTATGCAGCTAGGATGACAGGCATGAAGCACCGGCATCCAGCTCAAACCAAGGTTTCTTCATGTGCTGTGGAACCAGCACTGGAAACTCTCATTGTCTATGACCCCTCGAGAGCCTGGCGCACACTGTAACTCTGTTGGATAAAAAAAATGAGCATCTGTCTACAAAAATACTACAGAAAAGTCCCATCCCATTCAGGTAAGCATCCTGGTGGGCGGGGCAAATCCTGATGTAGCTCTCCCACAGTTCTCCCTCCTCCCTCTTCCTACCCTGCTGGTGCCAGAGAACTTAACACTTTTGGCTCTGAAGACAGGAGCCATGGTGTGCTTGCTGGATTTTGGGGCCTCTGGGATGCTTATCTTCTCAAGGATCTCTGGTCAGTGGCTGATCAGCTCTGTGGCACTCAATTCCCCACTCAGGAGTGAATGAGGTTGCATTGAGATGAAGGCCAGGCTCAAGGGACCTATTCTCCTACCCCTGGAGCCAGCCAGGATGGCCTACCAAATCTGGCCCCAAAGTTTCATGTTGCAGAGAAAGGATCTTCGAGGCATCATGGGTTTCCGAATCTCCCAGAGTCTAGTGCAGTTGCTGAGAATCCTCTCTATTCACAACTGGCCGGCCAGGGATGGTGAGGTCACAATCTCTGCTCCCCATGACATCCTCAATGTTATGTCTAGGTCGCATGACCCCCACCAAAGCTACCACCAAGAATCAGACTCTACAGCTCTTTTATTTAAATGAGCTGCAGTTCGGGCCTTGTCCTACACTCTGACACAGCAGAACCCAGGAGGTGAGCCCGGAGCTAAAAATTTACAAGTCTTATTTTTTTTTTTAATTTGAATTTAATTTTTTTGTGAACATACTGTACATAGGGGTTACAAATACATGGGCAAGATAATGAGTACATTTCTTATCAAGCATTGCAGTCTCCTCCTTTGTTTACCCTTCAAATCCCTTTCCAGCCTCCCCCTGCCCCCAGACCTAATCCCTCCCCCGCACCAAAGTTGTAAAGTTCGTTTTTGATATGACAACTTGTACTTCTCATAATTGCTTCGGGTCCATCTGTATCCTTAAATGACGTGTTTTTCCACACCTCCTTCACAAATTATACCGACATCAATTATAGGGAAAGCAGGGGTTATACTGTGGGAGAGGGATATACAAAGCTAAAAAGAAATAATCTTATAAATGAGTTTTGAGGAATGTTCCATGGAATCCTAATTTTTCCAAAACCTTCATCATAAAGGGGTGTTGGATCTCTTCCAATGCTTTTTCTGCATCTATTGAGATAACCATGTGGTTCTTATTCTTGCTCCTGTTGATGTAATGAATAATATTAATTGATTTGCATATATTGGGCCAGCTTTGCATCCCTGAAATGAATCCTGTTTGAAAATGGTGTATGATTTTTTGGATGAATTGTTGAAGTCAATTGGCCAAAATTTTGTGGAGAAGTTTTGCATCAATTGTTAATCAAAGAAATGGGTCTATAGTTCTCTTTCTTTGTTGAGTCCCTGCCTGGTTTTGGGATGAGGGTTATGATGGCTTCATAGAATGTGTTTGGTAATGAACATTCTCTTTCAATTTGATTGAAGAGTTGGAGGAGTATTGGTGTGAGCTCTGCTTGGAAGGTCTTGTAGAATTCTGCTGTAAAACCATCTGGTCCTGGACTTTTCTTAGCTGGGAAGTCTGTTATTGCTGGTTCAATTTCAGTGCTTGATATGGGCCCATTAAACTGGTTTAACTCATCTTGGTTTAGATTTGGCATGACAATATTTGCTAGGAAAAGGTCCATTTCTGCCAAGTTCTCAAACTTATTATCATAAAGTTTTGAGAATTATTCCCTTATAAGGTTCTGAATCTTGGTTGTTTCCGTGGTGATGTTTCCATTATCATCTCTTTTTCTTTTTCTGATAACATTTGCTAAGGGTCTGTCAATTTTGTTAATTTTTTCGAAGAACCAAATCTTTGTTTTGTTGATTCTTTCTACAGTTTTTTTTTGGATTCTAATTCATTTAATTCTGATTTAATTTTGATTATTTCTGTCTGTCTACTGGATTGGGGTTTATCTTGCTGCTATTTTTCAAGGAGGTTCAGATGTCTCATTACATTTTTGGTTTCAGATCTCTCCAATTTGTTGATGTAGGAGCTCAGAGCTATAAACTTGCCTCTGAATACTGCCATTGCTGTGTCCCAGAGGATCTGCTAATTTGTGTGCTCATTTTTGTTGAATAGCATGAACATTTGAATTTCCTTTCTAATCTCTTCCATGACCCACTCGTGATTCAGCAGTGTGTTGTTCAGCCTCTAAGTGTTACCGTACTTTCTTTGGTGGTTTATGGTGTTGAGTTCTAATTTTATTCCCTTGTGGTCAGAGAGAATGCAAATTATAATTTCAATGTTTCTGAATTTGGACAAGTTTGCTTTGTGGCCTAAAATGTGGTCTATTTTAGAAAATGGTCCATGTGCTGCTGAGAAAAATGTTCATTCTGATGCTGCTGGGTGAAATGTTCGGTAGATGTCTGTTAAATATAATTGATTTATGCAGCTGTTTAGATCTGCGGTTTCTCTGTTGAGTTTTTGCCAAGTTGATCTATCTAGTGGGGAGAGTGGTGTGTTAAAATCTCCAACAATTAATGTCTTTGGATCTATGTGGGATTTGAGGGAAAGTAGTGTTTCTTGGATAAATTTGGGTGCTCCATTGTTTGGCGAATAGATATTTAGAACTGTAATATCCTCCTGACGGAGAGATCCTTTAATTAGTATGTAGCGACCTTCTTTATCTCTTCTCACAAATTTTAATTTGAAATCCATTTTATCTGATATTAGGATTGCAACTCCTGCCTGTTTATGGGGGCCGTTTGCTAAGTAGATTTTGTTCCAGCCTTTAACATTGAAAATGGGTTTGTTATTATGGGCAAAATGTGACTCCTGAAGGCAACAGAGAGAAGGGTCTTGTTTTGTAATCTAACTAGACAGCCTATGTCACTTAATTGGAGAGTTAAATCCGTTAATGTTAAGAAATAGCACTCAGAGGTATTTGGTAGTTCCTGCCATGTTATCCACCTTCTTGGGGGTTGCAAACACTGGATTCTTCCTATGGTTTATTGATTCTCAGTTTGGGTGCAGTTTCTTGGCCTTTATTGTGGTCTTGTTGGTTTTCTATGTGTAGGACATCTTTAAGAAACTTTTGTAGGGCTGGTTTTGTGGAGATGTATTGTTTCAATTTTTCTTTGCTATGGAAGTTTTTTATTTGGCCTTCAGTTATGAAGGAGAGTTTAGCTGGGTATAGTATTCTTGGTTGATAGTTGTTTGTTATTAGGGCTTGGCATACATCATTCCAGGCCCTTCTTGCTTTGATTGTCTCTGCTGAGAAATCTGAGGTGATTCTAATTGGTTTCCCTTTATTAATCTTTTCTCCTTCATAGCTTTAAGGATCTTTTTCTTGGTCTGTGTTGATCCTGTGTGAATTATAATGTGACGGTGGGATGTCTGGTCTATTTGGAGTTCTAAAACTTCTTGTATATGAATAGGCCTATCTTTTTGTATGTTTGGGAAGTTCTCTGCTAGGATCCTGTTAAACAAATTTCCTACACCATTGACTTCTCTTTCTAGGTGCTCCTCTACACCCATTATCCTTAGATTAGGCCTTTTGATGGTGTCTTCCAAGTGTTGATAAATCTATCATATTTCTTGGACTTGTTTTGGATGTTTGTATGTTCTTCCTCTTTAATATCTAGGGTATCTTCAATCCCCGAGATTCGATCTTCTGCATGGTCTAACCTGCTGTCAAGGCTTTCTATTTTTTTTAAATTTCATTTCCTTCTAATTGGTCAGCTTTGATGGCATCAAATTCTTTGTTGAAGCTTTGTTTTAGATCTTGTATGAATTTCTTTACTTCCTTAATTTGGTGTTCAGTGTTTATTCTCAAATCACTTAGTTGTTTGGCTATGGTTCCCTTGGACTCCCATTCCTTCTGTTGGGTTCCATTCAGCATTCCCTTTGTGGTCTCCCTGACTTCCTTCAGCTCTTTGTTAATGGATCCCATGAATGCCTTTATTGATCTTTGTGTATTCTCATCCTCCCCTCTCAATTTCTGTATTACTCTTTGCTTAGCTTCCTCCCGTTCATACCATTCTTGTAGTTTTATTTGAGTGTTCTCAGCCTGTTCACGCCATTCCTCCCTTTCTCTTTGAGTATTCTCAACCTGCTCACGCAAGTCCTGTATCAGTTTTTGAATAGCTTCCTCACGCTAATGATATTCCTTTATAAACCTTTGGATTGCCTCCTCTCTCCCCCTATCACGCTCAAACAGAGTCCTTTGTAGGTTTTCAATCTTTTCCTTCATTGACCAAATGTTTGCCTCCTCTCTCTCCCTGTCACATTCATACAGAGTCTTTTGTAAGTTTTCAATCTTTTCCTGCATTGAACTTTGGTTTGTCACCTCTCTCTCTCTATCACGCTCATACAGAGTTCTTTGTATGTTTTCAATCTTTTCATTTATCATATTTGCAAGCAGTGTTTGTAGAGCTATTTGGGAACTCTCCTCTGGATTATTCAGTATCTATTCTGTCCCCTGATTATTATGAGTGGGAGTGGAGATACCCAGACTTGCCATTTTTCTTGTGGTTTTCCGGCTTTCTTTACCCATTTGGGATGAAAGTAACACGAGTTTTGTACTAGAACAGAAACATAAGGCAAGCATCAACCAAAGTCTGAATTTGCACAGTCAATAGTCTGCAGATACTATCTAGTTCAACAGATAACTCTATTGAACATCAAACAACTATATATTAATGGGCTATGAACCGCAAAGAAGAATTTGGTAAACCAGAAATTATTAGCTTTAGGGAGAGATGTGGGTAAAAAATAGGAATAGAGTGATGTGGGAAGGTACAGGGACAGTTAACTAAGTCCTAGTCTCAAAGAAGAAAATAGATTGGATAGGATGAAAGTAGAAAGAGAGAAAACAAGAACAAAGAGAAAGGGAAAAAAAGGAGATGTGAAAAACTTAAAAATAAAACTACTTAAAATATTATATAGTTATAAAGATGTAGTACTGCTATTAATGAATTTAAGTCTCAGAAGTTTTGAATTGAGTAATAAACTTGTGGATTAAGTGTGTACACCATTTTGGATAGGGTCTAATAGTCAACTATGGGTTTATCTGAGGATGTGCAAAACGACATTTAACTCCCTTAAAGAAGAACAAAAGAGAGGAAAAGCTGAGAAGGATAAGCAAGAAAAAAAATCTGAAGTTCAGTCGAGCTAAGAAAAAAAAAACAAAAAGAAATTTAAAAAAAAGATAAAAAAGAAAGAAAAACGCACACACACATGTATCCCTAAAATAAAGATTATAAGGGGGGAAAAAAGTTACTAGAAAACAATTTTTTCAAAAAAGGTAAAAATTAAAAATTAGAAAAAGTTTTAGAAATGAAAAAAATTATTTTGTAAAAGGTATATAGAAAAAAAAAGAAGAGAAAAAAAAGAAAAAGTTCTTTGATTTTCGGGGGAGGGTTGGGAAAAATCCTGTATCTCTCTTGTGTCTGTAATCAAACTCTGGTTGGAGTCTCTGGTCTGTTTGTGGTCCTGTGGCTTGTTTGGTTTCTTAAGTCAGTTTGTTTGGACAGGCAGATAAATGCTCTGCTTTACCCAGGATTTTGCGATCCTCCTCCCGTTAGTTCAATGGGAGAGGGGTTTGCTTTGAGTATCACAACAGAGGGAGATGGCTTTTTCCTCAAGTTTGGAGATGCTGTGATGAGGCTAGGTTCTGGGTAGAGTTGAGGCCTTTCAGCAAACAGTAGCTTTTCCTGGGGGCTAGTTTGTGAAAAACTCACAGAGCCCAGCCTGGAGCCCCTCTCAGGGTTTCTGTTTACCGATGTCGTTGCTGCTAAAGGGAGGGGGAGCCTCTGGCTCTGATTACTCGGTGAAGAAAGCCAATCCTAGGGCTGGCACCCAAACTGGGTGACTTTTCACTGGGTGGAGCTGAGTCTGGCAGGTCGCGCTGTTAAATCCTTGTGACCTGCTAAATGACCCTAGTTTTATTCAAAGGCCAGAGTTGGAGCTAGCAGCTCTGCCGAGCTTTTTCTGTATCCAAGATGGAGATCTCTGGTACTGTTGGGGGACGGGTGGCCTTCCCTCCTCTGCTCCCTGAGAAGGAGTGAGGATGTCAGGCTTCTACTCACACCGTCTTGGTTCCTGGGTCGTCTCTGGTCTGCGAACTGCAAGATGAAGATGTCTGCTCCTTGTCGGTTCTTGCTGGTGTTGTGTAGAATCCGCTTGCCCGCCCCATCTGGCTCTTTCATCCCAGCCTCTCTCTGTTTCAGGTATGTGGTAACTCTGCCGCCGCCGCCGCTGCCGCTGCCACTGCAGCGACAGCTGCTGGCAAGATCTGTCTCCTTGCCTGGATTTTCCCTCTCTGGCCTACCTCTCTGTCCTGTGATGGCACACTTGATGTTATTCTCTGGCTTAGTACTGTTCACTGAAACTCTAAAACTGTTTTCTATGCAAGAGCTTGTTTTGCCTCCAGCTTCTCCTCCACCATCTTCCTGGAACTCCTCTTACAGGTCTTATAAAGGCACACAACTAAGTGGTTTAGCACCACGTGTTGCTCTGCTCTGAAACAAGCAAAAAATGGTCACTGCCTCAAGTACTTTAAACCTTCACTCAACTGTGGTGGTCACACTAGAGAGAGTCAGAGGAGAATCATCAGCTGCCGCATAAAAGCAATCAAGGCATGACATTCATAGAAAGAGACCATCTGGCTTGGGAACTCTGCTTGTGATACTTTGATACATTGATTGTTGGCTGAAATGGTCTGTCTAATTTGACCCATAATCCGAGGCATTAGTGGAAATTGCCAGCTTAAAGAAAAAATCCTCGAAAAGTTGGCATTTCAGTTGTCCCAATCAAATTTAAAGGCTTTCAAAGTTAGTGGTCCCATTTTCTTTCCAAAGTAGGTTACAGAAACTGGCATTCAGCCAGCCCTAGTTAACTGCCACGGCCTGATATGGAGCAGGCTCCAGCAGGGGGAATGCACTTGCCTACCACTGCCCAGCTGGAAACAGCACAGGCAGGACACAGATTAGAATCTGCAGGACCCCAGGGAGTATTTCCCTTCAGTGCACTCCCCCGGGAGGGAATCCACACCACCAGTGGGTTCCCAGAGCTCCCTGCCAAGATGCCCATGGACACCGTCAATGCCCTGGGTAGGGTAGCCTTCTCATACTCGATAGTGGTGAACCATCTGCAATGTCACACCGTCCACCACTTCCCAGACCCTCCCAGCTTCACAGACCCTGCCCTACTCCCCCCCAATCTGATTCCTTAATTACACATTCCCAGATACATTCCAAACTCTTGAATTAGTTCCAACTATACAAACGATAGCAGACTGTCTAGCTGGAAAAGTACGGCTGTGGTCACACTCATCCCACAAGCCTTCATGCTTAAGACAGAAGGTGTCCACTTTGTTCTGTGGTTCACACAGGCCTCCTAAGGGAGACCCAAGCAGGCCCAGCAGCTACTGTGGGCGATAGGAAAGTGGGAAGAGAGAGGTGGAAAGGAATGTCTAATGAAATCTTCCCAAAAGAAGCCATGAAACAGTGAAGGTGAAAACAAAAATTATAGCTGGTCTCATATTTGGCATTGATGAAAAAAGTACATCAAATACACACAGACACAGACACAGACACAGACACAAAGACACATACACAGACACAGACATGGACATACACACACACAAACACACTCACACACACACACACACACACACACTCACACACAAACACATAGACTCAGAGTAGTGCCCCCTCCTGAGTTTGTTTGTTCCTCATCTGGGACAATGTACAAGCTGGAGCACGGGAGTTCCCTTGTCAGAACCAGGGGCTTGACCAAAGGAAGCACCACTCTAATAATGCTGAATCACCCTGCCTCACCCTTTCTCCAGGGCCAGATACTTTTTCTTGGGAATATCCAGACTTGACTCCCCATTCACCAAAACCCTAGGCCAGGACTCTGGGTGAAGGAGTCCTGAGACAGGTGGCTCTTCAGAGCCTGGACTGAAAACAAGCAGGAGGTCATGGTGCCCCCAGAGCAGTGTCTGACTTGGGCTAGGGTCAGTGTTGGGGAAATGGATGGGGTCCAGAAGGCTACATACATGGATGAACTTCATATTCCAGCCCAGATGCTTCTGGGTGACTTGGTGGATTCTTGGGGAGGATGAGGAAACCACAGGGGCCTGGACCACCAGCAGATGGTGGCAGAGCTGGGTAATGTGATCACCCTGTGAGTGCTGTTTACAGCTGGAGTAGGGGGGGGACCAGCAGTGTGTACGTGTATTGGAGGGGTGTGTTCTTCCCAGACATTCACCTTCTATCTGACCCCTAGTGCCCTCACCTCCCTAGTGGGCTCTTCTGGGACCCTCCTCAGGGGAAAGGGTGACCAAGCACAAAAGACAAGGGCTCACACAGAAGAGGTGTGGACTATCTTCTGCATCCAACACCCCCACCCCCAGATAAGAGGAAAAATCCCAAGAAGGAAGGTTTGGAGTTGCTGCTCCCCACCTTTGACTAAAGCCACCAGGTTCCCCCCAGGGAGAGGAAGGGTGCAGATGCATGGCTCTGTGGCTCCCAATGCTCTAGACCAGGAGGTAAGTGGTTCCCCCTCTTCATCCATTCTTGCATCTGCCCTTTTCCTGGGACACTGGCCACTAAGAATGGGGGTGGGATCCCAGGATCAACATCCACTCCCCCATCCTCACTCCTGTGGTGCATTTGTGGCAGAGTCAGGGCTGGCCTGCTTGGTGCTGGGGAGGCACGTTTGGGACACAACAGGGAGGCAGGAGTCACGGGTCTGGGTCCATGGGGGGTGTGGGTTAGGGGGAGGTCGTGAAGTGCAGACCCGCGTGGCTTCCACTGGGGACCGGGACCGGGTCAAGGCTGCAAAGAAGCCAGGGATGCACAATCACTGGGTGACTCCAACAGGCACCACAGGTCCAAGCTGGCAGCAACCTGTTTCAAACGAGGTGCCACGGAGAGGGCAGGAGAAGGGGCAAGGACAAGGGTGGGCAGGTGGCAGGGCTGAGCTTGCCCCCTTCACAGCTGAGCTTCTGGTGCAGGGGCCTTGGATTCAGGGCCTACCTGGCCTCTGAGCCTCACTTGGGCTGTGAGAGGGATGTGCCTGCTGTGCTGGCTTTGTCTCCTCTGTGCTCCTGGTCCAGACCTGTGCTCCTACAGCAGCGGAGGCCAGCCATTGATGCTGCCGCCCTAGTGCATGTGCCAGCTCTTCTCTGCTCTCTCTGCCCCTGCTTTTCACCCAGGATACCCAGCATCTGCTGTGCAAGTATGCCAGCTCCCATGTACTCCTGGCTGCAGCAACTATGTGCCACTTCGGCCACGCCCTGTTCTCCCCTGTGTCACACCCCATTCCCACCTCAGCCATGCCCGTGTCCCTGGATTTGTGCTGCCCTGACTCTGCCCTAAGGCTACCAGGCCATGGCATAAGCAGCCTCACCTCAGCACAGGGCTTCCCGCCAATCCGAGAAGCTGCCTGCCCAACCACTGGGGGAGACTCTTTTCCATTCACCCCACACACCAAGCAGGTGCAAGGTAGCACTCCGTGTTTGTGTGTGTGTGTGTGTGTGTGTGTGTGTGTGTGTGTGTGTGTGTGTGTGTGTGTGTGTGTGTGTGTGATTGTCCTCTCAAGGACTCAGAACATTGAATCTTTTGGGATGACAGCACACAGCACACTTTAAACAAAGCACAAAGAACCCTGTATAATGGATTCAGCACAATGTGCCTTTTGAAGGACTCAGCACATAGCAAGTTTTGGGATCCTCATAGTAATTTAATTACCAATAAGATTACACATGCCATTTTGACATCACTAAACTTAAATATCAAAATATTATTGCACTATTTGTCATAGTGACCTTATAGACATATTGTGAATTCCTATCCTGTGATTTCATTCTATTACAAGCCAGCAATATTGGTGCATATCAGAAATCCATTGTGACCTCAAAGCCATTGTGACATGAAAATGCCTTTGTGACATCACAGTGCCATTGTGATATCATTAACCTGTTCTGACATCACAAACCTGTCCTGTACATTGTGACCTCTCACCAATGTGCCATCACAAACCATTGAGATATCACATTGCTATTGTGATATTATAATCACCTTGATACCTCCCAAACCCATTATGACATCTTTAGCACCTTTGAAAAAACGCATGGCCTTTGTGACATCACAGTCCCTTTGTGTATCCATATCCTCATTGTGAAATATCAAATGAGTTCAGATATGCCATTGTAATATCACAAAGCATTTACAATATTATAATTGTTGTGACAACATATTGTCATTATAATAACAGGTCATTGTGACATCACAAATCTGTAATGACATCATACAACTATGACACCACATTTTCATTGTGACAACATATATACATTATGAAGGACTATTATATGTTTCTGTTGTATTTCAAAACACATTTTGACTTCATAACCATTGTGATATGACAATCCCTTTGTGATATAACATTGTTATTGTGATATCTGTAAACTACTGTGACAACTCAAATATGTACTGTCCTCATAAGTTTTATGACATGTTGGCACCGTGTTAGGCCCATTGAGAGGTCAATCTATTTTTGACCTAATATTATTTCAGGTATGACATTAAATATTAGAAATATACTGTGATATTATGAATATTGTGACATCACACTGCTAGATGTAATGACCATTGTGTCACATTGTCACATCACAAATCTGTTCTGACTTCATCACATTTGAGCCAACAAATGACTTTGGAATCCTCACAATCCCATTCTAAACTCATAACCTCATTATAAGTTAATAACAATCGAGCTCTGGAATGCCATTGTTACATCACCAAACTACTGCGACATCACAAAACTATTTTGAACTCATCACTATTATGGCATCACCAGCTAATTGTGACATAACAACACTTTTATGACATTATAATTTGACATCATATTGCAATTGTGATATTATAGAACCATCATGCTTTCACAAACCTATTATGATCCCATCACATCTTAGAAAATTATGTCCTTTGAGACATCAAGTACCTTCCATGAACTTGTATCATTGTGACCTTGTAGCAATTGAAAATTGAAATAAGATGTGATATTGCAAACTAGTTTTGACATCAATAACCCATTTTTATATCTTTAACACTTTGACAACCAGAACCTGTTAGGGACCCTAGCACTTTTGACAAGTGTCATCACAGTAGATTTGTGTATGTCATCGTGACTTCATTCTCAAATCCTCACTATAAACTAATGGCAATTAAGATATGACATGCCATTGTGACATTATAAACACTTTGTGACATCATCACCAGTGTGATATAAGACTGTGATTATGACACAATCAGCTCATTGTGACATCACCAAGCTACAGTGACATCATAGCATTATGACATCCCATTGCCATTTTGCTGTCATAGACACATTGTGAATGTATATCTTGTGATTTCATTCTATTTAAAATGTGGCATATCAGTTGATATCAGAAACACATTGTGACCTCATAACCATTGTAAGATAATAAACCCTGTGGGACATCATAACCAGTGTGACATTACATAGTTGTTATGACATCTTTAGCTTATGGTGACATCAAAAAATGATAATGACAGTATAGCATTTGCCATTGTCATTGTGTCATCATTGTCACATTATGAATGCCAAATCTGTGATTTCATCGTATTTGAAATGTGGCATGTGGGTTGATATAAGAAACTCATTGTGATGTCATAACCATTGTCACATCAAAATCCCTTTTTGACATCAATTTGGCAATATGACATCACACTGGCAATGTGATGCTAGTAAGGCATCATGATATCACAATGGTCATGAACTCACAATGGATTTCTCGTATCAACCAACATGCCACATTAGAAATACAATCAAATAACATAATAGGCAAACACAACGTGTCTATGACATAAGAATGACAATGTGATGTTACAATGCTATGATGTCATTGTAGTTTTACATGTCAAAATGAGCTCATTGTGTCATAATGGCAACATGATGTCACAATTATGATTATATTAGAAAGGATTTTGTTATGTTTCAATGGTATATCTGATGTCAGTTTTCATTAGTTTCCCCATGAGGATATGGATACAAAAAGGTTCTGTGATGTCACAGAGGCCATGTGTGTTTTCAAAGGTGATAAGAGGTCATAATAGGTTTGAGATAGCACAATGTGATTCATAATGTCACAATGGAAATGAGATATCACATTGGGTTTTTGATGTCACAGTGGTGATGAGGTCGCAATGATTTTGTGATGTCACAGTTTGTAATATCAGAATGATATATCATATTTCAATGACTCATAATTCAATATGAGGATACAAGATGATAGAAGAAGCTCCATAG
Source organism: Dipodomys merriami (assembly GCF_024711535.1). NCBI lineage: Eukaryota > Metazoa > Chordata > Mammalia > Rodentia > Heteromyidae > Dipodomys > Dipodomys merriami. The sequence goes on from NW_027205627.1 coordinate 90,460, forward strand.
TAAGAGGCCATACTAGGTGAAAACTCAATGGAACAGTGATTTCACAATGACAATGTGATATCTCACCATCATGTTATAAGAATGTTTTGATGTCACAACTGGTGATGCAATACTGATGAGGAAGTCGCAATAGATTTGAGTGTCCCAAGGGGTTGGTGATGGCACAATGGCATGTGGGATCTCAATTGTCATTATCACATCATGAGTATATGAGTTTGGGAAGGGATTCTGATGTCAGCAAAGCATATGTAGTCAAAAAGGTGAAGAACTAACAGGTCTGAGATGTCACAAAGTGACACAATGGTTATGATGTCCAGCGGTGTGATATCATGATGTTACACTGGATTTAAGATATGTCATGTCATATCTGAAATATGAGGTCGAACACAGATTTTCAACACAAAAAGGGCCTAAGATATCACAATGGCATGTCACAAAATTATGAAAACAGGAGAGGTATTTGATATCACAAGGGGTCAGTGATGTAACAAAGGGAATGTGCTGTGACAAAGAGATTTAGATGTCACAAAGTTTATGAGTTCACAAGGGTTTCCTGATATCAATACAGATGGCACATTTGAGATAGAATGAAATCAAAGAATAAATATTCAAAATGGGTCAATGACATGAAAATTACAATGTGATGTGAAGGCACCAATGATGATAGTATATGTACTCATTACCTTGCTCATGTAACTGTAATACGGTATACACTGTATTTACAATAAAAAAAACTCACAGAAAAAAAAAGAAAAATATGGTATGGTTTCATTGGGGTTTGGTGATGTCACAGTGAATGGTGGTGTCATGAAAACAATGTGATTTCACAGTCATAATTATTGCACAAAGTATTAGTGATGATAAAATGCTATGTGTGATAACAATTTTCATTAGTTCACTATGAAGATATGAGTACAAAAAAGGGTCTGTGATGCCACAGATTTCATGTGCTTTTTTTCATTTTTTTATTATTGTGAAAATACTGTACAGAGGGGTTACAATTACATGGGCAATATAATGAATACATTACTTATCAGTCGTTGTAGCCTCCTCCTTTGTTTCCCCTTCCCATCCCTTCCCATCCTCTCCCTGCCCTCCACACCCAATCCTCCCCACTCCTCCTCCCCCACTCCGCACAAGATGTAAATTTCATTTTCGACATAACGACTTATACATCTCAAGAGTTCACAGTAGCTCTGTGATGTCACAATGTGATTGTGAAGGCACAACAGCAATGTGATATCACAATGGTTTTGTGATGTCACAGTGGTGATCAGGTCACAATGAGTTTGTGATGTCACTATGAGTTTGTGATGTCACTATGAGTTTGTAATATCACAATGACATATCCTATTTCAATTTCTACTAGTTCACAATGAGGATACAATTTCAAAGAAAAAATCTTAAGCTCTAAAGACCATGAGTTTTTAGTCATAACTTGTGCGATATGCCGCCATTAGTATTATTTTAGGCCTTTAGTAAGCTTATAATTGGTTTTCAAACTCATAATAATTCAGGTATGACATATGATATCATAAATTGACTCTGACATGAACATTGGGACATCACATTGATATACATCAAGACCACGGTGTCACATTGTGAATTCAAAAATTTGTTCGGGCTTCATCACATTTGTGCCAACACATGACTTTGGAGACAACACAGTCCCTTTTTGAACTCATATCTTCATTGCGAATTAATGACATTTGAGATCCGGCATGCCATTGTGACATTTCCAACCAATTGTGACAGCACAAACCTATTAGAGTAGAAACACATAGTGATCTAATAGCCATTGTGGTAGCACAATCCCTTCATGGCCCCACATTTCCTTAGTGATATCACTAACCCAATGTGAAATTCCAATCCTCTCATACACAATTCAGGTATGAAATGTGATACCTGAATCCAGTGTGACATCTTGATCCTGGGGACATCACACTGATAGATGTTATGAGCATTTTGTCACATTCTGACAACACACACCTGTTAGGACTTCATCACTTTTGTGACAACACATGCCTTTAGAGACATCACAGTCCCATTGTGAGCTCATATACTCATTATGGATTAATGACAATTGAGATCAAACGTGTCATTTTGATATCACAACCCATTGTGACATCACACACCTCTTGTAAATTCATCACCAGTGTTGCATCACCAATTGTGATATCATAATATTATTCAGTCATCATATTGCAACATCACATTGCCATTGTGATGTCTCTGTTCCACTGTGTTTTCAAAAACCTACTGTCTTCATAGCATTTTAGAAAATTCATAGCCTTTAATACTGCAGTCTTCTTCTGTGAACTCAAATCCTTATTGTGAAATAGTAACAACTGAAATAGGACATGTGATTATGTGATGTGACTTCACAAAATTATTTGATTTCATCACCAATGTGACATCACAAACCCATTGTGTGCTTTCATTTCCATTTGACATCACTAACACATTGTGACATCCCAAACCTCTTAGGACCTCTTAGCACTTTTGAAAAAGCACATGGTCTTTGTGGCATCACAGTCCCTTTGTGTAACTATACCCTCATTATGAACTGACTATTGATATCAAACATGCCATTGTAAAATCACGAACCCTTTGTGACATTTCCAGTGTCACATAATATTGTCATTATGGCAGCATCAACTACTTGACATCACAAATCAACAATGACATGATAGCATTATGAGATCACACTGCCATTGTGATGTTATAAAAAGATTATGAATGACTGTTTTTACTCCTTTTTTTTTGGTCTTGGGGCTTGAACTCTGGGCTTGGGTGCTGTCCCTGTTCTTCAGCTCAAGGTGAGCACTCTATAACTTGAGCCACAGAGCCATTTCTGGTTTTCTAGTGTTTGTTATTGGAGATAAGAGTCTCATAGACTTTCCTGCGTGAGCTGGCTTTGACCTGCGATCCTCAGATCTCAGCCTTCTGAATAGCTAGTTTTACAGGGGAGAGCAACCGGCGCCCGGCTTTTTAATTCTATTTCAAATTTGACATGTGTGTTGATATCAGAAACATAATGTGACCTCATAACCATTGTAACATCATAAATCAGCAGTGACATCAAATTGTCATTATGACACCATCAACTCATTGTGATATCACCAAAAAACAATGGCATCATATCATTATAAATCACAGTGACATGGTTATGACTTAACAATGTGAAGGCCTATTCTGTGAATACACTCTTTTTCAGAAACACATTTTGAACATATAACCATTGTGATGTCACAATCTTTTGTGACTTCCCATTGCCATTGTGATATCATTCACCTGCTGTGCCCTCATAACCAGTCCTGAGCTTGTAAGTTTTGTGACATGCTGCCATCATCATATAGTAGGGCCTTTGTGAGCTCATAATCTGTTTTCAATATCATATTTCTGGTATGACATGTGATACAAAAATCCCTTATGACATCATACTGCCAGATGTCATGACCATTGTGTCACATTTTGACATCACAAAGCTGTTAAAAAGACATCACATTTGTGAAACACATGACATTGGAGACATTACAGTCTCTTTTTGAACTCATATATTCATTGTCAATTAATGACAATAGAGGTATCCCATGCCACTCTGACATCATGTACCTATTGTGACATCACAAACTTATTGTGACCTCATCACGAGAATGGTATCAACACTAATTGTTATATCAAAGCATTATTTTGACATGATATTGTGGTATTGGCATTGTTATTTCACTTTCTCATTGTGTTTTTACAAACCTATTATGGCTACATCACACCTTAGAAACTTCACGGCCTTTCAGACTTCAACCTCTTTCTGTGAACTCTCGTACTTATTACCACTAAGGCAAGGAGACAAACCATTGAGTCACATTTAATACAATAAATCAATTTACACTAGAAAGGAGACTGTGATTACCTTATCCTGGACTGGATTACCAGGTCCAAGAGCAACCTTGACAACCAAACCTCAGACCTCCAATGGGCAGCCCTGCCCTATTTTACTTGGTCTCCAAACCACCAGCCAAAAGATTATGATCTCCAAAGCTCCAAACCCCAATGGGCAAGACTTTTAACATTTCCAATACTCCCTCCTGCGCTTCAGACCTCTCATTCCTTTCTGGTCTTTCTCTTTTTCCCTTCCACCACTTCCTTCTTCTCCTCAGGCCTCTCCAATCTCCACAGGCCTGCACTACTTTGCCCTAATGACCACTTTTCTGCTTCCTCTCTTATCAGGTTTTTCCCTTCCTGCTGTCTTACCACTTTCTTCCATCCGGGTAGCTCTCATTTTTATATCCCCTTCCAATGCTCTGAAAATGCAACTTATAGATAGGTTGTACCCTTCCTCACTCCAACGGGTCTTCTGCCTAACAGTTTTCAACCGTCACTTCCCAAACTGCCCAATGTTCAATCACTTCTTGACAACTCACCATGTGAGGCTTGACACCGTCACCTTTGGTGGCATTCCCTACACTCTCCGGTGGGCCATGCCAAGAATTTACAATGATTAATGGCTCCCACAGATATTTCTCGCTGCACTGGTTATTACAATATTCTCATAATGAATTAGAAGAAATTGAAATTGTATATGTCGTTGTTATATTACAAACTTGATGAGACATCACTAACCCATTGTGACCTCATCACTGCGGTGCCATCACAAACTCATTGTGATATCACATTGCCATTGTGCCACCATGATCACATTGTGACATCCCATACCTATTATAACCTCAGATGCTTTGAAAGAAAGCATGGCCTTTGTGACATCACAGGCCATTTGTATACCCATAGCCTCATTTTGAACTAATGACAATTGAGATCATACATGCCATTTTAACATCACAAATACTTTGTAACATTATTACCAGTGTAACATCACATTGTCATTATGACAACATTAGCCAATTTTGACATCATAAAACAATGACATCATAGCATTATGACATCACATGGTCATTTTGATGTCACAGATACATTGGAATGCCTATTCTGTGATTCCATTTCAACTGTGGCAGGCGGGTTGGTATCAGAAATATATTGTGACCACATAATCATTATGACATCACAATATCTTGATGACACCACATTGCCATTATAATATCACTAACCACTGTGAAATCACAAACCTGTCCTATTCTCATAAATTTTCTTTTTTTAAATTTAATTTTATTTTATTTGTGAACATACTGTACAGAGGGGATAAAATTACATGGGCAGGATAATGCGTACATTTCTTACCAAGCATTGCAGCCTCCTCCTTTGGTTTACCCTTCACATACCTTCCCAGCCTCCCCTCTCCCTCCCAATCCCAATCCTTCTCCTTCCCCCCCTTCCGCCCCCCCCCCGCACTGACGTTGTAAAGCTCGTTTTGGACATGACAACTTGTACTTCTCATTGTTGCAACAGGTCCACCTGTATCCTTAAACAACTGGTTTTTCCCCATCTCCTCCACAAGTTATACTGACATCATATATAGTGAAAGCAGGGGTTATACTGTGGGTGAGGGACAAACAAAGCAACAAAGAGATAATCTTATAAATGCGTAAGCAGAAAAGGTCAGATAATGTGATGTCAGGAAAATGAACCCTTAGATATGTATTTTAATGTTTTTTTCTTTCATGCATGTGTTTCTCATAAATTTTTGACATGCTGCCATTGTGATCTCTTTGGCATCTCTGAGTTCATAAAATTGTTTAACTCATACTTCAGATATGATATATGATATCAGAAATCCACTGTGACATCATGACCAGTGTGATATCACTACTGTGATATGTCATCACTACTGTGTCACATTGTGACATCACAAACCTGTTAAGACCCATTACACTTTTGCCAACATATGCCTTTGGATACATCATTATCCCTTATGAACATATATTCTTTGTCAATTAGATATCTGGCATGAGATTGTGACATCACAATCCCATTGTGAAATCACAAACCTATGTGACCTCATCACCTGTATGGATCACCAATTATTTGTGACTTCAAAACAATACTATCTCATGTATTGATAACATCATATTGCCAAAGGGATATCTCTGTCCCCTTGCATTTTCACCAATCTATTATTTCCTCATAATATTTTACAAAATTTATGGCCTTTCTGACTTCTAGCTCCTTATGTGAACTTGTATCTTCATTGTGATCTAGTAGAATGAAATTGGGCATGTAGTGGTGATACTACAAATTCATTGTGACACCATTATCCAAGTGTGACCTTATCACCATTGTGACATCACAAACCCATTGTGTCATCACATTGCCACAGTGATATCATGATCATCTTGTGATATCCCAAACCTGTTGTGACCTCTTAGCACCTATGAAAAAGCATATGGTGTTTGTAACGCCACAATCCCTATGGGTAACCATATCCTCATTGTGAACAAAGGACAACTGACATCAGACATGCCATTGTACCATTACAAACGCTTTGTGACATCATCTACAGAGTGAGATCACATTGTTGTTAGGATACCATCAGCCCAATGTGACATCCCAAAATGACAATGACATCATAGCATTATGACATCACATTTTCATTGTGAGGTCATAGAGACAATGTGATTGCTTATTCTGTGATTTCATTCTATCTCAAATGTGGCATATAGGTTGATTTCAGAAACCCATTGTGACCACTGCACCATTGCGCCATTGCAATCACTTTGTGACCTCATATTGATATTTTAATATCATTAATGCAATGTAACATCACAAACCTCTCTTGTCTTCATAAATTTTGTAACAAGAGACTACCTTGACCTGGGCTGGATGCCCTGAGCTAATTGTAGCCTCAACCGTGAACCGTCAGACCTCCAAAGAGCAGCCCAACCATTTGTTAACTAGTCTTCAAACAACCAACCCCCAAAATAATCATCTCCAAAGCTCCACACTTCAAAGGACAAGACTTTTTCCTTACTCTTCATCGTCTATCTCTACAGACCTGTCCTACCTTTCAGGTCTTTTCTTTTTTTCCTTCCACCATTCCCTTCTTCTCTTCAGGTTGCTGTATTCTTGACAGGCCTTCCCTGCCTGTCGCTACTGCCTCGACCACCAAGGAAGACGCGACACCGAACTCTTCTCTCTGCAGTTTATTCAGGACCTTTGAGTAATCTTCTGACCCCAACCCCGGGGAGAATTACCCACAGCCTTAAGTACCCGCTGGGTAGCCAACCCTGATATGCCACATGGGAACCACCAATAGGTTCAGGTGCACGAAAGCAAGCCAGATTCTTTGCCTTAGCCATATAAGGAGTTGTTTACCACAGAGATCACTCGCCATCGGGGAGGCGAAGGGCGGAAGCAGGTGCCAAGGTGCGGCCTCTCGCAGCTCCCTACAGTTCCCCCTTTTTTGTTTAAAGAACACAGATGAGAACAGAGGTCTGGTCCCTGTTGTGCAATGCAAGGACTGCATACAAGCCTTGTCCCAGAGGGTACCTTCTCTAGGGATGACTCAGCCTGTCCATTGATTCGTTTTTCACAAGGACGGGAAAAGGCGAATCGAACCCGTGTGCAATCAAACATGCTCTCCTCGAGGGCAAAACTCATGCCTCTCGACTGCAGTACTTTGGCTTTGCAATCTGTGTTCATTGTTTTAGGGTGGCAAGCCACGCTTGGGGGGACTGACCTGCTCCAATGACTGTAAAGGTTTGGATAATCATGGCTGCACTGCGACGCTGAGAACCTCTAATTTGGCAAATGCACCACAGACATACCAAGGAGGCTAACACCAAGAGGCCTGTCAGGGCTCCCAAACCCGCCCATTCCTTAAGATGATTCATAGCAGCGGAGATCCATGAAGATAACCCCTCCGCCAATCCAGCATCTACTCAGGTGGAGTTCACCATGACGATGGCAACCCTGAGCTGTTCCCTCAGGCTGTCGAACTCCCCAGTTCAATTACCTAAAAGATAACTAGACAACTGTTTAGACAAATTTGCAGCGTTTTTTAAATAGGTTTTTTCCTGGGCCTGGGCGCTGTCCCTCAACTCTTCAGCTCAATACTAGCGCTCTACCACTTGAGCTACAGCAACACTTCTGGCTTTTTTCTTTTCTTTTTGCTTATATGGTACTGGAGAATCAATCCCAGGACCTCATGAATGCAGGGGAAGTGCTCTACCACTGAGCCACCTTCCCAGCCCCTCTCCTTAAGATGATTGGGTCATAGCATTAGGAGCATCCTCAGGCACAGGCATCCAACGAGGCATGCGGGTAACTAAAGCATATTTAAATTTTGAGGCATTCCAGCACTGGGTTACTGCACGAGGTAATTTCTTCCATACTCACAATGAACAAAAATGAGGGATACACGCACACAGAGGTAGGCCTGTGAGTAATAGAAGATTTAGGTTTAACACTTTGGCCGCCGCAACCCGTAGCAGTTGCCACAACACCAGTCATGGTACCAGAACCCGAAGAGGCTGTAATCAAGGAAACAGTTATGCATCGTGTCATACGGGCATCAGTCTCGGGAACACAGACAGGGTTCCCAGTCTCGGTACTCATCTTCCCGGTTGCACCATCACAAGGATGAGCAGGAGGACCATCACCCCCCTCATCTCATGCCTCTTCACACTGGGCTTTTCTAGTGAGGCGTTCAGGCACCCACACCGGATCTTGTTGGTCCTGAGGAAAAACACAAACAGAGCCTCGTGCCCATGTCAGTACGGGATTGGGCCCATGCCAGAGCCCTGTCAAGACATCCTTCCATTTTACCTTCCCTTTTGCTGGGCCATAAGGTTCATTATGTCTATCTGCTGCGGATTGACTCTGAGCATCCAAATTTAAAAAATTAATAGTAAATAAAGCAAGAGAAAGTCTTTCCTTTGGGGTACGGCCATGTCCAATTCCCCCCTTTTGTTTTTGTAGGCACTCTTTTATCGTGCGGTGAGCACGTTCCACAATGCCTTGGCCTTGGGGATTGTAGGGCAAACCATGTATAAGTTGCACCTCCATTTGATGACAAAAGGAGGCAAACTGTTGTCCTGTGTACACAGGTCCATTGTGAGTCTTAAGTTGATAAGGTTTTCCCCAGGCTGACCAGGCCTCCAAACAATGGGCAATAACATTGCGTGCCTTTTCTCCAGCCGAGGGCGTGGCATGTATAACACCTGAACAGGTGTCCACAGACACATGTACATATTTTTGGTGTCCAAACTCAGAGATGTGAGTCACATCCATTTGCCAAACTTTTAGCGGGAGCAAACCCCGGGGATTAACCCCAACACTAGGCGGATGCTGATAAATTACACATCGGGGACAGTCTAATATCACCTGTCTCGCATCGGCTCAAGAAATTTGAAATTTTTGTTGTAGTGCTTTTGCATTAACATGAAATGTTTTATGAAAGGTTTTGGCTCTGTCTAAGACAGAGCTAATAAATACCCATTCTTGTCTGGTCCATTGATCCACTACATCATTTCCTTTGCCCAGGGGTCCTGGCAGGCCCGTATGAGCCCGAATATGCAAGGGATAAAAGCATGATTTTCTCTGCCAAATCAACTGTTGTAATTGTTGAAACAATGGACCAACTGGACTGGAAGTCTTAATAGTTCTGGCAACCTCTAAAACCTTGAGAGCATTAATAACATAAGCAGAATCAGATATTAAATTAAAAGAAAACGGGCATGCTTCAAAAACTTTTATAACAATTTTTAACTCTACCATCTGAGGAGCACCGGGCTGAAACTGGTGTTGTACCGGTCGTTGTGCCTCAACCATGTATACACCACATCCCGTTTTTGAGCCATCAGTAAATACATTAGGGGCACTTATAATAGGTTGAGAAGTCGTTACCTTAGGAAAGATAATTGGGTGTTCCTTGAAAAACCCCAAAAGGGGATGTTTTGGAAAGTGGTTGTCTATTTGTCCAGTAAAGCTACATTGTAAAATAGCCCAATCATCTATAGTAGCACACAAGGTTTGCACTTGATGGCTGGTGTAAGGAACTAGGATGGTAGACGGGGCAATTCCAAAATACTGTAAGCATTTTTGAATTCCAGATAGTGCAACACCAGCCACAGCAGTAGGGTAATATTCAATGGACTTGGCCGGTGATATTTTCGGGTGAATCCAAAACAACGGGCCTTCTTGCCACAACAACCCAGTAGGTTGAGAAAAGGTAGGGAGTATACACAGGGTAATACTTTTGTCTTCCTGTATTCTCTGTAAGCAGGCATTTTGTAATCTCTCTTCTACCTTATGTAAAGTCTCTCTTGCCTCTTTGGTTAACTGTCTAGGAGAATCCAAAGCGGAGTCTCCTTGTAATATAGCATAAAGGGGTCTCAACTCATAATTTGGTAGCTTTAAATAGCTTCTAACCCAATTAATATCTCCTAACAATTTTTGAAAATCATTTAAGGTTTTTAGATTATCTTTTCTCAACTCTACCTTTTGTGGAGTAACGCAATTTTTACATATTTTCGCTCCTAAGTAATCAATAATCTGGTCCTGCTGTACCTTTTCAGGAGCTATAAACAGTCCTCTGTACTTTAGCATCTCAATCAAATCCACATACGCCTTTTCCAGCATATGTTTATTCTTTGCTGTTAGTAAAATATCATCCATATAATGAATGCATCTTAATTTGGGATATTTTTGTCTAAGAGGGGCAAGAGTTTCGTCCACATAAAGTTGGCACATAGTAGGACTATTGGCCATCCCCTGAGGCAAAACTACCCACTCATATCTTTTATCTGGCTCCTCATGATTGCAGGAGGGAATAGTAAAAGCAAACCTCACACTGTCTTGATCATGTAGGGGAATGGAAAAAAAACAATCCTTTATATCAATCACAATAATGGGCCAAAAGGCCGGCAGGGAAGAAAGCAAAGGTAGGCCTCGTTGTACGGGGCCCATAATTTGCATCTGGTTATTGATGGCTCGTAAATCGTGTAACAAACTCCATTTTCCAGACTTCTTTTTAATAACAAAAATAGGTGTATTCCATGGGGATACTGATGTTTTAAAGTGTCCTTGGGTTAACTGTTCCTGTACTAATGTCCTGGTGGCAGTTAATTTTTCAGAGGAAAGTGGCCACTGAGGCACCCACACCGGCTCCTCCGTTTTCCAGGATATGGGGATCCCTCCCCCAGTGGCCCCTAGGAAAAACCCAAGCCCTGCCTGTGGATTCTCTGGTACACTTTAATAGACTTCTTGTTCCCTCGTAGAAATTTACCTAGTCCAAAACTGGGGTGATAACCATACGCACCATCATGTCCTGTGATGCAGGGGAATAATCATTACTTAATTTAAATCCCATTTCTTTCATAAGGTCTCTGCCCCATAAGGAAACCGGGAGCTCTAACACATAAGGCTGTATTATACCGGAATGTCCTTCTTCATCACTCCAGTGCAGCTGTCTCGCACTCATGTCAGGGGCCTTAGCATATCCCAGACCTTGTAAGGTTTGGGAGGACGCTTGTACAGGCCATCCCGATGGCCAATCTTTTCTGGCAATAATGCTCCTGTCTGCCCCAGTATCCAAAAGGCCCAAAATTTTCTTATTATCAACATTGAGTTCAAGAACTGGTCTTTGGTCCAAATCAAGAGACAAGAATGTTAAGTCTGTTCCCATGGATCCAAAACCCCCTTTTCCTCTTAGCTTGGGCTGAGCCCCAAAATGGTCATGTAAACTGGGTAAAATCAAAAGCTGAGCAATTCTATCTCCTGGGGAGATGGCTAAAATTCCTTTAGGAGATTCAACCATAATAATTACAATTCCAGTATAGTCTGGGTCAATCACACCAGGATGCACCTTAAGGCTCCACAGAATTGTGGATGACCTCCCTATCAACAATCCCACCGTGCCAGGCTCAAGGGGTCCTTGGAAGTCTGTGTCAACTAACTGGACCCCCATTCGGGGAGTTAATATGAGTCTGGTGGAGGCACGGAGGTCCAGTCCTGCTGAGCCTGCAGAGGCTCTCCGCGGTCCTTGGGGTGCCGGAGGGTCGGCCACTGTTCTGGGTAGTAGCTCCTGTCCTGGTTCTCGACTGCCCCACATATTTGCAGGCCCTGAGGGCGGGGGCCCCGCTGCCCGTTTTTTGAATGGGCCTGCGTTAAGGTTTGACCGTTGATGTCTTTCACAGATCTGCATTCAACTGCCCAGTGCTTCCCCCTTTTACATCTAGGGCACAGCCCAGGCTACTTAGGCTGATGTCCCTTTCCTGTTTCTATCACACTTCCTCTTTCAGGGAAATTACGCTTTATGTGTCCCATCTTGCCGCATCTAAAGCACGCACCTGAGCCTCCCCCTTTCTTCTGGGTTAATTGCACCACAGCAGCAGCTAATCCAGCATTAGTTAGTGGTCCGCCCAGCTCTCTGCAAACTTTCATCCATGCTTCTAGTCCCCAATTCTTATATGGAGTTATGGCGGATCTGCATTCCTTAGTGAACTGCTCGTAAACAAGCTGTTTAATTAATGGCATGGCTGCGTCTGGGTCACCAAAAATTCTGCCAGCAGCCTCGACCATACGGGCAACAAAGTCCGAAAACGGCTCCATAGAGCCCTGCAGGATTTTGGTGAGATTGCCACTCACCTCGCCTTTATTTGGTAAGGCCGTCCATGCCTTTATGCCAATTTTACTGATTTGTTCATAAACTTGAACTGGGTAGCCTATCTGCTGATTGGCAAATCTCTCCTGTCCAAGCAGCATATCTCTGTCCCAAGCTGGGTTCCCCGCAGCCTGATTGGCTGCAGCCTCTTCACTAGCAAATTCAATCAAAAAGGCCTTCCAATCTAAATACTGACCTGGGCTCAAACAAGCTCGTGCGAGCCCACTCCAATCACCGGGTGTCATGCAATGTCTGTTTAGGGCCTCCACTTGGGCTACAGTAAAGGAGGCTGTGATTCTGTATGTCCGCACAGCCTCAGCTAAAGATTTTATAACCTTAAAATCTAAGGGTTCATGATACCGCTGTCCCTGTGGATCCTGAAATATTGGACAGGCTAGATGTAACTCGGTTCTGACCGCTTTCCAAACGCCTGGGCTGAAAGAACAGCCAGGGCTGCCACTTCCAGGGTCCTCCGCATAGAGAGGAGGGGCCGAAGGTGTGGGGTGGTGCATGGAGGGCGTGCATTCGTCTTTATCTGGGTCTTCTCTCTCCTTCCCTTTCCTCCTCTTTCTTATCTTTGTTTTTTCTATTTGTTCTATGAGTGATTGTAGTTCCTCTGAGTCTGTAGATTCAGAGGTCTCTAGTTCGGCAAGATCGGGGTATAACCCCCCACCCCCCGCTCTCCTCCTTTTCGCTGTCTGCCTTTCCGATCTTTCTTCCTGCAGCATTTCTAGGGTGGCCTGACCATTCTCTACCGCCTCACTGCAAGGCTGGTCCTCGAGACAGCCTCTTATCAGTTTCCATTTTGGTCTCACTCCACTCTTAAGCGTTCCTTGTTCAGAGGCAAAATCTAGGTCTCTCCCTAGTTTCTCCCAAGAGGCCACCATGAGGCTTCCGGAGACAGCGAACCACGGGGCAACAATGTCACATTCATTCAAAAATCTCTCTAAAGTACTCTTTTTTATTTTTAACTTTTTTGAGTGCAGTAACTCATTGAGAGCCAAAAAAATTTGGTGCGAAGAAGAAGCGCCCATGTTTTAAACATTTAAAGCTGATAAACAAACTTTTACTTTCACTTTTTGCTACTCTATTGACTAGCCCCGGGTTCTCGCTCTCTCTTTATCTACCGAGAAGAGCAAAAATCCCCCCTGCTCTTGTGGCGGATTCCCCTTTTACCTGGGGACTTATCCCCGCTGTAGTTGCAGACTCCCCTTTTACCTGGGAACTTACCGGTGCACCACCCTGACTACAGAGAGTTCTGAGACCTCGTTGGGGTTATGGCTGAGTCCACATATGGGCCACCACGTGTCGCTACCGCCTCGACCACCAAGGAAGACACGACACCGAACTCTTCTCTCTGCAGTTTATTCATAACCTTTGAGTAATCTTCTGACCCCAACCCCGGGGAGAATTACCCACAGCCTTAAGTACCCGCTGGGAAGCCAACCCTGATACGCCACGTGGGAACCAACAATAGGTTCAAGTGCGCGAAAGCAAGCCAGTTTCTTTGCCTTAGCAATATAAGGAGTTGTTTACCACAGAGAGCACTCGCCATTGGGAAGGCGGAGGGCGGAAGCCGGCGCCATCTTCCAGGTGCGGCCTCTCGCAGCACCCTACACCTGCCCTTTCCAGGTGGCCAGTTGCTGTCCTTTACCTCCTGCTCTCCCTCAATTTCCTCTCCTCCCAGGTCTTTACCCTCCTACAGTCTCATCACTTCTTTCCTTCCAGGCCTTTCCCCTTTTCCTTCCCCCTACTGTTGCTCTGAACATGCAAACTATATATAGGCTGTACCCTGCCCCCACTAAAATATGTTTCCTGCATAACAGTTTTCAATCATCACTTCCCAAATGTACATGCCCAATAATTTCTTGGCAGCTCACCATGGGGGGCTTAACATACTATCTCTTCAACAGCATTTCCTGCCCACTCCAGCAGCATGCACCCTCCTCTCTGGTGGTCCAGACCAGGAGGTCATGATGACTATCTGTTCCCGTGGATTATAGGGTCACTACTGGTTATTACAGTGTCCTCATGGATAACTAGTAGTGATTGAAATTGGACAAATAGTTGTGATATTACAAACTCATGACCTAACTAACCCATTGTGACCTCAAAACCACTGTGACATCATGAACCCATTGTGACATCACATTGCTGTTTAGACACCAGGATCACATTGTGACAACCCAAATCTATTATGACCTCTTATAACCTTTGAAAAAATGCATAGCTTTGTGACATAACAGTGCCTTTGTGTGTACAAATCCCCACTGTGAAATATTGACAATTGAGAATCAGACATGACATTTTAACATCCAAAAGTTTGTGAGGTCATCATAACTGTAACATCACATTGTCGTTGTGATACCATCTGCCCATTGTGAAATCACAAAACTAAAATATGATAAAATTATAATTTCACATTGTCATTGTAATATCATGGACACATAATGAATGCCTTTTCTGTGATTTCATTCTACTTCAAATGTGGCATGTAAGTGAATATCATAAACATATCATGAACTCATAATCATTGTGACATCACAATCCATTTGCACATCACATTGCCATTGTGATATCACTAACACACCATGACCTCACAAACCTATCCTGTCATCATAACCTTTGTGACATACCTTTTTGTCCTCATAACCTGGTGGCGACCTCAATAGATTTCACATATGACATTTGATATCACAAATTCCCAGTGACATCATGACCATGGTGACATCACCCTGCCAGATGTCATAACCATTGTGTCATATTCTGATATCACAAACCTTTTAGGATTTCAATATGTGACAACACATACTTTTGTAGAAACCACAGTTCCTTTGTGAACTCATATACTCATTGTAAGTTAAAGGCAATTGAGAATCATCATGTCATTGTGACATTGCCAGCATATTGTTACATCACCAATCTTTTGTGACTTCATCACCAATGTGGCATCATCAACTATTGTGCCACCAAAACAATATTCTGACATGATGTAGTAAGTTGACATTGCCATTGCGATATCACTGCTCCACTGTGTTTTCAAGAACCTAATATGACCTCATAACATTTAAAAAAATTCGTGTCTCTTAGGACTTCAAGCTCCTTCTGTGAACTTGTATGCACATTGTGAAATAGTAGCAATTCAAATTGGACATGTGTTTGAGATATTACAAAATCATTATAGCATCAAAAACCCATTGTGACCTCATCACAACTGTGAATCATAAAGCTATCATGACCCCTAAGTACCTTTGAAAACACATATGGCATTTGTGACATCACAGTCCTTTTGTGTACCCATATCCTTCATATATGCCATTGTAATATCACAAACCCTTTGTGACCCCATCACCAGTGTGACAACACATATTCATTATGACACCATCACCTGCTTGCAACATCACCAATTTACAATGACCTCATAGCTTTATGATATTATATTGTCATTGTGATTTCATAGACAAATTGTAAATGCCTATGCTCTTATTTCAGTCTATTTTAAATGTGGCATGTGGGTTGATATCAAAAAATCATTGTGATCTCATAAATATATGGCATAACAATCACATTGATATCACAGTGCCATGGTGATATCACTAACACACTGTGACATCACAAACATGCCCTGTCCTCATAAGTCTTGTGACGTGCTGCAATTGTGATGTCTTAGGCTCTTTTTGAGCTTGAAATCTGTTTTCAAACTTATAATATTTCAGTTATGATATATCATATCAGAAATCCTCTGTGACATCATGATCATTGTGACATCATACTGACAGACATCATGACCATTATGCCACACTATGACATCACAATCCTCCTAGGACTTCATCACATTTGTGACATCACATGCCTTTGGAGATACCACAGTCCATTTGTGAACTCATATACTCTGTGATTTCATGACAACAGAAACTTTATGCCATTTGGATATCACCAACCAATTGTGACCTCATAGATCTACTGTGACCCCTTACCTGTATGGCATCACCAACTAAATGTGACATTAACACTTTTTGTGATGTCACAATTTTACATGATGTTCATGACATCTGTAAGTGTGATGTCACAATGGTCATGATTTCACAGTGGATTTCTGGTATCTCATGTCATACATGAAATATGAGGTTGGAAACAAATTATGAGGGCAAAAAGTTCTAAGATATCACAATGTCAGCATGTCACAGAAGTTATGAGGATAGGAAAGGTTTGTGATGTCACACGGTATTAGTTATATTACAATGGCACTGTGATGTCACAACGTGATTATGATGTCAAATGGTTATGTAGGCACAAAAATGTGTTTCTGATATCAACTCTCATGCCACATTTGAAATACATTGAAATCACAGAATAGGCATTCACAATATGTCTATGATGTCACAATGACAATTGTAATAATTAGATTATGTTTTGAGTTTGGTGATGTCACAATGAGTTGATGATCTCATAATGAAGATGTAAGGTCACACTGTTGAGGATATCACAAACACTTTTGATGTTATAATGGCATGTCTCATCTTGTCATTAGTTAACAACAAGGATTTGGGTACCCAAAGGTAATGTAATGTTAAAAGGGCATGTGATTTTTCAAAGAAGCTATGAGGTCATAATAGATTTGAGATGTCACAATTGAATCATGATGTCACAATGACAATATTGTTACAATGGGTTTGTGATGTCGTGCTAATGATGATGTCAAAATGGGTTTGTGATGTCACAACGAGTTTGTAATATCACAATCAAATTTCCAATTTCAATTGCTACTAGTTCACAAGGAGGATACTGTAATAATCAGCAGGGCCCCAATAATCTATAGGGTCTGATAATCAGTGTGGCCCCATCTCCTGGCCAGCTGGAGAGGACAGGGCATTCTGTGGGAGGGGCTGATACATTAATCACCAAATGTAGAGCTATTAAGAAGTGATTGGGCTGTGGGGAGTTTTGGATGTTACAATAGAAAACTGTTAGCAGTTGGAGTGGAGAAGGGGTACAGACTTTATATATGCTGCTTGTTCATAGCAATGGGATGGAGATAAAAATTGAAAAGTCCAGGAAGGAAGGAAGTGGTGTGATAGAAGAAGGGGAAAGGCCTGAGAGAAAGTTGAGGGAGAGCAGGAGGTGAAGGATGGCAACCGACGACCCAGGCAAAGCAGTTCAGGCCTGTGGAGAGTAGAGAGGCCTGAAGAGAACAAGGAACTGGTAGAAGGGAAAAAGGGAAAGACTTCAAAGGAAGTATAAATCTGTAGCCAAGCAGAGACAAAGGGAAGGGGACAAAAAGGTTTGGCCTTTGATGTTTCTAGCTTTGGATATCATAATTTTGGGGGTTGGTGTTTTGGAGAACATTTATTATATTAAATGTGTCTCGATGGATTCTCTTGAACAATAGAGGTCCTAATTTTTGGAGACCCCATGGAGAGTAATCCGTTTGGATGGCATTAGGCCTTGGCCCCAGGGGAAAGTCACCAAAGATGACAGTGTCAGCCTTTAGGGCCTCGAGTGTTTGTCTCCAGAGGACCAACATGGACAAAAGTCATAAAGGTTCCTCTAGGGGTGCGTTTGGGCAAGCTTGCCAGCCTGTGTTTGGGACCCTTTCTAGAGGTCATTTGTGGCTTTCGTGGGAAGCCATCTTGGAAATCCTTGAGAGGTCATGTGGTGCTTCCTTGGAAAGCCATCTGGAACCTCCTTGATAGGGCTTCCTTGGGAAGCCACCTGGAACTTCATCAATAGTGCATCTGCAACTTCCTTGAGAAGTTACCTGAGACCTACCCTGGAGGTCATCTTAGGCCTTCTCCACTGACCATCTTGGACTTCCTCCACAGGTCATGTGGGGCTTCCTCAGGAGGCCACCTGAGACCTATTCAAAAGTAGTCATTGGGGATTCCTTAAGAGGTAATTTAGGACGACCTCCTGAGGTCATGTGGAGCTTCTTTGGGAGGTCATCTCGGGTTACCTTGATGACAAATCTGATTTTCTTCAGACAATCTCAACAGGATTATCTGGAACCTCCTCTGGAGTTCATATGTGGCCTCCTTGAGTGGCATTCTGGGAGCTACTCAATAGGTAATATCAGCCTCATTGAGAGGACATCTGGGGCCTCCTTTGGATGTCATCTGACACTTCCTTGGGAAGACATTTGCAACCTCTGTGAGAGGTCATCTAAGGCCTCCTAGGGAGGATATAAGTGACATCCTCCAGAGGTCATCTGCAGCATCCTCAAGAGTCAGTCTGGGATGTGCTCTCTGTCATCTGGGATCTCTGTAGAGGTCAAAATTGAGTGGTGTGGAACATATGGGTTAACTCTCTGTGGCTCTTGGTCTGTGTGTGTATGCTGATAGTTCTATCTGTGTCTTGTATTCACCTCTGTTTACTTCTTTTCTCAGGATGGAATAACAGGCCTAAAGTTGTCATATCCAAAAAATATTCTCCCCCAGGGTTACAGAATCCTTCAGAGGAAAATGCACTGATGTACTCTCTCTCCTATTCTTTACCATCAGCACCTCTAATCTAAATTCCTCCCATACCAAAAGCGGTTACTTGTACCATTCTGAGGTGTTACAATGTGGTATGTTACCCTTATTACCCTTGAGACAGGAACATGGAATGGATGGTGGGCAGGCTCCCTTTCTAATAAACTTTCCCTTTACAACTATTGACCTGTATAACTAGAAACAGCAAACCCATCCTTTTCAGAAAAAATAAAACCAGGTCTCATTACCTCATTATAGGCAGTAATTTTCACACACAAGCACATCTGGGATGAGTGTCAGCAAATTTTACAGGTGTGTTTCACCCAGTAGAAAAGGGAGTGAATCCTGCTCAGTGACTTAAAGGTGGTCCTTGGAACACAGTAGCCCCACTATTGAACCAGACCATTTGGAAAAACTCTTTCCCGAGACGTATTCAAGCTGAGACTAACAGCGATCAAGGTATGGAGGTGCTTAACAATTATTGCCAGGTTCGGTTAGCAGGGATACCACAGTGGCTATAAAGCCAAGTCATCAATCTGAGTGAGATGGGACAGTTCCCCAATGAGTACTCTAATGCTTTTCTGGAACTTCTTCCAGAAGCCTATAGGACCTATAGGCCTATAGATCTTGCAGCCCTGGAGAATCAAAGATCCCCACACATGGCCTTTGTTACCCAGTCAGCCACAGATATTAGAAGAAAGCTTCAAATGTTACAAGGTTTTGAGGGAAAGGTGTATTCTAAGTTGGAAGTGGTTCCCCAGTGGGTGTTTGATAACAGAGGTACCCTGGAAAAAAAGAGTCTAAGAGGGGAGTTTGAATTTTGGTAGGAGCACCAGGATACGGATGAAGAAACCTTTGGCAAAGACAGTACAATTCATTTGAAAATGGCAGTAGGGAACCTCTAGGACTAAACCAGTGTGTTATTGCAAGCAAAATGGACATTGGGAAAAGGAATGTCCAAGGACGAGAAAGACAGAAAATGACAAGATAAGTAATCACATTAACCACTTGGAAAATGTATTCATATTTCTGGAGAAACATGCAAAGGAGCTTGGGGCCCCGAATTCCAATTGTGTTCAATTTAAAAAGCAGCCCTCTGAACTTAAGAAGAAATGTGGTAAAGAAAAAATTCACCCACTTCTAACTCAAAACACAGGCTTATAAAAGACTGAATCTCCTATAGGTGCCAGTCAAAACACACCAAGAGTTTAAAAAACACATAGAGCACACAGGAGAAAACAGCATTATTTAACATGAAGAAAAGATTTGAAAATATAAATTAGGAACTTGTGTGAGTCAAAAATGAGAAGAAAATCCTCAAAAGGAACCTAGAAAACACTCAGAATCAAAAGAAATACAAGTACATTAGCCTGGGTGAGCATGAGGCAAATTAGAGGACTACAGGTCAGAGGCCAACAGAAGCACAGGACAGCAATGCTGCCATCCTTGCTAACCACAAGTGAGGCCAAGAAATGATCTGGATGCTGCATTAAGAAATCAAAGCCATGTAAAAGGAGCTGGACCTGATATAAGAATGTATTAGGGGGAAGTACATATTGATTATAAGCTTTGAAGAGTGTCACCAGAAATTCAAGGCAACAGAGAAAGAAGGAAAGAGTAGTTATCAGAGAAGACAGAGAAGTGCTGTGTCATAGAAGATCAGGCCAAGAAAAGTGAACAGGAAAATATCAGGCTGAAGGAAGAGATTGTTACTCTTCAGAAAGATTTAAAGGACCACATGCTCTGATAGAGAATGCCAGGGAAAGGGAAAGAGCATTGGGAAGAAAAACAGAAAAGCTAAACAAACTGTTGAAATATCTGTCACAAAATTACACTGAAGTGGAAAACCAGAAAGAGAAAATACTAGGGTAAAAGGCCAAAAAGACTGCTGAGACATTCACCATAAATGTAATGCAGAAGCACCGAGTCCCAATGGAACAGATGGAGGTGGGAAAAAATACCTCTCAATAGCACCTTTTTGAACAAAGGTGATGTGAGAAGGAGCAGCAGTTGGCCAGTCAAAAGAACTCTTCTCTGAACCTGTCAAAATACTTGCAGGTTAAGGAGCATATTGAGAAGGAGAGTAAGATCATGAAAGCAAGTTTGAGAGAAAAGGAGGAGAATAAAATGGAAGAAGTCTCCAAGGTTCAGAGTACTACACCGGAGTTAAACTAGAGACCCTAAGATACAGGGAAACATCTGAGCTGATCAGGTAGCTTAGGAGAACACTCTAAAACCAGTGGGGTCTCTAGACCTACTAGTGTTCAAGATTAAAGGAAGAAGCAAAAACAGTGGTAATAAGTGTGCAAATGTTGACACTGAACTTGTGAAAAATGTATATAGGCTCAAGCCTATTTTACATGTAGATATTTGCACCCTGGTAAATTGCCCCAAGCCACTGCCTATAACTGTTCGAAAACCAGTGGGGCCTCAGCCTAACAATCCTTTTTAATGTGTGTAGGTGATTTCCAAAAGGTAAATGCTGAAAAGCTGGAACATATGGAAACAATTCATATGTAAGGAACCTCAGATGGTGAATTTGGGAAAGTGAGCTTTACCGAGGTAAAGCCTGGAAAGTATGGTTAATGGTATCTGTTACTAATTGTAGACACTTTTTCAGGCTGAGCTGAGGCATGTGATAATTTCTTGATTTGTCTTACCTTTAGCTATGGGGTCCAAAGATGCCCCTTCATTCAGGGCCCAAGTTCTCAATTATTAACTAACACCATAGGAATAAATTGGAAGT
Organism: Dipodomys merriami; assembly: GCF_024711535.1. Lineage (NCBI taxonomy): Eukaryota > Metazoa > Chordata > Mammalia > Rodentia > Heteromyidae > Dipodomys > Dipodomys merriami. The sequence continues at coordinate 112,232 of NW_027205627.1, forward strand.
TACAATCCATTTATAGACTGAGAGTTCAAGGGACTAGAAAGAATGAATATTACCTTAAAGGAAACATTAACTAAATTAAATACAGAGATTGGCCATGGCTAGGTAAGCCTCCTGAAATTTGCTCTGCTTTGAGCAATATGTAGCCTTTATGTTAAAGGATTTAATCACTTTGAAATACTTTAGGGTAGACCATCCCCTTTGGTTGCTAAATTTGAGAAGGCTATATTAACAGAAATGTCTATCCACATAAGAGAGGAAGAAGATCAACTACCTTTTTGCAGATGGCATTATTTTATAAATTCACGATCCCTAAAGCTCCATCCCCAAACTCTTAGAACTTATAAACTAATTTGGCAAAGTTGCAGGATGCAAAATTAACCCACAAAAATCAATTGTCTTTCTAAACAGCAACAATGTCCAAGCAGAAATGGAAATCAAGGAAACAACCCCATTCACAATAACCTAAAAAAAAAGTATCTAGGAATTAACCTAACCAAAGATGGAAAGGGTCTATTTCATGCAAACTATAAAAGCCTTAAGAAAGGAATCTTAGAGGATGCCAGGAAATGGAAAGACTTCCCATGGTCCTGCATAGGCAGAATTAATATGGTGAAAATAGCTATACTGCCAAAATTAATAAACACATTCAATGCAATTCCCATTAAAATTCCAATGACCTACTTTACTGAAATAGAGAAAATAGTCCAAAAGTTCATATGGAACAACAAAAGACATAGCATAACCAAAACAATTTTAGGCAAAAGAAGGAATACAGGGTTGATTATGATACAGGACTTCAAGCTCTACTATAGAGCAATAAGAACAAAGACACTTCGGTACTGGCACAAAAAGAGACCTGTAAATCAATGAGACAGGTTAGAGGACCCAAAAATATAGCTGCATATGTGCAGCCAGTAGATATTTGACAAAGGAACTAAAGACATACAGTGGAAGAAGCATAACCTCTTCAACTACTGATGTTGAGAAAACTGGTCACATGCAGAAAACTAAAAGTGGATCCTAGTCTTTCATCATGCACTAACATTAACTCCAAATGGATTAAAGACCTTAACATAAAGCCTGAAGCTCTGAAACTACTGCAGGACTAAGTATGAGAGGCACTTGACCTTATATGCACAGGCAGGAACTTCCAGAACAGAATCCAGGGTCACAACAAATTGGAGAGTGACTCGATTAATGGGACTACCTTAAAATAAAAAGGTTCTACACAGATAAAAAGTAGCAAATAACTATAAAGAAAGCCAAATAATTGGGGAAAATGTTTACCAGCAATATATCAGACAAGGGTCTAATATCCATTATAAATGGTGAACAAATGAAACTAAACTTTCACAAACCTAACAAACCAATCCTGAAATGGTAAAGGGAGCTAAAGAGAGACTTCTCAGAAGAAGAGATAAAACGGCAAAGTAATACATGAAGAAATGTTCATCATCCCTGACTGTAAAGCATATGCAAAGAAAAACATCTCTGAGATACCACCCAGTCAGAATATTTCACATTCTAAATTCAGCTAATGACAAATGCTGGAAGGGATGTAAAGAAAGAAAAACAATACTGCAGTACTGGTGGAAATGTGTACTAATATAACCACTTTGGAAAGCAGTCTGGAGGTACCTCAGAAAGCTAAATATCGACCTCTCCTATGAACTGGCCATACCACTCCTAGACATCTACTCTGAAAAAGAGGAACCACTATACAAAGACACACACACACACCTCTATGGTTATTGCAACACTGTTCAAAATAGCAAAGATTTGGAAACAACCCAGATGAGACACTACTGAAAAGTGGATCCCAAAAATTTGGGACTTATATACAATGCAATGCTATGCAGCCATTAGAAAGGACAAAATGATGGCATTTGCAGGGAAATGGATGGAACTAGAACAAATTATTTGAGTGAGGTAAGCAAAGAACAAAGAGACAAACGACACGGGGTCTACCTGATACATGGATGCTAAAGCCAAAATGCAAGAAGGTAGGACAGACTAAACAGGACTCGAGAAACAAAGGACAACCACTCATTTTGTTGTATCACCATTAATGACTCCATGTTATTGACCATGTAGATGATAGAAATATGCATGCAATGGAAGAAGCCAGGAGGAGGAACAGAATAAGTGGGAAATGGAACAACATACAACAAAGGGGCCTATCAGTTGCACTGGACATAGAAGAAAAATAACTAAGCAACTCAAACACACGGATGGGAAGGGAGGAATGAGAGGGAAAGAGGGAATAGCCCAAACTAAGCAAGAGGAAAATATGTAAACATCACCTGAGGTGGGAAATATAATTTGGATTATCAAAGCTCATAAAATTTTGTTTGTAAACATTTGGGTAAATGCCCAAAAGTGGGATTGCTGGGTCACAGGGGAGTTCTATGTGAAGTCTTTTGAGGAACCTCCATACTGCTTTCCAAAGTGGTTGAACAAGTTTACATTCCCACCAACAATGAAGTAAGGTTCCTTTCTGTCCGCATCCCCTCCAGCATCTGTTGTTGTTAGAGTTCTTGATTTTTGCATTTCTAACTGGGGTGAGGTGATATCTCAATGTTGTTTTGGTTTGCATTTCTTTTATGCCTAGCGATGTTGAACATTTCTTCATGTGTCTATTGGCCATCCTTCTTTCTTCTTCAGAGAAGTTTCTCTTTAAGTCTTTCACACACTTATTTGTTGGGCAGTTGTTTCTTTGAGGTTTTGTTGTTGGAGACCACACTAAAGCTACCAGCACAACAATGTTTACACAACAATATATTATTTATATGGAACCAACCCAGATGCCCCTCAGTAGATGAATGGATCAAGAAAATGTGGTATATATACACAATGGAATTCTATGCCTCCATCAGAACGAATGACATTGCCCCATTTGTTAGGAAATGGAAAAACTTGGAAAAAATTATATTAAGTGAAGTAAGCCAGGCCCAAAGAAACATAGGTCCCATGGTTTCCCTTATTTGCAATATCTAGTATATGTATGAGTCAAGTGGAAAAGGTCAGATAATGTGATGTCAAGAAAATGAACACTTAGATATGTATTTTAATGTTTTTTTTCTTTCATGCATGTGTTTCTAACGCATTTATAAGATTATCTCTTTGTTGCTTTGTATGTCCCTCCCCCACAGTGTAACCCCTGCTTTCACTATATTTGATGTCAGTATAACTTGTGGAGGAGATGGGGAAAAACCGGTTGTTTAAGGATACAGGTGGACCTGTTGCAACAATGAGAAGTACAAGTTGTCATGTCCAAAACGAGCTTTACAACGTCGGTGCGGGGGGGGCAGGGGAAGGAGAAGGATTGGGATTGGGGGGGAGGGGGGAGGCTGGGAATGTATGTGAAGGGTAAACATAGGAGGAGGCTGCAATGCTTGGTAAGAAATGTACGCATTATCCTGCCCATGTAATTGTATCCACTCTCTACAGTATGTTCACAAATTTAAAAAAAATTGAAAAAGAGTGAGGGATGGAGACAAAGAGAGGTGTTTCCTTTTTCTACCTTTCAACAGCTGGAATGTTATGAATCAAATTATACCCTTGGAGCATTAAGACATGTCCTCTAGGAAAATGTTGAAAAATAAAGAATTTTTAAAAATTAAAAAAAAGCTCATAGAATTAACAAACTTTAGACCATAATAACAATAATTTGCCTTGTCAAGGTTAAAATGTGTTTGTGACTTTAAGCATCACAATTCCACAGTACTGTGAAATATGTGAAATATATGTAATCACCTATCTCAAATTTTACAAAAAAGTGTGAGAAGGGATAGGTCACGAGGGATGGGTGACAATGTTGTTAGACACCTTGCATTCATGTAGTGTTATGCAGAATCGGAACTTCTCTATACAACTACTTAAAGATAATAATAATAAAAATTGTTTAAAAATAAAAAAAACATTAGGATGACAATAAAAATGTTCAAATATAAAATAAGAAATTAAATCCAGTTGGAAGGAAAATTTCTTTGGGGGGAGAAATGTAGTTTATTCTATAGCAAGTCTCACTTCAGAAATAAATTCAAAAGCTAGACCTCAAGTAAGTGAAATAAACTAAGAAATAGAGTTAAAAAAGAAACTCTACCCATTCTTTCTTGCCTGGACAGCTGGTGTGGGTAAAAACGTATCATGCTCCTGAATTGGAACCGAAGTGGCAAGGACCTTACTTGGTGGTGCTAATTTCACTGTCGGCTATTAAATTATTAGGAAAACAATATTAGATCATCAGTCTCAAGTGAAAACAGCAGCGAACCAATATACAGAGAAGGCTGCAAGATTGACTCTTCAGAGACACTCAGAGGATCCCTTAAGGATAAGGCTTACTAAGTGTTAATTAGTGCAAACTAGTGTGTTTCTATAATTTGCTTGCTTTCTATTAAGTTTGCATTTTAAGCCTGTTCGTTGGGAAGACAGAAGGGAAATTTTAGGATTTGGTAAGAAGGAATCAGGATTTGAATGGACATGAAAACCAGTGGGGGATGTATAAAGCAGTGGGGCCCTAATAATCAGCAGGGCCCACTAATGAATATGGCCACATGTCATGGCCCACTGGAGTGCATGGGGCATGCCAGCAAAGGGGACAGGGCATGCTGCTGGAGGGGGTAGTGTGTTGTCCCCACATGACAAGCTGTGAAGAAGTGATTGGGTAATGGGCAGTTTGTGAAGTGATGGTTGAAAACTGTTAGGCAGGAGACGCACTGGAGTGATGGAAGGGTTCAACTTATATATAGGTGCATAGTCAGAGCAATGGAATTAGAGAAAATCAAGGCAAGACCTGGAAGGAAGGAAGTTGTGTGACAGTAGGAAGGTAAAGACTTGGGAGAAGAGGAATTTGTGGGGAGCAGGAGAGAAAGGATGTCAATTGGCCAACAGGCCAGAGAAGTATAAGCCTGTGGATAGTCTTAAAGAGAAGAAGGAAGTGATGAAAGGGAAAAAGAGAAATGAAGGAAAGGTCTATATAGGAGGAGGAAGTAAGGGAAAAGGGAAAAGCCTTACCTATTGAATTTTGGAGCTTTGGAGATGATAATTTTGGGGGTTGGTGGTTTGCAGACCAATTAACTATGTGCGGGGCTGCCCATTGGAAGTCTGAGATTTGGTGGTTGGGGCTGGCTTGTCACTGAGTGCACAGCCCAGAACAAGGTAAACATCATGCCCATTTCTAGTGTAAATAAAGTTACCTTCAATGTGCCTCATTGGATTGTCTTGTGCTTTATGCATCATAAGTATATGAGTTCAAAAGTTAATAATCTCAAAGGCCACAAATTTTGTAAAAGGTTACGTCATAATAGGTTTACAGAACCCAAGGAACAGTGAAAGCTCAAGGGCAATATGAGTTCACAATATTAAGTCATAATAATATTTTGATGTCATAATTAGTTGGTGATGCCATAACGGTCACAATAGGTTTATGATATCACAATGGCATGCTGGACTTCAATTTTCATTAACTCCAATTAGAATATGAATTCAGAATGGGAATGTGGCCCAAATGTGATGAACTCCGACCAGGTATGTGATGTCAAAATGTGACACAATGCTCATGATATCTGATAGAGTGATGACACAATTTTCATATCAGAGTTCATTTCTAATATCACATGTCACACCTGAAATATGAAGTCAAAAACATTATGAGATCACAAAGGGCCTATGTATCACAAGGGCATCATGTCAAAGTTATGAGGAGACAACCAGTCAATGATGTCAGGCTGGTGATCCTTCCTCGAAGGTTTTGTAATATTACAATGTTATAACTGATATCAATTGTTAGACCACAATGATTATATGGGTAAACAACAACTTTGATATCACAAAGGCCATATGCTTTTTTAAAGGTGATAAGAAGTCATAACGGATTGAAATGTCACAATGTGATCGTGATGTCACAATGGCAACGTGATGATGCAATAGGTTTGTGTTACGGTAGTAATGACATCACTCATGGAATAGTGATGTCACTACGAGTTTGTAATATTACAATCGCATGTCAGGAGTTTGTAATATTACAATCACATGTCAGCTTTCAATTGCTACTAGTTTACAATGAGGATGAGACTTCAAGGAAGGAGCTAGAAGTCCTAAAACCCATGAATTTTCTAACATGTGATAATAGGTTTTTGAAAACAGAATGGCACAGTAATATCACAATTTCAATGTGATGTCACAATATCATGTCATAATAATGTGTAAGGGAGTTCGGAGGAAGATGGTGGAGGAGAAGCTGGAAGCTAAACAAACTCTCGCATAGAAAGCAGTTTTAGTGTTCCAGTGAACAGGCATAGGCTAGAGAATAACACCAAGCGTGCCATCACATTACAGAGATTTTGGCCAGAGAGGGAAAAGCCAGGCAAGATAATAGATCTAAGCACTTGCCAGTAGCTACAGCTGCAGCAGCAGTAGGGACCGCGCCAGTGGCCATAGCCACCATACCTACAGAGAGTCTACGACAAAGGCCCCAGATGTGGTCCGTGAGCAGATTCTACTCAACACCAGCAAGAACTGACTGAGTTATTTTGCAGGTCAGTGGAAATAGAAGTGACCTTCCAGGCTCAGTTCCACCCAGAGGAACGTCACCCCGCACAGGCAGAGAAGATCCGCCCCCGGAAGAGTGACCTTCTTCACTCCGTAAACAGAGCCAGAGTCTGCCCCTCCCTACAGAAGCCTAGACAATCAATTGAAATTCAGTAAACATGAACCCTGAGAATGGCTCTAAGCTGGGCTCTGTGAGTGTCTCAGGGAAAAGCTACTGTTTGCTGAAAGGACTCTACACTACCCAGAACCTAGCCTCATCACAGCATCTCCAAACTAGAGGAAACAGCTATCTCCCTCTTTTGTGATACTCCAAGCAATTCTCCCTCTCACTGAACTAGTGTGAGAGGAGAATCACAAAATCCTGGGTAACACATAGCATTTTCTGCCTGCCCAAACAAACTGACTTAAGAAACCAATCAAGCTATAGGAAAACCAAACACCTCAAGCAGACCAGAGATTCCACCAAGAGACTGGTTATGGACACAGGGGATACAGGGTCTTCCATCCCCCCCCCCAAAAAAAAACAAAAAATTCAAAGAACTCTTTTTTGAAACTTTTTTGTAACTTTAATTTTTTTAAGTGTCTTCTGTAAATCTTCATTTTCTCATAACTTTTATTTTTGGTACATTGTGTGTGTGTGTGTGTGTGTGTGTGTGTGTGTGTGTGTGTGTGTGTGTGTGTGTGTGTGTGTTTAATCTCTTTTGATCTTTTGGTCTTTTTTATTGTTTTCATTTTTTTCTCTTTCTTATTTTTGCATTGCTTAAATGCTGTTCTGCTCATCCCCAGATATATACCTGTTGTCAATTATTAGACCTTTTCCCCCATTGTGTTCATACCTAATCCAGAAATTTATCACTGAATTCACAACCTCTTAGGCTTAACTTTTTAATAGCACTATTATCTCTTTATACCTATATAATTTTCAAGTAACTAATTTTAATTTTTTTATTTTTTATTTTTCATATTTCCTTTCTATCCCTCCCCTCCTCCCATCCTATCCTTTTCTTCTCTCAATATCATTTCTTTAAACTTATATATTTTTAAGTGTTTCACTTCTTAAATTTAAAATTTTGGTATTCCATTTGTTCTTTTTTTAAATCTCTCTACTATCATTCTGTCCAATCCATTTCCCTCTCAGAGATTAGGACTTGGTTAAATTTACTCTCCTTTTACCTCTTCACATCCCTTTAGTCCTATTTTTCCCCACATTTCTCCCTGAAGCCAATAGTTTCTGGTTTTCCATACCCATCTTTGCTGTTCTTAACTCATTAACACATGGTTGTTTGATGTTGAATAGATTGTATCTGTTGAACTAGATTGTATCTGCATCCATTTTGATTGTGCAAATACTGGACTATGGTTGATACTTGCCTTAAAATAGTATTCTAGCACAATTGGTGTTACATTCATACCAAAAGGGCAGAACAAGCCGGAAAAACACAAGAAAAATAGCAAGTCCAGGTATCTGCACTCCCACTCATGATAATCAGGTGACAGAATAGTTAATGAATAATCCAGAGGAGAGTTCCCAAAACGCTCTACAAACACTACTGGTAAACATGATGAATAAAATGATTCAAAACTTGCAAAGGACTCAGTGTGATTGTGATAGGAAGGGAGAGGAGGCATACCAAAGATTAATACAGGAATCTGTGAGCATTAGGAAACTACTTAAAGATTAATACAGGAATTAGGTAAGCAGATTGAGAACAGTCAAAGAGAAATATAGAAATTGCGTGAGCAGGCTGAGAAGAGTCATAGAGAATTACAGGAATTGCGTTAACATGAGGAAGCTAATCAAAGAGTAATAAAGGAATTGCAAATGCAGATGAGAAGAGACAAAATCAACACAGGCATTCATGGAATCCATAAACAGAGAGCTAAAACACTTCAGGGAGACCACAAAGGCAATGCTGAATGGAGCAGACAGAAGAAATGGGAGTCCAAGGAAATCATAACCAATCAACTAAGTGATTTGAGAATAAACACTAAACACCAAATTAAGGAAGTAAAGTTCACACAAGATCTAAAACAAAGCTCCAACAAAGAATTTGAAGCCATCAAAGCCTACCAATTAGAAGAAAAAGAAATAAAAAACAAAGTAGAAATCTTGAGAGTAGGTTAGAAAATGCAGAAGATCGAATCTCAGGGATTGAAGACAGCCTAGATATTATTGAAATAGAACATACAACTATCCAAAACAAATCCAAGAAATATGATAGCTCTATTCAATATATTTGGAAGACACCATCAGAGGGCCTAATCTGAGGATAATGGGTGTAGAGGATCACCTAGAGACAGAAGTTAATGGCCTAAGAAATTTATTTAACAGAATCCTAGCAAAGAACTTCCCAAACATGCAAAAAGATAGGCCTATTCAGATACAAGAAGCTTTTAGAACCCCAAATAGACCAGACCAGAACAGGACATCCAACCTCCACATTATAATACGCACAGGATGAATTCAGACCAAGGAAAAGATCCTTAAAGCTGTCAAGGAGAAAAGATCAATCACTTATAAAAGAAAACCAATTAGAATCACCTCACAATCCTCAGCAGAGACAATTAAAGCAAGAATAGCCTGGAATGATGTATGCCATGCCCTAAAGACAAACAACTATCAACCAAGAAAACTGTACCCAGCTATACTCTCCTTCACAACCGAAGGTCAAATAAAGAACTTGCATAGCAAAGAAAAATTGAAAAAATATATCTCCACCAAACCAGCCTTACTAAAGATACTTAAAGATGTCCTACATCTAGAAAATCAACAAGACCACAGTGAAGGCCAACAAATGTCATCCAAGTGAATAAAATTATAACTCAACACCAAAAGCCACCAAAGAAAGTCCTGTAACACATGCAGGTTGAGCAACACACTGTTGAATCAACAGTGGGTCATGGAAGAGTTTAGAAAGGAAACGCAAATGTTCATGATATTCAGCAAAAATGAACACACAAATTACCAGCTCCTCTGGGACACAGCAAAACAGTACTCAGAGGCAAGTTTATAGCTCTGAGTTCGTACATCAACAAATTAAAGATCTGAAACCAACAATTTAATAAGACATCTGAACCTGTTGAAAAAGAGCAGCAAGATAAACCCCAATCCAGTAGATAGAAAGAAATAATTAAAATTAAATCAGAATCACACAAATTGGAATCCAATAAAATCATAGAATGAACCACAAAACGAAGAGTTGGTTCTTCAAAAAAATTAACAAAATTGACAGACCCTTAGCAAATCTTCTCAGAAATAGAAGGGAATGCACCCAAATAAACAAACTCAGAGATGAGAATGGAAACATCATCACAGAAATAACCAAGATTCAGAACATTATAAGCCAATATTTCTCAAACCTTTATGCTAATAAGTTTGAGAACTTGGCAGAAATGGACCTTTCCCTAGCAAATATCAACATGCCAAAACATAACCAAGATGAATTAAATGATCTTAACAGGCCCATATCAAGCATAGAAATAGAAACAGCAATAAGAGACCTCCCATCCAAGAAAAGCCCAGGACCAGATGGAAATACACCAGAATTCTACAAGGCCTTGAAGCAGAGCTCAGACCAATACTCTTCCAACTCTTCAATGAAATTGAAAGAAAAAGTTCACTACCGACCTCACTCTATGAAGCCATCACAACCCTCTTCCCAAACCCAGGCAGGCACTCATCAAAGAAAGAGAACTATAGGCCCATTTCATTGATGAACAATGATGCAAAACTCCTCAACAAAATTTTGACCAATCGAATTCAACAATTCCTCCAAAAAAAATACACAACGATCTCACAGGATTTATTTCAGGGATGCAAAGCTGGTTCAACATATGCAAATCAATTAAAATAATTCATCACATCAGCAAGAGCAAGGATAAGAACCTCATGGTTATCTCAATGGATGTAGGAAAAGCATTTGACAAGATCCAACACCCTTTTATGATGAAGGCTCGGGAAAAACTATGAATCCAGGTAACATGATTCAATACAATAAAGGATCTATATGACAAACCTACAGCCAGCATTATTCTTAATGGTGAAAACCTAAAGCTATTTCGTCTTAACTCAGGAACAAGACAAGGATGACCACTCTCTCCACTTCTCTTCAACCTAGTATTAGAATGCCTAGCTACAGCAATAAGACAAGATGCAAAAATAAATGGGATCCAAATGGGGAAAGAAGAAGTAAAACTCTCCCTCTTTGCAGATTAAATGATCTTGTATTTAAAGAATCCCTCAGACTCCACTCCCAAATTACTCATGCTGATTCAAAACTTTAGCAGAATAGCAAGGTATAAAATTAAATCTTAAAAATCAATAGCTTTTCTGTCTGCCAACATGAGAAAAGTGTGGCTAAAATCAGGAAATCAACTCCATTTGTAATACCCCCCCCAAAAAAAAAACTAAAATACCTGTGAATTAACTTAATCAAAGACTTAAAAAAATGATGAAAACATTAAAAACCTGAAAATGGAATTCAAAACAGAACATAGAAAATGGAAAAACCTTCCATTCTCCTGGATTGGAAGGATCAACATTGTGAAAATGGCAATACTTCCCAAGGCTATCTACAAATTCAATGCGATACCTATGAAAATTCCAACCTCATTCTTCAAGGAAATAGAAGAGGCAATCCAAAAGTTCATATGGAACAATAAAAGACCCCGAATAGCAAAAACACTCCTCAATGGAAAGAACACTGCTGGAGGAATATGAATACCTGTCGCTACCGCCTCGACCAGCAAGGAAGACGCGACACCGGACTCTTCTCTCTGCCCTTTATTCAGGACCTTTTAGTAATCTTGTGACCCCAACCCCGGGGAGAATTCCCCACAGCCTTAAGTACCCGCTGGGTAGCCAACCCTGATACGCCACGTGGGAACCACCAATAGGTTTAGGTGCACGGAAGCAAGCCAGATTCTTTGCTTAGCCATATCAGGAGTTGTTTACCACAGAGAGCACTCGCCATCGGGAAGGCGGAGGGCGGAAGCTGGCACCATCTTCCAGGTGCGGCCTCTCGCAGCTCTCTACAGTTCCCCCTTTTTTGTTTAAAGAACACAGATGAGAACAGAGGTCTGATCCCTGTTGTGCAATTGCAATGACTGTATACAAGCCTTCTCCCAGAGGGCGCCTTCTCTAGGGATGACTCACCCTGTCCAATCAAACCCGTGTGCAATCAAACATGCTCTCCTCGAGGGCAAAACTCATGCCTCTCGACTGCAGTATTTTGGCTTTGCAATTTGTGTTCATTGTTTTAGGGTGGCAAGCCACGCTTAGGGGGACTGACCTGCTCCAATGACTGTAAAGGCTTGGATAATCATGGCTGCACTGCGACGCTGAGAACCTCTAATTTGGCAAATGCACCACAGACATACCAAGGAGGCTAACACCAGGAGGCCTATCAGGGCTCCCAAACCCGCCCCCTCCTTGAGATGAATCATAGCAGCGGAGATCCATGAAGATAACCCCTCCGCCAATCCGGCATCCACTCGGGTCGAGTTCACCATGACGATGGCAACCCTGAGCTGTTCCCTCAGGCTGTCGAACTCCCCAGTTCAATTACCTAAAAGATAACTAGACAACTGTTTAGACAAGTTTGCAGCGTTTTTTGAAGAGGTTTTTTCCTGGGCCTGAACTCTGGGCCTGGGCGCTGTCCCTCAGCTCTTCAGCTCAAGGCCAGCACTCTACCACTTAAGCTACAGCGCCACTTCCGGCTTTTTTCTCTTCTTGCTTATGTGGTGCTGAGGAATCAAACCCAGGGCCTCATGCATGCAAGGCAAACGCTCTACCACTGAGCCACCTTCCCAGCCCCTTTCTTCTGGGTTAATTGCACCACAGCAGCAGCTAATCCAGCATTAGTTAGTGGTCCGCCCAGCTCTCTGCAAACTTTCATCCATGCTTCTAGTCCCCTATTTTTATATGGGGTTATGGCGGCTCTGCATTCCTTAGAACACTGCTTGTGAACAAGCTGTTTAATTAATGGCATGGCTGCGTCTGGGTCACCAAAAATTCTGCCAGCGGCCTCGACCATACGAGCAACAAAGTCCGAAAACGGCTCCATAGAGCCCTGCAGGATTTTGGTGAGATTGCCACTCACCTCGCCTTTATTTGGTAAGGCCTTCCATGCCTTTATGCCAATTTTATTGATTTGTTCATAAACTTGAACCGGGTAGCCTATCTGCTGATTGGCGAATCTCCCCTGTCCAAGCAGCATATCTCTGTCCCAAGCTGGGTTCCCCGCAGCCTGATTGGCTGCAGCCTCTTCACTAGCAAATTCAATCAAAAAGGCCTTCCAATCTAAATACTGACCTGGGCTCAAACAAGCTCGTGCGAGCCCACTCCAATCACCGGGTGTCATGCAGTGTCTGTTTAGGGCCTCCACCTGGGCTACATTAAAGGAGGCCGTGATTCCGTATGTCTGCACAGACTCAGCTAAAGATTTTATAACCTTAAAATCTAAGGGTTCATGATACCTCTGTCCCTGTGGATCCTGAAATATTGGACAGGCTAGATGTAACTCGGTTCTGACCGCTTTCCACATGCCTGGGCTGAAAGAACAGCCGGGGCTGCCACTTCCAGGGTCCTCCGCATAGAGAGGAGGGGCCGAAGGTGTGGTGCGGTGCATGGAGGGCGTGCATTCATCTTTATCTGGGTCCTCTCTCTCCTTTCCTTTCCTCCTCTTTCTTATCTTTGTTTTTTCTATTTGTTCTATGAGTGATTGTAGTTCCTCTGAGTCTGTAGACTCAGAGGTCTCTAGTTCGGCAAAATCAGTGTATGACCCCCCCCCTGCTCTCCTCCTTTTCGCTGTCTGCCCTTTCCGATCTTTCTTCTTGCAGCATTTCTAGGGCCGCCTGACCATTCTCTACCGCCTCACTGCAAGGCTGGTCCTCGAGACAGCCTCTTATCAGTTTCCATTTTGGTCTCACTCCACTCTTAAGCGTTCCTTGTTCAGAGGCAAAATCTAGGTCCCTCCCTAATTTCTCCCAAGAGGCCACCGTGAGACTTCCGGAGACAGCGAACCACGGGGCAACGATGTCACATTCATTCAAAAATCTCTCTAAAGTACTCTTTTTTATTTTTAACTTTTTTGAGTGCAGTAGCTCATTGAGAGCCAAAAAATTGGGTGCGAAGAAGAAGCGCCCATGTTTTAAACATTTAAAGCTGGTAAACAAACTTTTACTTTCACTTTTGGCTACTCTATTGACTAGCCCCGGGTTCTCACTCTCTCTTTATCTACCGAGAAGAGCCAAAATCCCCCTGCTCTTGTGTCGGATTCCCCTTTTACCTGCGAACTTACTCCCCGCTCTTGTGGCGGATTCCCCTTTTACCTGGGAACTTACTCCCTGCTCTTGTGGCGGATTCCCCTTTTACCTGGGGACTTACCCCCGCTTTTGTCGCGGATTCCCCTTTTACCTGGTAACTTACCGGTGCACCACCCTGACCGCAGAGAGTTCTGAGTCCTCGTTGGGGTTATGGCTGAGTCCACATACGGGCCACCACATGTCGCTACCGCCTCGACCAGCAAGGAAGATGCGACACCGGACTCTTCTCTCTGCCCTTTATTCAGGACCTTTTAGTAATCTTGTGACCCCAACCCCAGGGAGAATTCCCCACAGCCTTATGTACCCGCTGGGTAGCCAACCCTGATACGCCACGTGGGAACCACCAATAGGTTCAGGTGTGCGGAAGCAAGCCAGATTCTTTGCCTTAGCCATATCAGGAGTTGTTTACCACAGAGAGCACTGGCCATCGGGAAGGCGGAGGGCGGAAGCTGGCACCATCTTCCAGGTGCGGCCTCTCGCAGCTCTCTACAAATACCAAATTTCAAACTCTACTACAAATCCATAGTAATCAAACAGCTTGGTACTGGCACAAGAACAGACCTCAGGAACAATGGAATAGAACTGAAAACCCAGAAAGGTACCCATGGAGCTATAGTCACCTAAACTTCAATAAGGGTCCTAAAATAATAGAATGGAAGAAAGACAGCCTCTTCAGTAAATGTTGCTGGTAAAATTGGTTCATCACTTGTAGAAAATTAAAGATAGATCCTTATATATCACCCTGCACAAGAAACAACTCCAAATTGATCAAAGGCCTCAGAGTCAAAACAGACACCCTGAAAACATTACTGAACAATATAGGAGATACACTAGGTCTCCTTGGCACAGGCTGAAATTTTCTTAATATAGAGCCAGAAACACAACAAATCAAAGAAAGGTTGGACAAATGGGATTGCATGAAATTGCAGAGCTTCTGCGTGGCAAAGGACAAAAGTAGCAAGATCAATAGAAAACCCACGGATTGGAAGAAGATATTCTCTAGCCATACAATGGACAAGAGTCTCATATCTAAAATACACCTGGAATTCAAAAAATTAAATTCCCCAATAACAAATTTTTAAAGAAACAACTGCCCAATAAATAATTGCGCTAAAGATTTATAGAAAAACTTCTCTGAAGAAGAAAGAAAGATAGCCAATAGACACATGAAGAAATGTTCAATCTCCCTAGCCATAAAAGAAATGCAAATCTAAACAACACTGAGATACTACCTCACCCCATTTAGAATGGCTGTAGTTAAGAACTCCAATAACAACAGAAGCTGGAGAGGATCTTGGTGGGAATGTAAACTTGTTCAAGCAGTTCGTAAAGTATTGTGGATGTTCCTCGTAAGACTCTACATAGAGCTCCCTGATGACCCAGTACTCCCACTGTTGGACATTTACCCAAATGATCACAAAGAAGACCATACTAAAGCTACCAGCACAACTATATTTATTACAGCATTATTTTTTTTGGGGGGGGTCCTGTGATGGGGCCTGAATTCTGGGCCTGGACGCTGTCCCTCAGCAATTTAGCTCAAGGCTAGTGCTCTACCACTTGAGCCACAGCACCACTTCCGGCTTTTTTTCTTTTTGCTTATGTGGTCTGGGGAATCGAACTCAGGGCTTCATACAGGCAAGGCAAGCACTCTACCACTGAGCCACTTTCCCATCCCATCTTGCAGCATTATTTACCATAGCTAAGATATGGATCCAACCCAGATGCCCCTCAGTAGATGGTTGGATCAAGAAAATATGATATATATACACAATGGAATTCAATGCCTCCATCAGAAACAATGACATTGCCCATTTGTTAGGAAATGGAAAGCCTCAGAAAAAATTATATTAAGTAAAGTAATCCAGGCTCAAAGAAACATAGGTCCTATGGTTTCCATTATTTGCAATAACCAGTATATGTCTGAGACAAATTGTAACTGTTAGACAAGTTGATGTTAGGCACAATGGAGCCCAAGATAAAGACTCATTTTTTTTTTCTTTTCTGCTATTGTTTCTAGCATATTAATAAGATGAATTTTTGTTGCTGTGTATGTCCCTCCCCCATGGTATAACCACTATTTTCACTGTATTTGATGTTGGTATAATTTGTAGAGGGGATGGGAAAAACAAATTGGGATACAGGTGGTCCTATTGCAACAATGACATATACAAGGTATTATGTCGAAAACCGAAGTTTACAACTTTGGCGTGGGGGGGGGGGGTAGCGGATAGGCCCAGAAGGGGAGATGGGAAGGGATAGGAAGGGGAAACAAAGGAGGAGGCAACAATGATAGGAAATGTGATAATTACCTTGTTCATGTAATTGTAACCCCTCTGTATGTATTTTCATAATAAAAAATCATGAAATAGTAAAGTAAAAATCCATGTCATTTTTTTTTTTTGGATACGGTCGTGGAGCCTGAATTCTGGGCCTGGGTACTGTCCCTCAGCTCTTCAGCTCAAGGCTAGCACTCTACCACTTGAGCCATAGTGCCACTTCCGGGTGTTTATCTTTTTGCTTGTGGGGTGCTGAGGAATCGAACCCAAGGCCTCATGCATGCAAGGCAAGCTCTCTACCACTGAGCCAGCTTCCCAGCCCCTATGTCAATTATTTTTTGTTGGTCGTGGGGTTTGAGCTCTGGTCCAGGGCACTGTCCCTCAGTTCTTTAGCTCAAGGATACCACTGTACCACTTGAGCCACAGTGATATTTCTAGTTTTCAAGAGATATATTGGAGATAAGAGTCTCACAGACTTTTCTTCCCAAGCTGGCTTTGAACCACTATCCTCAGATCCCAGACTTTTGGGTAGCTAGGGTTGCAGGCATGAGAAACCACAGCCCAGATCCAAGACAATTTTTAAAAAGCAAACTTATTGAAACTTCTGGCTGTTTCCAGTAAACAATCTGATTTTTCAGCATTAGCTTATGAGTTATTTTTAGATGTAATTGAATTTTTTAATAGAATCAAATATAAGTTATACTATTACTCAATATCTCACAAAAATCTACTTTAATTGACTTACCCCAAAGTTAATTATTACATACTATATTACTCACTATTATTATTATACTCTATGTTACATATAGTGTGAAGTGAAAATAGTTTGGACCATTTCATATAAATTAGTAGATGCTATTTTAGCATTATAATTCACATCTTTGATTTTAAACCAAGGAAAGAACATTTTCGAGTTAAAATGAATATGAATGTATAGAGTGTCCCAATTGAACCAAAAATTCTGACTTCATACAGAAAAAATTATTTTCTTTACACTAAAGACTTTGAAGTAATATTATTGGAAATAGTGAGGCAAGAGGAGGAAGAATTCAAATCATGTCAAACAATGTCTCTGTTATTCTGTTAACCCCTCCACTATGAACCTGTCCATTCCGAGTTGTCACAAAATTTCAAATGTCTCTCTTAGAAATGTATTCTTTTTGGATTTTCTGTTATATGAAACAAAATATAGACACAAAACAATTGTAATAAAATGCACACATATGTTGAAATCACCACAACTGGAAAAACAACCAACAAAGTAGAACTCCCCCATGAACAAAAACATGTTGTGTCCAGTTTTTTTATGCACAAAAACCTCAAATATATGTTAACTTGGAGTAGAGCCATAAAGATAACTGTGTCGCAGAAATACGGTGGTGTTAATTTGTAATTAAATTCACCTAGATGAACCTAATATAGCAAAGCCCTTGAATGGATCAAATTGTTTAAAACAAATGTGACTGTATGCGGAGTGAGATCTGCACGTATTTAAAAGAATAAAATAACAAAATCATGACATATTTAAACAATTCAGAAAGGCAACGAATAAGTACAATAGTATCCATATTGAGAACTAATTCCTGCTGATTTAACAAGAAAAAATATGCAAATAATAGAATCTGAGCAGTGTAGCTGAGTGTACATAATTTTAAAATACTCCAAATTACACTTTGTCGAAGACTGAATGTGGCGTATCTAAAGGGAAACATCAACACATGATATAAATGAAATTAAAAATCTCATGAAAAGAGAGAAGTACTTTCTGGATAGTAATAGTTTAAAAAATGGTGGTCAAAATCGTTTTAGTACTGACAAAATTGCATACCTATTTAGTTAGATCCAAAAAAAGACCCAAGTTACTCAAGCTGATTTGAAACTTTGGCAAAGTAGAAGGATCCATCTGTAACATTATTATGGATGTTGACTCTGGCATGGAATTCATTTCCTCTTTGATCTGACAAATGAATATATGAAAGAACATAACTTCTCCAACTAAATATCAAGACCTAAATAAACATATAACCAGAAAAGTCATCATGTAAGCCATATTGAAACTTGGGTAAAAGAAAAACCAGTCATACTGATTCTATATTTACAGTAAATGTTGATTTTTTTCAAAAATTATTTAGTTTAGCTTGCGTTTTTATAACATTGTGTTACATGATGTATATCTTGGTAACTAATTTTGGATGCCTCCTTAAATTTTGTTCTGAGTATAATGTCTCACTTCAGTTCCTAACCCAAGAAATGATGTTGATTACAAAAAAATTCTAATAACCACTGATTATAATTCACAAAATCTCATAAACATGACAACAGTAAGCATTGGTGAACATTTTGATATCATGGTCTGATGACTGATGAGGCCTATGTACATGAGTATAATTGTACCTAGATGTCTCAGCTTAAATTTAGCCACTGTTAAAAAATGTTTATATCTTTATTTGTCACCCATCAGAGATTAAATCTGAGTATAAAGCCTAAGGAAAATTATAAAGTAAGAATTTAGCTTTTTTGTATATAAAGTAAACAAAATATAGTATAGAGTCACTCATTGGTTTAAAGTCAACCTATATCTCCAAAACACTCGAAGCATTTCCTTACAATGTGTATTATTCTCATGAAGGGAATGGAGAATGTGAAAAGAGGACTAATCAAGCATTGTCTTCAATTATACATAATTTGGCTTTACCTCTACATTTTGCTATAAGCATTTCTGATAAAAACTCTTCAGGTATAATATATCCTAGTTTCATATACCAAACTACATTCAGAAAATGGTATATACCAATTAACTAAAGAATGTCCTGGCAGAAAAAAATGGCATCTTTCAACTATGTGATGCCCAATTCTTAGGTATTTCATTATGCCTCCATTTAATGAATGTGATTGTTTAAATGCTTCATGAAGTATTAATTAAAATCAATCAGTTTACTATAATACAATTGTGTATAATTTTATCCTAGAATAATCCAGGAACTGTCCACTCAATCATGACATATATCACTTTCCATTAGTATTCATATGGATAGTAATGAGTTTCTAAGGATCTCCTGCCATTTGGAGGTGGCAGGACCAGGATTTGAACTGTGGGCTCCAGCTCCCATCACTTAAACCTGAGGATAGGGAACTCACCAGTCTGTCCAAGAATATCAGCAACACCAGGGATTAGGCAGGCACCAGTGGCTCTCAGCAGTCCTCCTTGATACTTACAAGGCTGTGATAGGAGGATCATGGTCAAAGTCACCCTAGGCAGGAAAGTCCTTGAGGCCACTCTCCAACGTTAGTCCCAACATAGCCAGAAGTAGAGCCATATGGCTTCTGTGGTAGAGGGCTACCCTTAAACAAATGTAGCTCAAGGACTGTGCCCAGATCCTGAGTTCATGGTTCGGGACTGGAAACAAAAAGACATACAGAACAATCTGTCCAGCCATCGGACTAAAGCAGGTCACCCTCATCAGCCTTTTTTGCAATTTATTATGAGGCCAATGCAGGAACAGTCACAAACAAGGCAGGCAAAGAGAAGATAAGCTTTCTTAGAAGTAACCTGTATTCAGAAAATTAAACTTGGGGACGTAAAATGACAGCATACTTATGTAAAAACTACCATTAAAAAAAAGATGAGGGGGCTGGGAAGGTGGCTTAGTGGTAGAGCACTTGCCTCGCATGCCTGAGGACCTGGGTTCGATTCCTCAGCACTACATAAGCAAAAAAGAACAAAAGCCAGAAGTGGCGCTGTGGCTCAAGTGCTAGAGTGCTAGCCTTGAGCTGAAGAGCTGAGGGACAGCGCCCAGGCCCAGAGTTCAGGTCCCATGACCAGACCCTCCCCCCCAAAAAAGAAAAAGATGAGGGGGCTGGGAATGTGGATTAGTGAGAGAGTTCTTGCCTAGCATTCAAGGAGCTCTGGGTTCGATTCCTTAGTAGCACATACACAAAAAAGCCAGAATTGGTGCTGTTGTTCAAGTAGTAGGGTTCTAGAGACAGTGCCCAGGACTTGAGTTCAACCCAACAACCAGCAAAGAGATAGGCAGGTAAGTAGGTAGGTAGGTAAGTAGGTAGGTAGATAAATGAAAGATGATACATAGATAGATAGATAGATAGATAGATAGATAGATAGATAGATAGATAGATAGATAGATAGATAGATAGATACATACATACATACATACATACATACATACATACATACATACATACATACATACATACATAGTTAGATACATAGATAGATACATAGATAGATAGATAAATCTGGTGTTGGTTGTCAGGAGGAAAGAAGGGAATAAGTCCCAGTCATGAGGCCTTCTGCAGTGTGCCAGCCCACCAGCATCACCTTCAAATAACTACAGAGCAGGAAGATTGTCTCTTTCCCACTTCTCAGGCAGGGCCTGAGAGTCAAGAGGGCAGAGCCAGGTTCTAACTCAGGTGCTTGGAGACAGAAGAGAAAAGGCCCTGCCTCTCCTTGAACTGGGGATTTACATTAATGATGCGGAGAATGAAGGAAGGAGAATGGTCTGGTAGAGGTAGAAGAAGGGCCTTCACATCTGACAGATGGAGAGTCAAGAACCCACTCCTTAAGACCTAAGATCAGGGTTTTTCTACTGTTCCTCCCCTCTCTTCCACCAACCTGGCTCTCTATTGGTATCCTAAACATAGCCTGAAATTCCTTCACTTGAGGGAGGGAAGAGGCTGAGAAAAGCCTGACCTTGTTGTAACTCTAACAAATGTTTCCAGTTTCTCCTCATTGCTGGCCGTGCCTGGAATGAATGAAGTGGTTTTACAGCTCACTTCCCTGTTGAGTGTGTACATTCTGCCTCCTAATCCTGCAGGCCTAGGTCTATTAACCTAGCTTGGCTTTTGCAACTGTTTTCTGTCTTCAAATATAGTGTTACACTGGAGTTCATCCTGTTAACATGACTAGGGCTTGGATCCTGAGAACTTCATTTGAACCCAGGATGGGTCAATAATGTTTCTTTCCTGCTTCTATAGTTCAAGAAATCTAAGAACATTTAGAATGCAAGTAACTTCTCATCACCAAGGGAAACACAGGAAGCTCTTGAACATCTGACCTTTCAGAAGTGGAAGTCAGAGTGTCATAGACTTTCCAGCCCTGGTTGGCTTCACCCTGTGATCCTCAGACCTCAGTCTCCTGAGCTAGGGTGACAGGCATGAGCTACTGGTGCTCTGCTAGGTTCAGAACTATAATGACATTAACAATATAAGTCAACTGCTTATCACAAAGGGCTTTGGGAATGTATTAAGCTTTTCAACATTGGACCTTTCAGAACCCTGTAGGAAACACAGTTATAATGCTAGAGCCTAAGAGGCTGGGCATATGGATGTTGTACACTTCAACCTGGAGCTCTGACTCCAATTCTGGTATACATCAGCATTCATTTTCCAGAGAATGTTCTCCTAATTAGCAAATAGGGAAAATATTTGATTAACTCTCACTTTTTCCCCTGATGTGTGTCTCTAACTCAAGCCTAGCCAATATACCTGAGCCCTTCAGCTCAAGGCGAACACTCTATCACTTGAGGCAGAGCATCACATGGGGTCTTTTTATGGTTCATTGGAGAGAAGAGTCTAACAGGCTTTCCTTGTCTAGGCTGTCTTTGAACTGTGGTCTTCAGATCTCAGCCTCCTGTGAAACTAATGTTCCAGTTGTGAGCCACCGGCACGTGGCCTATTGTTTCTTTCAGTCCTGGGGCTTGATCTTAGGGCCTGGGTACTGTCTCTGAGCTTCTTTTTCTCAAGGCTAGCACTCTACCACTTGAGCCACTCCACAGCTTTTGGCTTTTTCTGAGTTGTGGCACTGAGGATTCAAACCCTGGCATCCATGAATGCTGAGCAAGCTCTCTACCAGTAAGCCAAATTTCTAGCCCCACCCTTACAATTTTATCCCTCAACTTGCCTTTCCTCAAGAAAAGGCCTCTGATTATAAATCTTCTAAAGAAATCCCTATAGGAAGGTATCCAAAGATAAAGAAGACAAATCTCATTTGTGGGAGAGACTCTAAACATGTGAAGACTGTGACAAATGCTTCCATTTAATTATATATCATGTTTTAATTAAGTATATATGAAAATTAGTCAATATCCTAAATTATTGTGAGTAATTTTATAATAGATGTAAAACATGTAATAAATATTATGTGTATAATAATACTAAATACAACAAAAAATAAATAAATGAATCAAATAAAAAATAAAATACAAAATCAATAATAAAAATCATAATATGTACTAAACATACATATGTAACTATATATCATATATTACACATGTATAGAAATATCTTTTTCATTATAGAGCCTTCATTCAGGCCTGGGAACTCTAGACTGAATTTCTTTTCCTCAAGGACAGTGAGCTTTGCCTTCACCCATGGTGCAAAAGATTTACTTGGATGGTGAGATCAAATCCCAGCAATGATCGAAATACTGGCCCCAGTTCCAAGACAGTGACTTAATTTTTTTAATGGAAGCAGTTATGTTTATTCAGTTCCATACTGAACATTAAAAAAAGCAGTGTACAATTTTGTACATCTATTCAGACATCTTTCCCTTAACCCCAAAATGCTTCTCTGAGTGCTATTTTTTCAATTTATATTGTAAAAATGTTGTACAGAGAAGTTACAGTTAAATAATCAAGGTAATGAGTACATTTCCTATTGAACATTGTTGCCTCCTTCTTTGTTTTCCCCCTACCATGCCTTCCTTTCCATCTCCACAACTACTCCCCCTTTTGAGCTCTGTCACTTAATTTTTTATTTTTGGCTTTGCATGGGGTTTGATCTCAAGAAGTGGCAACTCTGCACTTTCCCACACATTGCTACAGATTTACCAAGACCTTGAGTTCAAATCCCAGGCTAGGAAAGAAAACTGGCAGAAATTCCAAACCAGGGAGCTTTATTTCTTTTTTAATTTAGTCAAATAATTAATTAATTTTTTATTTATTCTTTATTTTGACAACAGAGGACTTGAACTCAGGTCATTGCAACTCTGTTTTAACTTAAATGGCCCTAGGCTGGGGTGCAGCTTCTGGACCCATAGCCAATCCTGGGA
Source organism: Dipodomys merriami (assembly GCF_024711535.1). Classification (NCBI taxonomy): domain Eukaryota; kingdom Metazoa; phylum Chordata; class Mammalia; order Rodentia; family Heteromyidae; genus Dipodomys; species Dipodomys merriami. Next base: position 135,455 of record NW_027205627.1, read on the forward strand.
TCCTAGGGCCAGATGTCTTGCAGGAAGAAAAAAAAAGTAGGATAGAACGTAAAGTGGCGAACTGCAGAGGGCTGGGGGTTTTACATTTTTTTTCTTTGCACGGTGACCATCCTGGGTCTGAATGACATGGTTACAATGGGGAACTGACCTGCTATTGCTGAAGGTTGGCAGGCTATCAGTGAAGCCATATGCCAACGTGTCAATATAGGTCCTGGGTTCAAATCCTAGTCCTGACACCTACCAATGGCAGATCAGAAGAGACTCGTTCCTATGTATAGAAATACCAATTGAAAGAATAGTTCATGCTTCAGTCTAGTCTAAAATTGGATGCAATAATCCTAGGAACCTAATTGATCCTAATTAATAGTTTATTAAGCTTGAAAAGAATAATATTCCTTTAATGGCAGTATAATAAATGACTAAGAGTTGGTATGAACATAGTCATTCAATCATAGCTAGATGGCTCTGGCACTCTTTACCAATATATATTTATTTGTATAGCACCGTCTGCCTATCCATGTATCACTGTTTTGGCCAAACCTGAGTCTGGATATCAGCATCTGGGAGCCACTTGACAGCTTCATTGGCTAGAGGCTGCAATGCTCACAATCATCCATTTGTGAATTGGGCCTGCCAGGCCCTGAGTTCAGATCGCAGCCAAAAATTTAATGTTGGAGTAAGAAGCCGAGTGTGACACATGTTTTCCTTTTCTGGGAGAGTCCTTGGTGTCAGGCATGATGGAGAACATATCTACAAATTTGGATGCTATGTGATAGGATGTAAACAATGTTATAAATGTAGAGGTGTCATCAGAGTCAATAAAATAATTGGAAAATAAATGAATAAAACAAGAAATAAAATGAATAACCACACCAAACACAATATAGACTGAATATCTGTATGGAAATGTAAATCCTATCTTTAAAATGGATATAAGGAGTATGTTTTCCAGGCCTGAGGCTTGCATTCAGGCCTAGGGAACAAGCCTGACTTTCTTGTGTTCAAGCATGGTCAGATTCCCTTCCCTCACAGTGCTGCATATTTACCCAGACCTTGAGTACAAATCCTAGGCCTGACAAAAAAAATGGCATGAATTGCAAACCAGGAATCTAAATATTTTTTTTTAATTGTAGGCTATTGGGGAAGCCATAGTCCTACACGGCAACATAGGCCTACAGTTATGCCACTTCCAGAAGGTGGGAGATCCTAAGAGACTAGTTCTCATCCACAGGAATAACAATAGAATCTTATCAATGTCATGGTTGAATGTGATGCTCATGAGTGATACTCATATAAATTTAGACTTCATGATTTCAGTCGGCTGAGTGATATTATTTAATATTTTATGAAGCATTAATAGAATACTATTTTTCAGAAGGATGCAATAATTTCAGGATAGTGATTTATTTAATAGTTTATTAAGGATGAAAATAATAATTACATGGAGGCATAATAAATACCCAAGAATTGTAGAAATGTAGTCTATATAACTGAATAATGGATAGACATCTCTGGCACTCTATAAACACATATATTTATTAGGTACTACCATCTGTGGGTCAATATGTTCTTATTTTCTCAACCCCTGGCCTTCGATCTAAGGTCCTGCCAATCAGCTCAATTTGCCCCAGGATGGCATGCTGACCCTCATCCATTCATGAATTTGGCCCTGTAGGCCATGAGTTCAAATGCCAGCACTCCCAAGCAATGAACTTGGAGTAAGAAGCTGATGGTGACACATGTTTCTTTTTCTGTGAAAGTCTTGGGTGTCAGGTATAAGTGGAATACAGATGCAGACCTATATCCTATTTAATCTTGTAATCAATGTTCTATGTGCCATAATAGTCAATGAAATAAAGTCATTACATGAATGAAACAAAAAATAAAATGAATAACGACACTGAACGCAATATGGAGTCAACATATGTATATAAATATAAATCATATATTTAAAATGTACAGGAACAGGATGATTTCCAGTGCTGGGGATCGATTTCAGACCTAAGGAGCACACACGAATTTCTTGACTTCAAGGAGGCCAGCTTCCCCTTTTTCCAAACTGTGCAACAGAGTTACCCAGACCAAGATTTCCAATCCCAGTCCTGGCAGAAAAAATGGCAACTTTATACTATGTTATGCCCAATTCTTAAGTATTTCATTCTGCCTACATTTAATGAATATGATGGTTTAAATGTTGCATAAAGTATTGATTAAAATCAGTCAATGTCCTTTACTATAATTGTGTATAATTTTATCCCAGAATCATTCAAGAACTGTCCATTCAGTCATAACATACCTCACATTCCATTGGTATTCATATAGATAGATAGTAATGAGTTTCTAAGGATCTGCTGTCATTTGGAAGTGGCAGGGCCAGGAGTTGAACTGTGGTCTCCAGCTCCCACCATTTTAACCTCTGGATAGGGAACTCACTTGTCTGTCCAAGAACAACAAGATTAATGATTAGGCAGGCACCAGTGGCTCTCAGCAGTCCTCCTTGATACTTATAAGGCTGTGATGGGAGGATCATGGTCAAATTCACTCTAGGCAAGAAAGTCATTGAAACCCCTGTCCAACTTCTGTGCCAACAAAGACAGAAGTAGAGCAGTGTAGCTCTTGTAGTAGAGGGGTAGCCTTGAGCAAAAGCAGCTTAGAGACTGTGCCCAGATCCTGAGTTCAAGGTCCGGGACTGGCAACAAACAGACTTAAACAACTATCTGTGCAGCCATGCAGCTAAAGCAGGTCATCCTCTTGTCCCCAACAGAATTGGAGAGAATTCCCTGGGAAAGGGGCTGGGGGAGCCTCTGTCATCTTGACTCTGACCATGCTGCCTGCATCACAGGATTCCGGCCACACCCCATTCTTTCATTTTTCTTTCTGACCATTGGGATACAAGAATGGTGGCCACCCCACATTCCATGCTGCCAAGCATCAAGATTCCCTCTGTTGGTTGACACTACCACCAGCAGTTGAGCAGTAGAGGTGGCTGAGTGGTGAGCTAGAGACTTGAGACAACTTTGGAGTAGAGTAGGAAATTGACATCCTTGTCAGTAAGTAGGAGAATAGAAGATTTCCAAGAGCCTGGAATGTGGCCAGCCCATCTTACCCATTCCAGTTCTCAGATGTCTGAAACAACATGACTCCATGAGAGAGCTGCGGACAAGAAACTACTGCCAGAACACTGGCAGAAGAATCCTCCCATTAGACCTGCAACATTCAAGAAAACACAGAACATGAAAAAGGGAGGGATCCCAAGACAAACACAACTGGGGAGGATAATTCAACGGATGGTCCAGCCAAAGGTGATGCTGACTGGGGGTTTCCCCTGCCTTTGGACACAGTCACAGCCAACAGGTCAAGAATATCAAGGGTCGTGATACCACCAAGGATCTGCAGAGGTGCTAGCGACACATAGTGCCCACCCTGGACTGCAACAAAAGAGGAAAACCAGGCTCTCTGTGCCAAGATCCAACCACTGAAAGAGGAAAAGGCAGACCTGCAGGATCGACTGGAGAAAGAGAGGGACAAGATAGCTGAGATGCACGAAGAACCAAAAACAGAGCTAGAGATCCACAAGCCACCCATACAGAGGTTGATTTCTGCAGAAAGTGATTTACAATCTGCAACAGCCTAAGTGAAGCAGGTGGCCAATGACAGAGAAAGGAGTAAGAAGCTCTCACCTGCCACCTGCAGGCCGCAGAGTGGCATATGGCGGAGGTGGAGATGGCTGCTTCTGCAGTCACTGCTGCACAAAAGGAGATTGAAATGTTCTTCAAACAGCTGAAGGATGTGACACTTCAGCTCGAGGAAAAGACCAGAAGCTTCAATGACCTGGAGAAAGTGAACACAGTGTTGCAGGAGAAGCTGGAAGCACTCTGGACACAGAAGAGTAACAGGAAGAACAGAATCTGCAAGTTCCAACAAGTGCTGGTGGGGCGGGAGGTACTGAAGAGACTACTGGACAACCTGAGATGTATGGTGACCTCAGAAAATCTGGAGAGAGACTCTTTCACAGAGGACCTGTGCATTGAGAGGTCCTCATGGAAGGAGGAGGCACAGTGGCTGACTGACCAGGTAAACCAACTGACAGAGGAGAAGGAGCAAAGGGAGAGGCAGGTGCTGGACCTAGAGAATGAGCTGGCAGAACTGAGAAGGAAGCTGATAGAGCCATCTCAGTATGAGCGACAGTTGCAGGCCCAGGGCTACCACACACAAATGGAGTTGAAAAATCTGGAGGAACAAGGTCACATCCAGGTAAAGGAAAACCGGAGGCTCTGTCTCTACAACGCGGAGCAGTGGGAGCAACTACGGAGACTGGAGAAGGCCAAGGGTCGGCAGGAGATCCCTGAGACCCCCATGATGCGCATGTGTGTGTGTGACCCATAGCCAGAGGAATAGCTGGCCCTGCTGTGGGATGCTCTCCACAGGATGAGCTGTGAGAAGGAGGAGCTCACCAGCATCCGGGACTCAGAGAAGCATGTGAAGAAACATCTGTGGGAACAGCTAGATCACTTAGAGGAGAAGATAGAGGAATGGAAAGAGGTGTCCGAGAGAGAGAGAGCCATGTGGCTTGGGAGCTGCGGGAGCAGCAGGATCAGTCCCTGGCCCAGCTGCAGGAGCTCAGAGCCACCTGTCAGAAGCACATTGCCTCCTATGAGCTGCTGAACTCTGAGAAGGAGGCCCTGCAGCAGTACCTGCAGAAGCAGACCAAGCTGCTGGAGCAGCTGAAGGAAGCAAGTGCAAGGCCCAACCAACTGGGGGGACCAGGTAGTGCCCCCAAAATGGCAGGACATGCTCAAGTGCCTGGAAGCCACCAGAGCACAGGAGGAGTTCCTGCAGGCCCAGCTGAGCTTCCTGGCTTTCCCTGGGGAAGGCAAAGGCAGGAGCCCTGGAGAAGCAAAAGGTGAGGAGGTAACTCCCCCAGACATGACCTAGCAGAGGCTGGAGATGTCCCCCTGACCGAGAGGGACGTGGCTCTGTGAGTGCTATTGGAGGCTGAGATCCACAGGGGGAAACTCCTGCTGCAGGAGTGGTGGCCCTGCTGCAGGTGCCCGGCCCACCCGGCAGCACAGTGCCAGACAGAGCTGGAGCCACAGAAACCCTGCTCCATGAGCTGCCACCACAGCAGGCATAGGGATAGGAAGTGGGACACGTGGGCATCCAAGAAGAAAATCTGCTTTGTCCATGACCTGCATGTTGAGGTGGACTAGCATAGTCCAGCAGATAAGCTCCTCCATGGATGCAGATAGCTCTTGGCACACATCTGCACTGTCGAGAAGTCCCTTATGGGGTGTAAAGAGCAGACATTCGTCCAGGATGAGCTGTGTTGGGAGAAAGCCGAGCACGTGTGCTGGCTTTCCCAGGAGATGGAGAAGAGAGAGCTGCAGGAGCTGCTGTGGCTCCTCGCAGGGGAAGGCACGGACAGCAGGCTCCAGCCCCCTGCCACCCCCACTGCTTCAAGTGCCTCAGGCTCTGGGGTGGGCGAAATGAGGGAGGAGCAGAAAGGTTTTGAAGAATTGCAACTTCAAGACACCTTGGGAACTGCCAGAGAAGAGGTCAGAGTTCCCGACCTCGTAGATAACTCCCCAATGGAGCACGTCCTGCAGCAGATGCCTCACATCCAGAGTGGCCTGCAGCTCACAGGCTCAGACAAGGAGTGCTCCCTCCCTATCTTCTGTAGACTGATCTGGATGATGACTCTCTATCTGACATACTGACTTTCAAAAGGCTTGGCAGCCACCAGAAGTAGGTGGCCAGGTGACCTTCTCTCAGGCCTCCATCTGCCACGAGATGGGATGGATAAACTGTGGGTCAGGTAGGACAGAGGCTGCTGGGATGCAGCCCAAATTCAAGGGACACCTAATGGCCCATTGGTGGCCAGGGAAGAGACCCATGTTATGCTTATCACAAACAATAAATTGTTTTCAAAGGGAAGAAAAGCCTCCAACAAAGATTTGTCCTTCCAGTCCTGGGCATTGAACTCAGGGCCTGGCCACTGTCCCTGAGTTCTTTTGGTCAAGGCTGGCACTCTACCAGTTGAGACCCACCACTCCTTCCAGCTTTTTCTGTATGGAATTGTACCCAGGGTTTTAGTCATGCTAGATGACCATATACCACTGAGCCATATTCTCAGCTATGATGATTCCTCATCCCCTTCCCCAGATAAATAGGAAGTAGGGGCTAGGATGAATATGAAGCACAAGTCTGGTTCACACAGAGATACTCTTCTGCCCCCTCTTTGATCAACTTAGTTGAACTTTCTATTCTAACATTTAGGGATGAGAGAGGGAGAGGTGAGTCCCGAGAGAGGAGTACCACAAACAATGGCCCCATGAGCCCCACAGCCTACCTCACACAAGTGGTCCTCTAGATTCCAGTCTTACCTGACTCAATGTGGAGTTTACACTATCTCTCCACCACTTCAAGGCTCAGGATGAAATAAAGGTCAGCCCTGATTTCAGCCCACACACAGAGTGGAAGCTCCTAATCCCAGACTGACTTCCACCTCTGACTTCCCTGAGTTAGGCTGGACCCACCACTCACCACAATGTTGGCAGTGATAAACTCATGGATGGATTCCAGGAAGAAGGTCTATGGCAAAGAGCAGAAGCAGCAGGGTGAGAAGGGTGGAAGGAGGTGGGGTGATTGCTCTGGGATCTTCCTCCTTGGAGCCCTCCCATCAAGGCAGAGCCATGCTGACCCAAAGCATGGCCAAGGCCAGGGTGTGAGACAAGATGGAGGAACACGGGACTAAAGGAGCTACTGCTGTGTCTTGGAGCATTTGAAAATTCCAAATATATTTAGCCCATACCAATCCTAAAGTCAACATGCAATGCCTCCCCTTGTTGTTGTCCATGAGCACTGTCCCTGAGTTCTTTTCCTCAAGTCTGGCACTCTACCATTTGATCCACAGGGACACTTCTTGTTTTATGATGATTCATCAAGGATAAGAGTCTCATGCCCAAGCTGGCTTGGCACCATGATCCTCCAGATCTTAGCTTCCTGAGTATCTCGGATGGCAGGTATGAGCCATCAGTGCCCAGCATGTGAGGCCTTTTGAAGGCATCTTGGAGAGTCTGTAAAAGGAGCCCTAAAGGGCCTGGATAGACCATGACCCAATCAAGGAGCTGGGATAGGGGAAGGCTGACCTTCTAGCCATTCTGTTCCCCAAAACTAAAGATGCCAGGTGGTGGTTTATGCATTGAACACCTAGGTCAACAGCCATCAGGCTTAGTGGGGAAAAGACAGAGAATACCCAAAGAATGCAGTGTAGAAAACTCTGATTTTGCATGCATGTGGTGTGTGTGTGTGTGTGTGTGTGTGTGTGTGTGTGTGTGTGTGTGTGTGTGTGTGTGTGTGTGTGTGTGTGTGTGAACTCAGGGCCTAGGATCTATCCCTGAGTTTTTTTGCTTAAGGCTAATAATGTTCTGCGTCCTGAGCCACAGCCCCACTTGCCTTTTGATGGTTAATTGTAAGTAAGAGTGTCAAGGACTTTCTGGTCCAGGGTGGCTTCGAAGCATGATGGGCGCCCCAGGGAAGCAAGAGTAAACACAACTCTCACATACAATCCCTATGGTGGGCGACCCCTGCCCCCTGATGGCCAGATGCGGGATTTGCAGCCCCATGCCATTGACCTCTAGAGTTCAATTTTGGGAAGTGACCAGGGCCAAGCTGACTTTTGTTTACCCTGAGAGCAGGTCTGTTCCTCCTAGGCCAAGAGAGCTCCAGGAGGCCCAGAATCCAGGGGCACAAGGAAAAGAGAGGTCAGTTCCAGGTCGAGCTAAAAGCCTTTGCCCACAGACACCCCAACTTGGCCTTTCCTTTCTGATCACCATAAGACCTGTGAAACAACAACCCAAAAAAACAAAATTGGAGCTATGGCTCCAAGTGGTAAAGCTCTAGCATTGAACCAAAGAGCTCAGGGAAAGGGATCCCAAACTTTGAGTTCAAGACCCCCAGTTGACTCTCCCCCATAAAACACAGGTTGGCTAAACTAGTAGGATTTGTGAAGTGTTTTTGAAGAATGGTGATAATGAAGAAAGCACCCTAATTCTAATGACAGCTGAACTTGTGACATATAGCTATGTGCTGAGTCGTTCACAGGGTGCTGTTTGCTGGGGCTTTTCCACATTGGGGTTTTGTGCTGAGTCCTCAAAAAGGTGCTGTTTGCTGAGTCATCCCAAAGGATGCTATGTGCTGAGTCCATTACATAACGTACTGTATGCTGAGTCCTTCAAAAGGTGTGGTGTGTTAATTCATCCCAAAGGCTGCTGCTATGTGCTGAGCCCTTGAGAAGGGAGGGATGAGGTGAATTTTCCAAGTGCTGTGTGCCTAGTCCTTTACACAGGGTGCTCTGTACTGTCCTTCAAATGGTGCTGTGTGGTGAATCCTTTGACAGTGTGGTATGTGCTGAGTCCTTCAAAATTGTGCTGTGTGCTTAGTCTTTCAAAGGGTGCTATGCCCTGTTTTACACAGGGTGCTACATACTCAGCCCATCAAAGGGGGCTGTGGGTGCTCTTAACACAGGGTGCTATGTACTGAGTCCCTGGCAAAGAGTGCTACATGCTGAGTTTTTCAAAGCATGCCATGTGCTGAGTCCTTTACACTGTGGGCTATGGACTCCCTCCTTCAAAGGGTGCTGTGCTGAGTACTCTACACAAGGTACTAAATGCTGAGTCATTCAAAGGGAGCTGTGTGCTGAATCCTTTACACAGGGTGCTTTGTGTTGTTTTTTGAAGTGTGCTGTGTGCTGAGTCATCTCAAAGGGTGCTATGTTCTGAGTCCTTGAGAGGTAGTTATCCCCAACAATCATACACACACACACACACACACACACACACACACACACACAAACCGGGGTCACTGTGTACCTGCTTGGTATGTGGAGTGGAGGGAGACGGAGGAGAGTCTCCTCCAGCAGAGTCTCCTCCAGCAGTGGGGCTAGGGGAGAATCAATCCCCTGGGAAGGGACTGGGGTTGGGGGGAGTGCTGAGCTGAAGTGAGGCTGCAATTGCCATGGCTTGGAAGCCTTAGGACCCAATCAGGGCTGGGCTTGCAGCCAAGGGTGGAGGGAGGAGCCTAGCAGAAGAGGGGACATGGCCAAGGGAAGGAGGGGTAGGGACCAGGGCTCACTGAGATGGCAGCAGTGGCCAGGGGCATGGGGATAGGCACTGGGGGAGGGAGTAGGCACGAGGTGTCCCAGGAGAGGAGTGGGGACAGAGCGAGAGGGAGAAAGCAGAGAAAAGAGCAAGCACACACACAAGGGCAAGCAGTTTCATGATCTAGCAGCCTCCCTGAACATTGCACAGGTCCTGGTGGGGAGCACAGAGCACATGGTGCTGGCCCAGCAGGCACACTGCCACGGGAAGCCACGAGGAGTTGCGGTGGCCATGGCGGCCCTGAGTTTGAGGTCCCAGCATAGGGAGCACGGAAGTGATGTTGGCACCTGAGGCAGGGGTGACATTGGAAGAGGAGGAGGAGCAGAGGCCTCGTGCAGCCCCTCTATGTTTCTGCAGATACATCTGTGGCTTCCCAGCAGCATGGCGTTTCAAACATAGTGCTTTCAGCTTGGACCCGCGTTGTCTCTCACAGTCGCCCAACAGAGATGGCACACGCCTGGCCGGTTTTCGGCTCCGACCCGGTCCCAGCCCTCAGTCCTTGGACTCCAGGCCCGCATGCACACAGAGCCACTGCCTACAGCTTCTCCCAGCAGCACAGGTGAATGGCTGCCAAGGGTCCACAACCTGTGAACCCTCCCACCCTCTTCTTCACCTGCTGTCGCAGACCCATGCCTCCTGTCTCCCCTCTCCCATCCTTCCTTCACCTGTGCCACCCCCCACAGTCCGCCATGGTCCTGCCACAAATGTGCCCCAGGGGTGGAGGGTGGTGGTGTGTGTCGACCCGGGGATCCCACCCCCATCCCTAGTGGCCAGTGTCCCAGGAAACGGGAAGATGCAGGAAAGAGTGAGAAGGGGGCACCACAGAACCCCTGACTCTAGCAATGGGAGCCACACAACTTTGCATCTGTACCCATCTTCTCCCTGACGGGAACCTGGTGGCTTTAGTCAGAGGTGCAGAGCAGCACCTCACCTGCGTTCTTGGGTATTTTCCTTTATGCTCGAGGTAGTGGGTGTTGGATGCAGAAGACAGGCATTCCTTGTTGTGTGAGCCCTTGTCTTTTGTGCTTGGTCACCTTTTTACCTGAGGAGGGTCCCAGAAGAGCCCACTAGGGAGGTGAGAGCACTGGGGGTCAGATAGAAGGTGAATATCTGGGAGGAACACACCCCTTCTGACACACATACACTTTGCCTGTCCCCCCCCATCCCAGCTGTCAACAGTCCTCACAGGGTAATCACATTTCCGAGCTCTGCCAAAATCTGCTGGTGCTCCAGGTTCATCTGGTCTCCTAGACCTCCCCAAGAATCCACCAAGTCACCCAGAGTCATCCTGGCTGGAAGTAGGGAGTGCATCCATGTATGTAGCCTTTAAGATCCCATCCATTTCCCCAACATTGCCCCCACCCCAGATCAGACACACCTCTAGGGCACTATGACCCCTGCTTGTTTTCAGTCCTGGCTCTGAGGAGCCACCTATCTCGGGACAACTTCACCCAGCATCCTGACCTGGGGTTTTGGTATGGGGAGCCAAGGCTGTTTGTTCCAAGGGAATAGGACTGGCCCTGTAGAAAGGGAGAGGCAAGGTGGTTCAGCATTATTAGAGCGGTCAAGCCCCTGGTTCTGACAAAGGACCCCCGTACTCCAGCTTGCATCTTGTCCAGAAAAGGAACCAACAATTTCAGGAGAGGCACTGCTCTGAGTCTGTGTGTGTTTGTGTGTGTGTGTGTGTGTGTGTGTGTGTGTGTGTGTGTGTGTGTGTGTGTGTGTGTGTGTGCACGAGAGAGTGAGAGAGAGAGAGATCATCTTTTCCTTGTACAAGTTGACTGCTCAGGTGAGTGATCAGTTGGCAAATTGCAGGTACTGCATGGATTAGTCTTCTGTCAAAGTCTGGATGTGTGTGTGTGTTGGAAGAGCAGGGAGATGAGAAAAATGAAAATATATTTAAGTCATCATGTCTAAAAAGAGCAAAAGCATTTTATTTGTGTGTGTATGTGTGTGGGTGTGTGTTTGTTGTTCTTTTATCATCAATACCAAGTATGAGTCTAGCCATAATTTTTGTTTTCTCCTTCACCGTTTCATGGCTCCTTTGGGGGAAGGTTTCAGTAGATGTTCCTTTCCACCTATCTCTTCCCTCTGTCCTGTATCCCAGATTAGCTACTGGGCCTTCATGGGTCTCCTCTAGGAGGCCTATGTGAACTGCAGATCAGAGTGGACACCTGTGCTTGTCTTCAGCCTGAATGCTTGTGAGACAAGTGTGACCACAGCCGCACTCTTCCAGCCAGACAGTCTGTATAGTTGGAGCTAATTCAAGGATTGGGAATGTGTCTACAAAAATGTAATCAGGGAATGAGATGTGAGGGAGTATGGCAGGGCTTTGAAGCTAGGAGGAACTGGGTAGTGGTGAACATTGTTACACAGTAGATGGTTCAACACAACCGAGGATGAGGGGGCAACATTACCCAGGGCATTGACAGTGTCCATGGGCATCTGGACAGCGTGCTCCAGGCCTCCACTGGTGGTGTGTTCCCTCCTGGGGGAGTGCACAGGTGGGCAATCCTCCCTGGAGTCCTGCAGACTCCAATCTGTGTCCCTCCTAGGCCGTTTCCAACTGGGCAGTGGTAGACAAGTGTGTTTCCCCTCCTGAAGCCTGCTCGGTATCAGGCCGTGGCAGTTGGCTAAGGCTCTCTGAATACCAGTTTCTGTAACCTGCTGTAGGCTGTCTGGAAGGAAAAAGGGACCACTGACTTTGGAACCCTTTAACTTTGATTGGGACAACTGAAATACCACCTTTTCCAGGGTTTTTTTCTTGAAGCTGGCAATTTCCACTAACAGCTGGGATTATGGGTCAAATTACATAGACCATTTCAGCCACCAAACAATGACGTTCAAATCAGCACAGGCAGAGTTCCCCAGCCAGATGGTCTCCTGCTATGAACGTCCTGCCTTGACTGCCTTTATGCAGCAGCAGTTGATTCTCCTCTGGCTCTCTCTAAGGGTCACCACCACAGTCGAGGATGTTGTAGGGAGCAGAGATTGTGACCTCACCATCCCTAGCCTGACAGCTGTGAGCAGAGACAATTCTGAGCACCTGCACTGGACTCTGTGAGATTCAGAAACCAGGGATTCCTTGAGGATCCTTCTCCTGTACCATGAAACTTGGGGGCTGGATGTGGTATAACATCCTGGCTGGCCCCTGGGGGAGGAGAGGAGGCCCCTTGAGCCAGGCCTTCAGCTCACTGCAAACTTGTTCACACTTGAGTAGGGAATTGAATGCCACAGAGCTGGTCATCCATTGGCCAGAGATCTTTGAGAAGATAGGCATCCCAGAGGACCCAGAATCCAGCGAGTACATAGAGGCTCACATCCTTGGAGCAAAAACAGTTAAGTGCGGTGGCACCAGGAGGGAGGGAAAAGGGAAGAAGGAGAACTGGAAGAGCTACATCAGGTTTTGACTGGCCCCCCAGGATGCTTACCTGTATGGGATGGGACTTTTCTGTAGTATTGTCATAGGCAGATGCTCATTTATTTATAAAATAACGAGTTACAGTCTGCCAGGGTCCACTGTGTTGGGAGGTCATAGACAATGAAAGGTTCCAGAACTGGTTCCATAGCGCATGAAGAAACCTTGTTTTGAGCTGGATGCTGGGGCATCACGCTTGTCATCCTAGCTACTTAGGAGGCTGATTTAGAAGGATAGAGGATTAAGGCAAGGGGAGGAAATTCTTTAAGGCTCTTATCTCCAACTAACTACCAAAAAGAAAACCCCAAATGGTCTGGTTCAATAGTGGGGCTAGTGTGTGTTCCAAGGACCACCTTTAAGTCACTGAGCAGGATTCACTCCCTTTTCTACCAGGTGAAACATAGCAGTAAAATTTGCTTACACTCATCCCAGATGTACTTGTGTGTGAAAATTACTGACTCTAATGAAGTAATGTGTCCATGGTTTTATTTTTTCTGAAAAGGATGGATTTTTCTGTTTCCAGTTATAGAGGTCACAAGTTGTAAAGGGAAAATGTATTGGAAAGGGGGCCTGCCCACCATCTACTCCATGTTCCTGTCTCAAGGGTAATAAAGGTAACATACCATATTGCAACACCTCTGGCTGGTACAAGTAACCACTTTTGGTATGGGAGGACTTTAGATTGGAGGTGCTGATGGCAAAGAATAGGAGAGAGAGTATATCAGTGCATCTTCCTCTGAAGGATTCTGTAACCCTGGGGGAGAATATTTTTTGGATATGACAACTTTAGGCCTGTTCTCCCATGCTGAGAAAAGGAGTAAATAGAGGGGCATACAGGACACAGATAGAACTATCAGCCTACACACAGACCAAGATCCACAGACACTTAACCCACATGTTCAACACCATTCAATTTTGACCTCTACAGAGATCCCAGATGACAGAGAGAACATCCCAGATTGCCTGCTGAGGATGCTACAGATGACCTCTGGAGGATGTCACTTGTATCCTCCCTAGGAGGCCCTAGATGACCTCTCACGGAGATTACAAATGGCTTCCCAAGGAAGTGTCAAATGACCTCCAAAGGAGGCCCCAAATGTCCTCTCAATGAGGCTGAGATTACCTCTTGAGTAGCTCCCAGAAGGCCACACAAGGAAGCCACATATGATCTCCAGAAGAGGTTCCAGATAACCCTCTTGAGAAAGCAACAGATGACTTCCAGAGAAGGTCCAATATAGCTTCTCAAGGAATTCCCAGATGATGTCTGAAGACAGTCAGATTTTTCATCATGGTAACCCGAGATGACCTCCCAAGGGAGTTCCACATGACCTCAGGAGGTCGTCCTAAATTTCCTCTTAAGGAATCCCCAATGACTACTTTTGAATAGGTCTCAGGTGGCCTCCTGAGGAAGCCCCAGATGACCTCTGGAGAAAATCCAAGATGGCCAGTGGAGAAGGCCCAAGATGACCTCCAGGGTAGGTCTAAGATAGCTTCTCAAGGAATTTGCAGATGCAGTCTTGATGATGTTCCAGATGGCTTTCAAAACAAGCCCTACATGACCTCTCGAGGAGGTTCCAGATGGTGTCCCAAGGAAGCCACAAATGACCTCTAGAGGGGGTTTCAAAAACAGGCTGGCAAGCTGGCCCAGACGCACCCCTGGAGATACCTATATGACTTTTGTCGATGTTGGTCCTCTGAAGACAAACACTTGAAGCCCTGAAGGCTGACACTCTCACCTATGGGGAATTTCCCTGGGCCAAGGCCTGATGCCATCCAAACGGATTAATCTCCATGGGGTCTCCAAAAATTTGGACCTCTATTGTTCAAGAGAATCCATCGAGACACATTTAATATAATAAATGTTCTCGAAACAACCAACCACCAAGATTATGATATCCAAAGCTCCAAACATCAAAGGCAAGCCTTTTAGTCCCTTTCCCTTTGTCTCTCCTTCACTACAGACCTACACTTCCTTTGAAGTCTTTCCCTTTTTCCCTTCTACCAGTTCCTTGTTCTCTTCAGGCCTCTCTACTCTCCACAGGCCTGAACTGCTTTGCCTGGGTCGTCGGTTGCCATCCTTCACCTCCTGCTCTCCCTCAACTTTCTCTCCTCTCAGGCCTTTCCCCTTCTTCTATCACACCACTTCCTTCCTTCCTGGACTTTTCAATTTTTATCTCCATCCCATTGCTATGAACAAGCAGCATATATAAAGTCTGTACCCCTTCTCCACTCCAACTGCTAACAGTTTTCTATTGTAACATCCAAAACTCCCCACAGCCCAATCACTTCTTAATAGCTCTACATTTGGTGATTAATGTATCAGCCCCTCCCACAGAATGCCCTGTCCTCTCCAGCTGGCCAGGAGATGGGGCCACACTGATTATCAGACCCTATAGATTGTTGGGGCCCTGCTGATTATTACAGTATCCTCCTTGTGAACTAGTAGCAATTGAAATTAGAAATTTGATTGTGATATTACAAACTCGTTGTGACATCACAAACCCATTTTAGCATCATCATTAGCAAGACATCACAAACCCATTGTGACAATATTGTCATTTTGACATCATGATTCAATTGTGACATCTCAAATCTATTATGACCTCATAGCTTCTTTGAAAAATCACATGCCCTTTTAACATTACAATCCCTTTGGGTACCCAAATCCTTGTTGTTAACTAATGACAAGATGAGACATGCCATTATAACATCAAAAGTGTTTGTGATATCCTCAACAGTGTGACATCACATCTTCATTATGAGGTCATCAACTCATTGTGACATCACCAAACTCAAAACATAATCTAATTATTACAATTGTCATTGTGACATCATAGACATATTGTGAATGCCTATTCTGCGATTTCAATGTATTTCAAATATTGCATGAGAGTTGATATCATTAATACATTTTTGTGCCTACATAACCATTTTGACATCATAATCACGTTGTGACATCACAGTGCCATTGTGATATAACTAATACCATGTGACATCACAAACCTCTCCTATCCTCATAACTTCTGTGACATGCTGACATTGTGATATCTTAGAACTTTGTGCCCTCATAATTTGTTTCCAACCTCATATTTCATGTATGACATGAGATACCAGAAATCCACTGTGACATCATGACCATTGTGACATCATACTGACAGACATCATGACCACTTTGCCACACTATGACATCACAATCCTCCTAGGACTTCATCACATTTGTGACATCACATGCCTTTGGAGGTACCACAGTCCATTTGTGAACTCATATACTCTGTGATTTCATGACAACAGAAACTTTATGCCATTTGGTTATCACCAACCAATTGTGACCTCATAGATCTACTGTGACCCCTTACCTGTATGGCATCACCAAATAAATGTGACATTAAAACTTTTTGTGATGTCACAATGTGACACGATGTTCATGACAACTGTCAGTGTCACAGAGGATTTCTGATATGATATGTCATAACTGAAATATTATAAGTTTGAAAACAGATTACAAGCTCAAAAAGAGCCTAAGACATCACAATTGCAGCACGTCACAAGACTTATGAGGACAGGGCATATTTGTGATGTCACAGTGTGTTAGTGATATTACCATGGCACTGTGATGTCACAGTGATTGTGATGCCATATATTTATGAGATCACAATGATTTTCTGATATCAACCCACATGCCACATTTAAAATAGAGTGAAATAAGAGAATAGGCATTTACAATGTGTCTATGAAATCACAATCAAAATATAATGTCATAAAGCTATGAGGTCATTGTAAATTGGTGATGTTGCAAGGAGGTGATGGTGTCATAATGAATACGTGTTGTCACACTGGTGATGGGGTCACAAAGGATTTGTGATATTACAATAGCATATATGAATTAAATTGTCATGTTTTCAAATTGAGGATATGGGTACTCAAAGGGACTGTGATGACACAGTCATGATAGCTTTATGATTCACAGTTGTGATGAGGTCACGATGGGTTTTTGATGCTATAATGATTTTGTAATATTTCAAACACATGTCCAATTTGAATTGCTACTATTTCACAATGCGCATACAAGTTCACAGAAGGAGCTTGATGTCCTAAGGAACATGAATTTTTTTTAACGTTATGAGGTCAAATTAGGTTCTTGAAAACACAGTAGAGCAGTGATATCACCATGGCAATGTCAACTTACTACATCATGTCAGAATATTGTTTTGGTGTCACAAATAGTTGATGATGCCACATTGGTGATGAAGTCACAAAAGATTGGTGATGTCACAATATGCTGGAATTGTCACAATGATATGATGGTTCTAATTGTCTTTAACTTACAATAAGTATATGAGTTCAAAAAGGGACTGTGGTTTCTACAAAAGTATGTGTTGTCACATATTGAAATCCTAAAAGATTTGTGATATCAGAATTGGACACAATGGTTATGACATCTGGCAATGTGATGTCACCATGGTCATGATGTCACTGGGAATTTGTGATATCAAATGTCATATGTGAAATTTAATGAGGTCGCCAACAGATTATGAGGCCAAAATGTATGTCACAAAGGTTATGATGACAGGATAGGTTTGTGAGGTCACAGTGTGTTAGTGATATCACAATGGCAATGTGATGTGTAAAGGGATTATGATGTCACAATGATTATGAGTTCATGATATGTTTATGATAGCCACTTACATGCCACATTTGAAATAGAATGAAATCACAGAAAAGGCATTCATAATGTGTCCAAGATATTACAATGACAATGTGAAATTATAATTTTATCATATTTTAGATTTGTGATTTCACAATGGGCAGATGGTATCACAAGGAAAATGTGATGTCACAGTTGTGATGACCTCATAAACTTTTGGATGATAAAATGTCATGTCTGATTCTCAATTGTCAATATTTCACAGTGGAGATTTGTACACACAAAGACACTGTTATGTCACAAAGCTATGCACTTTTTCAAAGGTTATAAGAGTTCATAATAGATTTGGGTTGTCACAATGTGATCCTGGTGTCTAAATAGCAATGTGATGTCACAATGGGTTCATGATGTCACAGTGGTTTTGAGGTCACAATGGTTTAGTTAGGTCATGAGTTTGAAATATCACAACTATTTGTCCAATTTCAATCACTACTAGTTATCCATGTGGACACTGTAATAACCAGTAGTGACCCTATAATCCACGGGAACAGACAGTCATCATGACCTCCTGTTATGGACCACCAGAGCGGGGGGTGCATGCCGCTGGAGTGGGCAGGAAATGCTGCTGAAGAGATAGTATGTTAAGCCCCCCATGGTGAGTTGCCAAGAAGTTATAGGGCATGGACATTTGGGAAGTGATGATTGAAAACTGTTATGCAGGAAACATATTTTAGTGGGGGCAGGGTACAGCCTATATATAGTTTGCATGTTCAGAGCAACAGAAGGGGGAAGAAAAAGGGGAAAGACCTGGAAGGAAAGAAGTGATGAGACGGCAGGAGGGTAAAGACCTGGGAGGAGAGGAAATTGAGGGAGAGCAGGAGGTAAAGGACAGCAACTGGCCACATGGTAAGGGCAGGGAAGGCCTGTAAAGAATACAGCAACCTGAAGAGAAGAAGGGAATGGTGGAAGGAAAAAATGAAAAGACCTGAAAGGTAGGACAGGTCCGTAGAGATGGAGGATGAAGAGTAAGGACAAAGCCTTGTCCTTTGAAGTGTGGAGCTTTGGAGATGATTATTTTGGGGGTTGGTTGTTTGAAGACCAGTTAACAAATGGTTGGGCTGCTCTTTGGAGGTCTGACGGTACATGGTTGAGACTACAATTAGCTCAGGGCATCCAGCCCAGGTCAAGGTAGTCTCTTGTTACAAAATTTATGAAGACAAGACAGGTGTGTGATGTTACATTGCATGAATGATATTAATATAACAATATGAGGTCACAAAGTGATTGCAATGGCGCAATGGTGATGTGGTCACAATGGGTTTCTGAAATCAACCTATATGCCACATTTGAGATAGAATGAAATCACAGAATAGGCAATCACATTGTCTCTATGAACTCACAATGAAAATGTGATGTCATAATGCTATGATGTCATTGTCATTTTGGGATGTCACATTGGGCTGATGGTATCCTAACAACAATGTGATCTCACTCTGTAGATAATGTCACAAAGCGTTTGTAATGGATATGGTTACACATATGGATAGTGGCGTTACAAACACTATGTGCTTTTTCATAGGTGCAAAGAGGTCAAAACAGGTTTGGGATATCACAAGATGATCGTGATATCACTGTGGCAAGGTGATGTCACAATGGGTTTGTGATGTCACAATGGTGATAAAGTCACACTTGGATAATGATGTCACAATGAATTTGTAGTATCACCACTACATGCCCAATTTCATTCTACTAGATCACAATGAAGATACATGTTCACATAAGGAGCTAGAAGTCAGAAAGGCCATAAATTTTGGAAAATATTATAAGGAAATAATAGGTTGGTGAAAATGCAAGGGGACAGAGATATCCCATTGGCAATGTGATGTTATCATTACATTGAAGTCACAAATAATTGGTGATCCATACAGGTGATGAGGTCACATAGGTTTTTGATTTCATAATGGGATGGTGATGTCACAATCTCATGCCAGATATCTAATTGACAAAGAATATATTTTCATAAGGGATAATGATATATCCAAAGGCATATGTTGGCAAAAGTGTAATGGGTCTTAACAGGTTTGTGATGTCACAATGTGACTCAGTAGTGATGACATCTGGCAGTGTGATGTCACACTGTTCATGACGTCACAGAGGATTTCTGATATCATATATCATATCTGAAGTATGAGTTAAACAATTTTATGTACTCAGATATGCCAAAGAGATCACAATGGCAGCATGTCAAAAATTTATGAGAATAGGATAGGTTTGTGATATGAACGTGGGTTAGTGATACCATAATGGCAATGTGGTGTCATGAAGATATTGTGACGTCATAATGATTATGTGGTCACAATATATTTCTGATATCAACCTACCTGCCACAATTGAAATGAAATGGAATCACAGAATAGGCATTCCAATGTATCTGTGACATCAAAATTACCATGTGATGTCATAATGCTATGATGTCATTGTTTTATGATGTCAAAATTGGCTAATGTTGTCATAATGACAATGTGATGTTACACTGGTAATAATGTTACAAAGTATTTGTGATGTTAAAATGGCATGTATGATCTCAATTTTCATTAGTTCAAAATGAGGCTATGGGTATACAAATGGCCTGTGATGTCACAAAGGCCATGCTTTCTTTCAAAGCATCTGAGGTTATAATAGGTATGGGATGTCACAATGTGATCATGGTGGCACAATGGCAATGTGATATCACAATGAGTTTGTGATGTCACCGCAGTGATGAGGTCACAATGGGTTAGTGATATCTCATCAAGTTTGTAATATAACAACGACATATACAATTTCAATTTCTTCTAATTCACTATGAGAATACTGTAATAACCAGTGCAGCGAGAATTATCTGTGGGAGCCATTAGTCTTTGTAAATTCTTGGCCTGGCCCACTGGAGAGTGTAGGGAATGCCAACAAAGTTGATGGTGTCAAGCCTCACATGGTGAGCTGTCAAGAAGTGATTGAACACTGGGCAGTTTGGGAAGTGACGGTTGAAAACTGTTAGGCAGAAGACCCGTTGGAGTGAGGAGGGGTACAACCTATCTATAAGTTGCATTTTCAGAGCATTGGAAGGGGATATAAAAATGAGAGCTACCCGGATGGAAGAAAGTGGTAAGACAGCAGGAAGGGAAAAACCTGAGAAGAGAGGAAGCAGAAAAGTGGTCATTAGGGCAAAGTAGTGCAGGCCTGTGGAGATTGGAGAGGCCTGAAGAGAAGAAGGAAGTGGTGGAAGGGAAAAAGAGAAAGACCAGAAAGGAATGAGAGGTCTGAAGCGCAGGAGGGAGTATTGGAAATGTTAAAAGTCTTGCCCATTGGGGTTTGGAGCTTTGGAGCTCATAATTTTTTGGCTGGTGGTTTGCCGACCAAGTAAGATAGGGCAGGGCTGCCCATTGGAGGTCTGAGGTTTGGTTGTCAAGGCTGCTCTTGGACCTAGTTATCCAGTCCAGGATAAGGTAATCACAGTCTCCTTTCTAGTGTAAACTGATTTATTGTATTAAATGTGACTCAATGGTTTGTCTCCTTGCCTTAGAGGTAATAAGTACGAGAGTTCACAGAAAGAGCTTGAAGTCTCAAAGGCCGTGAAGTTTCTAAGATGTGATGTAGACATAATAGGTTTGTAAAAACACAAAGGGACAGTGAAATAACAATGCCAATACCAAAATATCATGCCAAAATAATGCTTTAATACAACAATTAGTTGTTGATATCATTCTCGTGATGAGGACACAATAAGGTTGTGATGTCACAATAGGTTCATGATGTCAGAGTGGCATGGGATACCTCTATTGTCATTAATTGACAATGAATATATGAGTTCAAAAAGAGACTGTAATGTCTCCAATGTCATGTGTTTCACAAATGTGATGCCTTTTTAACAGCTTTGTGATGTCAAAATGTGACACAATGGTCATGACATCTGGCAGTATGATGTCATAAGGGATTTTTGTATCACATGTCATACCAGAAATATGATATTGAAAACAGATTATGAGCTCCCAAAGGCCCTACTATATGACGATGGAAGCATGTCACAAAACTTACAAGCTCAGGACTGGTTGTGACTGCACAGCAGGTGAATGATATCACAATGGCAATGTGAAGTCACAAAAGATTGTGACATCACAATGCTTATATGTTCAAAATGGGTTTCTGAAACAGAGGGTATTCACAGAATAGGCCTTCACACTGTTAAGTCATAATCATGTCACTCTGGTTTATAATGCTATGATGCCATTGTTGTTTGGTGATATCACAATGAGCTGATGGTGTCATAATGACAATTTGATGTCACTGCTGATTTATGATGTTACAATGGTTATGAGGTCACATTATGTTTCTGATATCAACACACATGTCAAATTTGAAATAGAATTAAAAAGCCGGGCGCCGGTGGCTCTCCCCTGTAAAACTAGCTATTCAGAAGGCTGAGATCTGAGGATCGCAGGTCAAAGCCAGCTCACGCAGGAAAGTCTATGAGACTCTTATCTCCAATAAAAAACACTAGAAAACCAGAAATAGCTCTGTGGCTCAAGTTATAGAGTGCTCACCTTGAGCTGAAGAACAGGGACAGCACCCAAGCCCAGAGTTCAAGCCCCAAGACCGAAAAAAAAAAGATTAAAAACAGGCATTCATAATCGTTTTATAATATCACAATGGCAGTGTGATCTCATAATGCTATCTTGTCATTGTAAATTTGTGATGTCAAGTAGTTGATGCTGCCATAATGACAATATTATGTGACACTGGTGATGTCACAAAGGGTTCGTGATTTTACAAGGGCATGATTGATATATAGTCAGTTCATAATGAGGGTATAGTTACACAAAGGGACTGTGATGCCACAAAGACCATGTGCTTTTTCAAAAGTGCTAAGAGGTCCTAAGAGGTTTGGGATGTCACAATGTGATATTGATGTCAAATGGCAATGAAAGCTAACAATGGGTTTGTGATGTCACATTAGTGATGAAATCAAATAATTTTGTGAAGTCACGTCTCATAGTCACATGTCCAATTTCAGTTGTTACTATTTCACAATGAGGATATGAGTTCAAAGAAGAAGACTGAAGTATTAAAGGCTATGAATTTTCTAAAATGCTACGAAGACAGTAGGTTTTTGAAAACACAGTGGAACAGAGACATCACAATGGCAATATGATGTTGCAATATGATGACTGAATAATATTAGGATATCATAATTGGTGATGCAACATTGGTGATGAGGTTACAAAAGGTGTGTGATGTCACAATGGGTTGTGATATAAAAATGACACGTTTGATCTCAATTGCCATTAACCCACAATGAGTATATGAGCTCACAAAGGGACTGTGATGTCTCTAAAGGCATGCGTTGTCACAAAAGTGATGAAGTCCTAACAGGTGTGTGTTGTCAGAATGTGACAAAATGCTCATAACATCTATCAGTGTGATGTACCCAGGATCAAGATGTCACACTGGATTCAGGTATCACATTTCATACCTGGATTTGTATGAGAGGATTGGAATTTCACATTGGGTTAGTGATATCACTATGGAAATGTGGGGTCATGAAGGTATTGTGCTACCACAATGGCTATTAGATCACAATGTATTTCTACTCTAATAGGTTTGTGCTGTCACAATTGGTTGGAATTGTCACAATGGCATGCCGGATCTCAAATGTCATTAATTCGCAATGAAGATATGAGTTCAAAAAGGGACTGTGTTGTCTCCAAAGTCATGTGTCGGCACAAATGTGATGAAGCCCGAACAAATTTTTGAGTTCACAATGTGACACCATGAT
Source organism: Dipodomys merriami (assembly GCF_024711535.1). Taxonomy (NCBI): domain Eukaryota; kingdom Metazoa; phylum Chordata; class Mammalia; order Rodentia; family Heteromyidae; genus Dipodomys; species Dipodomys merriami. The sequence continues at coordinate 158,488 of NW_027205627.1, forward strand.
CTTGATGTTTATCAATGTGATGTCCCAATGTGCATTCAGAGTCAATTTCTGGTATCATATGTCATACCTGAATTATTATGAGTTTTAAACAGATTATAAGTTTACTAAAGGCCTAAAATAATACTAATGGCGGCATATCGCACAAGTTATGACTAAAAACTCATGGTCTTTGGAGCTTAAGATTCTTTCTTTGAAATTGTATCCTCATTGTGAACTAGTAGAAATTGAAATAGGATATGTCTTTGTGATATTACAAACTCATAGTGACATCACAAACTCATTGTGACCTGATCACCACTGTGACATCACAAAACCATTGTGATATCACATTGCTGTTGTGCCTTCACTATCACATTGTGACATCACAGAGCTATTGTGAACTCTTGAGATGTATAAGTCGTTATGTCGAAAATGAACTTTACAACTTGTGCGGAGTGGGGGAGGAGGGGAGAGGATTGGGTGTGGAGGGCATGGAGAAGATGGGAAGGTATGGGAAGGGGAAAAAAAGGAGGAGGCTACAACGATTGATAAGAAATGTATTCATTATCTTGCCCATGTAATTGTAACCCCTCTGTACAGTATTTTCACAATAATTAAAAAATGAAAAAAACATGACCTCTGTGGCATCACAGACCCTTTTTGTACTCATATCTTCATAGTGAACTAATGAAAATTGTTATCACACATAGCATTTTATCATCACTAGTACTTTGTTCAATAATTATGACTGTGAAATCACAGTGTAATCATGACACCACCATTCATTGTGACATCATCAAACCCCAATGACACCATACCATATTTTTCTTTTTTTTCTTCTGTGAGTTTTTTTATTGTAAATACAGTATACACCGGATTACAGTTACATGAGCAAGGTAATGAGTACATATACTGTCATCATTGCTGCCTTGACACCACATTGTCATTTTCATGTCATAGACCCATTTTGAATATCTATTCTTTGATTTAATTCTATCTCAAATGTGCCATCTGTGTTGATATGAGGAAACCCTTGTGAACTCATAAACTTTGTGACATATAAATCTCTTTGTCACAGCACATTCCCTTTGTTATATCACTGACCCATTGTGACATAAAATACCTCTCCTGTTCTTATAATTTTGTGACATGCCATTGTGATATCTTAGGTCCTTTGTGAGTTGAAAATCTGTGATCGACCTCATATTTCAGATATGACATGACATATCCAAAATCCAGTGTAACATCATGATATCACACCGCTGGACATCATAACCATTGTGTCACTTTGTGACATCTCAGACCTGTTAGTTCTTCACCTTTTTGACTACATATGCTTTGCTGACATCAGAATCCCTTCCCAAACTCATATACTCATGATGTGATAATGATAATTGAGATCCCACATGCCATTGTGCCATCACCAACCCCTTGGGACACTCAAATCTATTGCGACCTCCTCATCAGTATTGCATCACCAATTGTGATATCAAAACATTCTTATAACATGATGGTGAGATATCACATTGTCATTGTGAAATCACTGTCCCATTGGGTTTTCACATAGTATGACTTCATACTATGGAGCTTCTTCTATCACCTGGTATCCTCACATTGAATTATGAATCATTGAAATATGATATATCATTCTGATATTACAAACAAACTGTGACATCACAAAATCATTGCGACCTCATCACCACTGTGACATCAAAATCCCAATGTGATATCTCATTTCCATTGTGACATTATGAATCACATTTTGCCATCCCAAACCAATTATGACCACTTATCACCTTTGAAAACACACATGGCCTCTGTGACATCACAGAACCTTTTTGTATCCATATCCTCATGGGGAAACTAATGAAAACTGACATCAGATATACCATTGAAATATAACAAAATCCTTTCTAATATAATCATAATTGTGACATCATGTTGCCATTATGACACAATGAGCTCATTTTGACATGTAAAACTACAATGACAACATAGCATTGTAACATCACATTGTCATTCTGATGTCATTGACACGTTGTGTTTGCCTATTATGTTATTTGATTGTATGTCTAATGTGGCATGTTGGTTGATACAAGAAATCCATTGTGAGTTCATGACCGTTGTGATATCACAATGCCTTATTAGCATCACATTGCCAGTGTGATGTCACATTGCCAAATTGATGTCAAAAAGTGATTTTGATGTGACAATGGTTATGCCATCACCATGAATTTCTGATATCAACCCACATGCCACATTTCAAATACAATGAAATCACAGATTTGGCATTCATAATGTGACAATGATGTCACAGTGACAATGGCAAATGCTATACTGTCATTTTCATTTTGTGATGTCACCATAAGCTAAAGATGTCATAACAACAATGTAATGTCACACTGGTTATGATGTCACACAGGGTTTATTATCTTAAAATGATTATGAGGTCACAATGTGTTTCTGATATCAACTGATATGCCACATTTGAAATAGAATGAAATCACAAGATATACATTCACAATGTGTCTATGACAGCAAAATGGCAACGGGATGTCATAATGCTATGATGTCACTGTAGCATGGTGATGTCCCAATGAGCTGGTGGTGTCATAATGACAGTCTTATGCCACACTGGTGGTGATGTCACAAAGGGTTTATGATGTCACAATGGCATGTCACATCTTAATTGCCATTAGTTTATAGTGAGGATATGAGGATGAAGTCCCAATGACATATACAAATGAACTGTGATGAAATAAAGGCCATGTTTTTTTTGTCAAAAGTGCTAGGGTTCCTAACAGGTTCTGGTTGTCAAAGTGTTAAAGTTATAAAAATGGGTTAGTGATGTCAAAACTAGTTTCCAATATCACATCTTATTTCAATTTTCAATTGCTACAAGTTCACAATGATACAAGTTCACGGAAGGTGCTTCATGTCTCAAAGGCCATAATTTTCTAAGATGTGATGGGATCATAATAGGTTTGTGAAAGCATGATGGTTCAATAATATCACAATTGCACTATGATATCAAATTATAATGTCATAAGAGTGTTGTTATGTCACAATTAGCTGGTGATGCCATAATAGTGATGAGTTCAAAAGTTTTGTGATGTCGCAGTAGTTCAGTGATGTGACAATGGCATTCCAGACCTCAATTGTCATTAACTTATAATGCGTTTATGAGTTTAGAATGGGATTGTGAGGATTCCAAAGTCATTTGTTGGCTCACATGTGATGAAGTCAGAACAGATTTGTGATGTGACAATGTGACACAATGGTCATTACATCTAGCAGTGTGATGTCACAATATTCATAATATCACAGTATATTTCTAATATTTAATGTCATACCTGAAATAATATGAGGTCAAAAAGAGATTGACCTCTCAATGGGCCTACCACGGTGGCAACATGTCATAAATCTTATGAGGACAGTACATATGTGAGTTGTCACAGTTGTTTAGATATATCACAATGGCAATGTTATATCACAAAGGGATTGTCATATCACAATGGTTATGAAGTCAAAATGTGTTTGAAATACAACGAAATCACATAATAGACCTTCATAATGTATACATGTTGTCAAAATGACAATGTGGTGTCATAGTGGTATTATGTCATTACAGATTTGTGTTGTCATAGTGACCTGTTATTATAATGACAATATGTTGTCACAACAATTATTATATTGTAAATGCTTTGTGATATTACAATGGCATATCTGAAGTCATTTGATATTTCACAATGAGGATATGGATACACAAAGGGACTGTGATGTCACAAAGGCCATGTGTTTTTTCAAAGGGGCTAAAGATGTCATAATGGGTTTGGGAGGTATCAAGGTGATTATAATATCACAATAGAGGTCACAATGGACAGGACAGGTTTGTGATGTCAGAACAGGTTAATGATATCACAATGGCACTGTGATGTCACAAAGGCATTTTCATGTCACAATGGCTTTGAGGTCAAAATGGATTTCTGATATCCACCAATATTGCTAGCTTGTAATAGAATTAAATCACAGAATAGGAATTCACAATGTGTCTATAAGGTCACTATGACATATATTGTAATAATATTTTGATATTAAAGTTTAGTGATGTCAAAATGGCATGTGTAATCTTATTGGTAATTAAATTACTATGAGGATTCCAAAACTTGCTATGTGCTGAGTCCTTCAAAAGACACATTGTGCTTAATCCATTACACAGGGTTCTTTGTGCTTTTTTTAAAGTGTGCTGTGTGCTGTCTTCCCTAAAGATTCAATGTTCTGAGTCCTTGAGAGGACAAGCACACACACACACACACACACACACACACACACACACACACACACACACACACACACACACACACACACACACACACAAACACGTAGTGGTACCTTTCACCTGCTTGGTGTGTGGGGTGAATGGAAAAGAGTCTCCCCCAGTGGTTGGGCAGGCAGCTTCTGGGATTGGGGGGAAGCCCTGTGCTGAGCTGAGGCTGCTTATGCCATGGCCTGGTATTCTTAGGGCAGAGTCAGGGCAGCACAAACCAAGGGCAGGGGCATGGCCGAGGTGGGGATGGGGTGTGACACAGGGGAGAACAGGGCGTGGCCGAAGTGGCACATAGTTGCTGCAGCCAGGGGTACATGGGAGCTGGCATACTTGCACAGCAGAGGCTGGGTATCCTGGATGAGAAGTGGGGGCAGAGAGAGCAGAGAAGAGCAGGCACATGTACCGGGGCAGCAGCATCAACAGCTGGCCTCCGCTGCTGTAGGAGCACAGGTCTGGGCCAGGAGCACCGAGGACACAAAGCCAGCACAGCAGGCACATCCTCTCACAGCCCAAGTGAGGCTCAGAGGCCAGGTAGGCCCTGAATCCAAGGCCACTGCACCAGGAGCACAGCTGTGAAGGGGGCAAGCTCAGCCCTGCCACCTGCCCACCCTTGTCCTTGCCCCTTCTCCTGCCCTCTCCGTGGCACCTCGTTTGAAACAGGTTGCTGCCAGCTTGGACGTGTGGTGCCTCTTGGAGTCACCCAGTGATGGTGCACCCCTGGCTTCTTTGCAGCCTTGACCCGGTCCCGTCTCCAGTGGAAGCCACGCGGGTCTGCACCTCACGACCTCCCCCTAACCCACACCCCCCATGGACCCAGACCCGTGAATTCTGCCTCCCCTCTTGTGTCCCAAATGCGCCTCCCCAGCACCAGGCAGGCCAGCCCTGACTCTGCCACAAATGCACCCCATGAGTGAGGATGGGGGAGTGGATTTTGATCCTGGGATCCCACCCCCATCCTTAGTGGCCAGTGTCCCAGGAAAAGGGCGGAAGCAGGGATGGATGAAGAGGGGGCGCCACTGAGCTCCTGGCCTAGAGCAGTGGGAGCCACAGAGCCATGCATCTGCACCCTTCCTCACCCTGGGGGGAACCTGGTGGCTTTAGTAAGAGGTGGGGAGCACCAACTCCACACCTTCCTTCTTAGGATTTTTCCTTTTTTTCTGGGGGTAGGGGGTGTTGGATGCAGAAGATAGTCCACCCATCTTCTGTGTGAGCCCTTGTCTTTTGTGCTTGGTCACCCTTTCCCCTGAGGAGGGTCCCAGAAGAGCCCACTAGGGAGGTGAGTGCACTAGGGGTCAGATAGAAGGTGAATGTCTGGGAAGAACATGCCCCTCCAATACACGGACAAACTGCTGGTCTCCCCCCCACTCCAGCTGTCAACAGCACTCACAGGGTGATCACATTCCCCAGCTCTGCCACCATCTGCTGGTGGTCCAGGCCCCTGTGGTTTCCTCATCCTCCCCAAGAATCCACCAAGTCACCCAGAAGCATCTAGGCTGGAATAGGAAGTTCATTCATGTATGTAGCCTTCTGGACCCCATCCATTTCCCCAACACTGACCCTACCCCAAGTCAGACACTGCTCTGGGGGCACCATGACCTCCTGCTTGTTTTCAGTCCAGGCTCTGAAGAGCCACCTGTCTCAGGACTCCTTCACCCAGAGTCCTGGCCTAGGGTTTTGGTGAATGGGGAGTCAAGTCTGGATATTCCCAAGGAAAAGTATCTGGCCCTGGATAAAGGGTGAGGCAGGGTGATTCAGCATTATTAGAGTGGTGCTTCCTTTGGTCAAGCCCCTGGTTCTGACAAGGGAACTCCCATGCACCAGCTTGTACATTGTCCCAAATGAGGAACAAACAAACTCAGGAGGGGCCCTTCTATGTGTTTGTGTGTGTGTGTGTGTGTGTGTGTGTGTGTGTGCATGAGAGAGAGAGAGAGACAGAGACAGAGAGAAAGAGAGAGAGAGAGAGAGAGAGAGAGAGAGAGAGAGAGAGAGAGAGAGAGAGAGAGAGAGAGAGAGAGACAGAGACAGAGAGAGAGAGAGACAGAGAGAGAGAGAGACAGAGAGAGAGAGAACCAGAACCTGACTGTGCTCAGGTGAGGGATCAGTTGGCAAATTGCAGGTGGTGCATGGATGTCTATAGTTACTGTTCTGGATTTGTGTGTGTGTGTGTGTTTGTGTTTGTGTGTGTGTGTGTGTGTGTGTGTGTGTGTGTGTGTGTGTGTGTGTGAGTATGTGTTTGTGTGTGTGTATGTCTGTGTCTGTGTCTGTGTCTGTGTGTCTGTGTCTGTGTCTGTGTGTATTTGTTGTACTTTTTTCATCAATGCCAAGTATGAGATCAGCTATAATTTTTGTTTTCACCTTCACTGTTTCATGGTTCCTTTTGGGAAGATTTCATTAGACATTCCTTTCCACCTTTCTCTTCCCCCTTTCCTATAGCCCACAGTAGCTGCTAGGCCTGCGTGGGTCTCCCCTAGGAGGCCTGTGTGAACCACAGAACAAAGTAGACACCTTCTGTCTTAAGCCTGAAGGCTTGTGGGATGAGTGTGACCACAGCCGTACTTTTCCGGCTAGACAGTCTGCTATCGTTTGTATAGTTGGAGCTAATTCAAGGGTTTGGAATGTGTCTGGGAATGTGTAATTAGGGAACCAGATTGGGGGGTGCAGTAGGGCAGGGGCTGTGAAGCTGTGATGGTCTTTGAAGTTGTGGAAGGTGTGACATTGCAGATGGTTCACCACTACCGAGTATGAGAGGGAACCTTACCCAGGGAATTGACAGTGTCCATGGGCATCTTGGCAGGGAGCTCTGGGACCCCACTGGTTGCATGGATTCCCTCCCTGGGGAGTGCACTGGAGGGAAGTCCTCCCTGGGGTCCTGCAGACTCTAATCTGTGTCCTGCCTGTGCTGTTTCCAGCTGGGCAGTGGTAGGCAAGTGCATTCCCCCTGCTGGAGCCTGCTCCATATCAGGCCGTAGCAGTTAACTAGGGCTGGCTGAATGCCAGTTTCTGTAACCTACTGTGGGCTGTTTGGAAAGAAAATGGGACCACTAACTTTGAAAGCCTTTAAATTTGATTGGGACAACTGAAATGCCAACTTTTCCAGGGTTTTTTCTTGAAGCTGGCAATTTCCACTAATGCCTCGGATTATGGGTCAAATTAGACAGACCATTTCAGCTAACAATCAATGTATCAAAGTATCACAAGCAGAGTTCCCAAGCCAGATGGTCTCTTTCTATGAATGTCATGCCTTGATTGCTTTTATGCGGCAGCTGATGATTCTCCTCTGACTCTCTCTAGTGTGACCACCACAGTTGAGTGAAGGGTTAAAGTACTTGAGGAGGTGACCATTTGTTGCTTGTTTCAGAGCAGAGCAACACGTGGTGCTAAACCAACTGGTTGGGTGCCTTCATAAGACCTGTAAGAGGAGTTCCGGGAAGATGGCAGAGGAGAAACTGGAGGCAAAACAAGATCTTGCATAGAAAGCAGTTTTAGAGTTTCAGTGAACAGTCATAAGCCAGAGAATCACATCAAGTGTGCCATCAGAGGACAGAGAGTTAGGCCAGAGAGGGAAAATCCAGGCAAGGAGACAGATCTTGCTAGCAGCTGTCGCTGCGGTGGCAGCGGTGGTGGCGGCGGCAGCGGCAGAGGTACCACCATACCTGAAACAGAGAGAGTTTGGGATGAAAGAGCCAGATGCGGCGGCGAGCAGATTCTAAGCAACACCAGCAAGAACCAACAAGGAGCAGACATCTTCATCTTGCAGTTCCCAGACCAGAGACGACCCAGGAACCAAGACTCGGAGTGAGTAGAAGCCTGACATCCTCACTCCTTCTCAGGGAGCAGAGGAGGGAAGGCGACTCCTCCCCCAACAGTACCAGAGATCTCCATCTTGGATACCGAAAAAGCTCGGCAGAGCTGCTAGCTCCAACTCTGGCCTTGGAATAATATTAGGGTCATTTAGCAGGTCACAAGGACTTAACAGCGCGACCTGCAAGACACAGCTCCACCCAGAGAAAAGTCACCCAGTTCGGGAGCCAGCCCTAGGAGTGGCTTTCTTCACCGAGTAATTAGAGCCAGAGGCTGCCCCTCCCTTTAGCAGCCTCGACATCAGTAAACAGAAACCCTGAGAGTGGCTCCAGGCTGGTCTCTGTGAGTTACTCACAAACTAGCCTCCAGGAAAAGCTACTGATTGCTGAAAGTCCTCAACTCTACCCAGAACCTAGCCTCATCACAGCATCTCCAAACTTGAGGAAAAAGCCATCTACCTCTGTTGTGATACTCAAAGCACACTCCCCTCCCATTGAACTAACGGGAGGAGGATTGCAAAATCCTAGGTAAAGCAGAGCATTTTTCTGCCTGTCCAAACAAACTGACTTAAGAAACCAACCAAGCAACAGGACCACAAACAGACCAGAGACTCCAACCAGAGTTTGATTACAGACACAAGGGAAATACAGGATTTTTCCCAACACTCCCCAAAAAATCAAAGAACTTTCTCTTTTTTTCTCTTCTTTTTTTTCTATATGCCTTTTACAAAATATTTTTTTTCTTTTCTAAACCTTTTTCTAATTTTTAATTTTTACCTTTTTTGAAAGAATTGTTTTCTAGTAACTTCCCCCCCCTTATAATCTTTATTTTAGGGATACATGCGTGTGTGCGTTTTTCTTTCTTTTTTATCTTTTTTTAAATTTCTTTTTGTATTTTGCTTAGCTCAACTGAACTTCAGATCTTTGTTTTTTCTTTCTTCCTTATCCTTCTCATCTTTTCCTCTCTTTTTTTCTTCTTTAAGGGACTTAATTGTTGTTTTGCACATCCTCAGATAAACCCATAGTTGACTATTAGACCCTATCCCAAATTGTGTACACACTTAATCCACAAGTTTATTACTCAATTCAAAACTTCTGAGACTTAAATTCATTAATAGCAATACTACATCTTTATACCTATATAATATTTTAAGTAGTTTTATTTTTAAGTTTTTCACATCTCCTTTTTTTCCCTCTCTTTTTGTTCTTGTTTTCTCTCTTTCTACTTTCATCCTATCCAATCAATTTTCTGCTTTAAGACTAACACTTAGTTAAGTTAACACTCCCTGTACCTTCCCACATCACTCTATTCCTATTTTTTACCCACATCTCTCCCTAACTCTAATAATTTCTGGTTTACAAAATTCTTCTTTGCAGTTCATAGCCCATTAATATATAGTTGTTTGATGTTGAATAGAGTTATCTGTTGAACTATATGCTATCTGCAGACGATTGACTGTACAAATTCAGACTTTGGTTGATGCTTGCCTTAAGTTTGTGTTCTAGCACAAAACTTGTGTTACTTTCATCCCAAATGGGTAGAGTAAGCCAGAAAACCACAAGAAAAACGGCAAGTCTGGGTATCTCCACTCCCACTCAAAATAATCAGGGGACAGAACAGATACTTAATAATCCAGAGGAGAGTTCCCAAATAGCTCTACAAACATTGCTTGCAAACATGATAAATGAAAAGATTGAAAACATACAAAGAACTCTGTATGAGCGTGATAGAGAGAGAGGAGGCAAGCAATAGGTCAATGCAGGAAAAGATTGAAAACTTACAAAAGACTCTGTATGAGCGTGACAGGGAGAGAGAGGAGGCAAACAATTGGTCAATGCAGGCAAAGATTGAAAACCTACAAAGGAATCAGTTTGAGCGTGATAGGGGGAGAGAGGAGGCAATCCAAAGGTTGATACAAGAATATCATTAGCGTGAGGAAGCTATTCAAAAACTGATACAGGACTTGCGTGAGCAGGTTGAGAATACTCAAAGAGAAAGGCAGGAATGACGTGAACAGGCTGAGAACACTCAAAAAGAACTACAAGAATGGCATGAACGGGAGGAAGCTAAGCAAAGAGTAATACAGAAATTGAGAAAGCAGGATGAGAATACACAAAGATCAATAAAGGCATTTATGGGATCCATTAACAAAGAGCTGAAGGAAGTCAGGGAGACCACAAAGGGAATGCTGAATGGAACCCAACAGAAGGAATGGGAGTCCAAAGAAACCATAGGCAATCAAGTAAGTGATTTGAGAATAAACACTGAACACCAAATTAAGGAAGTAAACAAGTCCATACAAGTTCTAAAAAGCAGCTTCAACAAAGAATTTGATGCCATCAAAGCTGACCAATTAGAAGGAAACGAAATTAAAAAAAAAAAAAAACTAGAAAGTCTTGTCAGCAGCTTAGACCATGCAGAAGATCGAATCTCGGGGATTGAAGATAGCCTAGATATTATAGAGAAAGAACATACAAACATCCAAGACAAGTCCAAGAAATATGATAGATCTATCAACACTTGGAAGACACCATTAGAAGGACTAATCTAAGGATAATGGTTGTAGAGGAGCACCTAGAAACAGAAGTTAAAGGTCTAGGAAATTTGTTTAACAGGATCTTAGCAGAGAACTTCCCACACATGCCAAAAGATAGGCCTATTCATATACAAGAAGTTTTAGAACTCCAAATAGACCAGACATCCCACCTTCAGATTATAATCCACACAGGATCAACACAGACCAAGAAAAAGATCCTTAAAGCTGTGAAGGAGAAAAGATTAATCACCTATAAAGGGATACCAATTAGAATCACCTCAGGTTTCTCAGCAGAGACAATCAAAGCAAGAAGGGCCTGGAATGATGTATGCCAAGCCCTAAAAACAAACAACTATCAACCAAGAATACTGTACCCAGCTAAACTCTCCTTCATAACTGAAGGCCAAATAAAAACCTTCCATAGCAAAGAAAAATTAAAACAATACATCTCCACCAAACCAGCCCTACAAAAGTTTCTTAAAGATGTCCTACACATAGAAAACCAACAAGACCAAAATAAAGGCCAAGAAACTGCACCCAAACTGAGAATCAAAAAACCATAGGAAGAATCCACTGTTCGAAACCCCCAAGAAGGTTGATAACATGGCAGGAACTCCCAAATACCTGTCAGTGCTATCTCTTAACATTAACTGATTTAACTCTCCAATTAAGCAATATAGACTAGTTGTAATAAAAAACAAGATCCTTCTATCTGTTGCCTTCAGGAGTCAAATCTTGCCCATAAAAACAAACCCATTTTCAATGTTAAAGGCTGGAGCAAAATCTACCAATCAAACGGCCCCCATAAAGAGGCGGGAGTTGCAATCCTAATATCAGATATAATGGATTTCAAATTAAAATTTGTGAGAAGAGATAAAGAAGGTCGCTACAAACTAATTAAAGGATCTCTCCTTCAGGAGGATATTACAGTTCTAAATATCTATTCGCCAAACAATGGAGCACCCAAATTTATCCAAGAAACACTACTTTCCCTCAAATCCCACATAGATCCAAAGACATTAATTGTTGGGGATTTTACCACACCACTCTCCCCACTAGATAGATCAACTCGGCAAAAACTCAACAGAGAAACCGCAGATCTAAACATCTGCATAAATCAATTATATTTAACAGACATCTACCGAACATTTCACCCAGCAGCATCAGAATGCACGTTTTTCTCAGCAGCACATGGAACATTTTCTAAAATAGACCACATTTTAGGCCACAAAGCAAACTTGTCCAAATTCAGAAACATTGAAGTTATACTTTGCAATCTCTCTGACCACAAGGGAATAAAATTAGAACTCAAAACCAAAAGCCACCAAAGAAAGTATGGTAACACATAGAGGCTGAACAACACACTGCTGAATCATGAGTGGGTCATGGAAGAGATTAGAAAGGAAATTCAAATGTTCATGCTATTCAACAAAAATGAACACACAAATTACCAGCTCCTCTGGGACACAGCAAAGGCAGTACTCAGAGGCAAGTTTATAACTCTGAGCTCCTACATCAACAAATTGGAGAGATCTGAAACCAAAAATGTAATGAGACATCTGAACCTCCTTGAAAAATAGCAGCAAGATAAACCCCAATCCAGTAGACAGACAGAAATAATCAAAATTAAATCAGAATTAAATGAATTAGAATCCAAAAAAACTATAGAAAAAATCAACAAAACAAAGAGTTGGTTCTTTGAAAAAAATAACAAAATTGACAGACCCTTAGCAAATCTTATCAGAAAAAGAAGAGAACACACCCAAATAAATAAACTCAGAGATGAGAATGGAAACATCACCATGGAAACAACCAAGATTCAGAACATTATAACGGAATAATTCTAAAAACTTTATGATAATATGTTTGAGAACTTGGCAGAAGTTGACCTTTTCCTAGCAAATATTGTATTGCCAAATCTAAACCAAGATGAGTTAAACCAGGTTAACGGGCCCATATTAAGCACTGAAATAAAAACAGCAATAAGAGACCTCCCAGCTAAGAAAAGTCCAGGACCAGATGGTTTTACAGCAGAATTATACAAGGCCTTCAAAGCAGAGCTCTAACCAATACTCCTCCAACTCTTCAATGAAATTGAAAGAGAATGTTCATTACCGAACACATTCTATGAAGCCATCATAACCCTCATCCCAAAACCAGGCAGGGACTCAACAAAGAAAGAGAACTATAGACCGATTTCTTTTATGAACATTGATGCAAAATTTCTCAACAAAATTTTGGCCAATTGACTTCACAAATTCATCCAAAAAATCATACACCATGATCAAACAGGATTCATTTCAGGGATGCAAAGCTGGTCCAATATATGCAAATCAATTAATATTATTCATCACATCAACAGGAACAAGGATAAGAACCACATGGTTATCTCAATCGATGCATAAAAAGCATTTGACAAGATCCAACACCCCTTTATGATGAAGGTTTTGGAAAAATTAGGAATCCATGGAACATTCCTCAAAACAATAAAGGCTGTATATGACAAACCTACAGCCAGCATTATACTTAATGGTGAAAAATTAAAGCCATTTCCTCTTAAGTCAGGAACAATACAAGGATTTCCACTGTCTCCATTTCTATTCAATCTAGTATTAGAATGCCTACCTACAGCAATAAGACAAGATGCAGACATAAAGGGGATCCAAATAGGGAAAAAAAGTAATAAAACTCTCCCTCTTTGCAGATAACATGATCTTGTATTTAAAGAATCCCATAGACTCCACTCCTAAATTAGTCAAGCTGATTCAAAACTTTTGCAAAGTAGCAGGATAGAAAATTAACCCCCCCAAATCAATGGCATTTCTGTATGCCAACAATGAGAAAAGTGTGGCTGAAATTAGGAAAGCAACTCCATTTGTAATAGTCCCTCAAAAAATAATGTACCTAGGAATTAACCTAACCAAAAGAGTGAAGGACCTCTATAATGAAAACTTTAAAATCTTGTAAAAGGAAATGAAAACAGAACTTAGAAACTGGCAAAAACCTCCCATGCTCCTGGATTGGAAAGATTAACATCGTGAAAATGGCAATACTTCCCAAGGCTATCTACAAATTCAATGCGATACCTATCAAAATTCTAACCTCATTCTTCAAGGAAATAGAAGAGGCAATCCAAAAATTCATAAGGAACAATAAAAGACCCCGAATACCAAAAACGCTCCTCAACGTAAAGAACACTGCTGGTGGAATATCTATACCAAATTTCAAACTCTAGTGTAAAGCCATAGTAATCAAAACAATTTGGTACTGGGATAAGAACAGACCTCAGGACCAATGGCATAGAATTGAAAACCCAGAAATGAACCTACAGATCTATAGCCAACTAATCTTCGATAAGGGAGCTAAAATAATAGAAGGGAAGAAAGTCAGCCTCTTCAGTAAATGGTGCTGGCAAAATTGGTTAACCCCTTGTAGAAAACTAAAGCTAGATCCATATATATCACCCTGCACTAGAAACAACTCCAAATGGATCAAAGACCTCGGAGTCAAAGCAGACACTCTGAAAACATTGCAGGATGGAATAGGAGAAACCCTAGGTCTCCTTGGCTCAGGTCGAAATTTTCTGAATAGAGACCCGGAAATGTAGTGACCGCCTACTCGACCAGCGCGGAAAAACGACCACCACACCAGGAGTCTTCTCAGATCACGCTTTATTGGAGAGCCTTTTAGTTGTAGGAGAGCTTGGGCGCGAGAGAGCGTGCACCCGAAATACAGCCGCTTATATAGGGAATTGGAACACGGGTCTTTGTATTGTTGGTCGCCTGCCTTTCACCGTCACCAGGTGTCATGGGATTGGCTGGGGGCTCTACCTGGCGCACAGCCCAGGCATCCTGCCAAGCACCGTCTGGGGTGGAAACCTCAAAGCTGCAAGGGAGTGGGCGGAGTCTCGCCTCGGCTCCCTACAGTTCCCCCTTCTTTGTTTTATGGCAACAGGTAAGAGTAGAGGTTGGGCCTCTGTCTAAGACATTAATGAGAGGACCTTGCACTGGCCTTCGCCTGAGGGGCGCGCCTTCCCCAGTGATGACCAGGCCCGTCCGATGCCTTTTTTGCAGAGGTGGGATCTTGGGCATCAACCCACTTGCAACCCAGCATGCTCTTCTTGAGGAGATGAGAACCATCTCCTCAAGTGCAGTGCACTTGCCTTGCACCCTGTCCCAAATTGCAAATTGCATACCTGTCCCGGTGCAATGGGATCCCCTGATCCCTCGGGGTGCTAAGGCTATGCAGAATGGTAAGGCTTAACTGCCTCTTAGGGCCGACAGCCAAATCTGGGGTGAGGATCCACTCTCCAAAGTGGCTAATGCTTGCGAGATAACAACCTTGTCCCTTCTGGTTTGGGCTCGAAGGCGACAGACCAACCATAGGCAGACCACGCATCCTCCCAAGCAGCAGGCTAAAAACATTCCGACTCCCACCCGCTCTTTGGAAAAGGACACCGCAGAGGCAATCCAGTCAGTAAATTGTGACAGCCCACAACATCATCGGTTTAGCTATCACAGGGATTGCTATTAGCACTGTTGCTAACAGCAGGAAGATCAGCTGTATCAGGAGACGAGTGGATGGCACCTTCAAGATGGGGTTCTTCTGCAGTCTCCACTGGCCTGGTCAGTCTCGTTGGGACCCAGTGAGGTACTTCTTGACTCTGTGGAAAAACACAAACAGCTCCCCTGGATCTCGTTATTACCGGATCCGGTCCATACCATTTATTATTAATAACATCCTTCCACATAACCATGTCTTTAGTATCCATGGAGTCTCTTGTCATATGCTGATCTGCGGCAGACTGATCGTTGTCATTTAGAATTAAAAAATTAAGGGTAAAGAGCGCAAGAGAAAGTCTTTCCCTGGGGGACGCGGACTCAGCAACTCCCCCTTTTTGTTTTTGAAGCATTTTTTTTATGTTTCTATTAGCTCTTTCCACTATACCTTGTCCTTGAGGATTGTAGGGCAATCCGGTGGTGTGGGCAACCTGCATTTGTGCGCAAAAGGCGCGAAAACCATGGGAAGTATAAGCAGGGCCATTATCCGTCTTAAGTCTAAGGGGCTTTCCCCAAGCTGCCCAAGCTTCTAAGCAGTGTATTCTGACGTGAGACACCTTTTCTCCTGCCAGAGGTGTGGCATGAATGACACCGGAAAAGGTGTCCACAGACACATGTAAATATTTCAACTTACCAAATTCCGTCAGATGAGTAACATCCATTTGCCATAGGGCGTTTGGTCTCAACCCCCTGGGGTTTACCCCCACATGGGGAGGATGAAGAAAGGTAACACAAGATTTACAGGCTTTAACAATATCTCTTGCCACATGCCTGGACAAATTATATCTTTTCCTAAGGGTATTAGCAGGTACATGATACAATCTATGAAAGTCTTTTGCCAATTCTACAGGATCAGCAGCGACCAGAGCCACAGCCCGAGTTGCCTGGTCCACAAAATCATTACACCTTGCCATCGGGCCCGGCAACATAGAGTGGGCACGAATATGTCCAATATAAAAAGGATGTTTTCTGTTTAAGATAAGGGATTGAATCTGTAACAAAACATTAGAAATTGTACTGGCCTGCTTAACTGAAGCAGCAACTTCAAGAGAAGCAACGGCATTTACAACATATAATGAATCAGAAAATAAGTTAAAAGGTTGATCAAATCTTTTAAAAACTTCAAGCACAATTAAACATTCAACAGCCTGTGGGACATTCGGCCGAAAATTAAAAACTACCGGCTGTTTGTGTCCTTGAACAAAAAAGGCACCTTGTCCAGATTTTGATCCATCCGTGAAGATGGTCAGAGCATCAGCCAAGGGCTCCTTTGAAGTGACAACAGGAAAATACACTAAATTTTTGTTAACTATGGCAAGCAGAGGATGCTTAGGATAATGATTATCAATTACATTTGGAAATGAGCAAACAAGAATTGCCCACATATCCATTGTGGCTGCTAAAATTTCAACTTGCTCACGGGTGTATGGAATAATTAATTTATCTGGAATTTTTGCAAAGTGCATTAAACAACACTTTATACCCAAAATTGCCTCTTTTTTTTAATTTTTTTTAATTTTTATTTTTTTTTCTCAGATCAAAATTGCCTGTTTAGCCACTAATTCAGGAAAATATTGAACAGTTTTTGCTCCCACAGAATCACAGCATTAATAGTTAGCCTTTGAAGCAAGGCAGTGGTATAATTGGCCGTCACTCCATAAGTCTGGACTGCCTCAACTAAATCCTTAAGCTGGAAGTAGGAAACCGGCTCAAGAATTCTCTCATTAGTAATGGGATTTTCAAAAACTGGAAAGGCGGCCGCTAACGGCGACCAGGTGCTGCCTTTTATAAAGTGACTCTTCCCTGCGGGCGGGCACGGCGGGGGGTCCGATGGGTGAGGGGCAGCTCCGTTTCCTCTCCCTGGCTGCTGCGGTACTCCCACCCCTAGGGGGCGCCACCCTCCATATCTGTCTGCCACGTGCTCCGCCGCAGCCTCTTCTAACTCTTCACTATCAGCTGGATCGAGCTGCTCTCCCTCCTCCTCTAACATTTCTTCCTCTGAGTCACTCACAAGATTACTATATTCTTGGTCCCGCCCTTCCACATGTAGGGCTGAGAACCGGTTTGCTTTTAAAGAAGGGCGCGGGGGTCTCCTCGAGAGCCCCTCCCTAAAACCCTTCTCCTTTTGTGAGGGCTGCAGCCCCTCTTGCTTTAATTCTTTAGGATCTTTTTATCTTTTTTCCCTTTTTCTTTTAGGCCTATTTTCCTCCCCCTTACTGTATGCTGACTCTGATAGACTATCCTGAAGCTGCGTTAGTACTTTGCGTCCTTCCTGGATTAAATCAAACCCTCCCTCCTCGAGGCAAGTGCGCACCATCAAAAAGACAAGCCACAAGGGAAGAAGCAATGCAAGCAACCAATAAATATCTAAATCTACAGTGAACAGCATACCGGGGGATATTTACCGACGTCTCCTCTCCGCGTGTTGAGTTCTGGCTCCGATTCGGCCTCTCGCGCGGGTCCCGTCCCAGGTTCGTTCCCGGGTTTCAGCACCAGTTGTAGTGACCGCCTATTCGACCAGCGAGGAAAAACGACCACCACACCAGGAGTCTTCTCAGATCACGCTTTATTGGAGAGCCTTTTAGTTGTAGGAGAGCTTGGGCGCGAGAGAGCGTGCACCCGAAATACAGCCACTTATATAGGGAATTGGAACACGGGTCTTTCTATTGTTGGTCGCCTGCCTTTCACCGTCACCAGGTGTCATGGGATTGGCTGGGGGCTCTACCTGGCGCACAGCCCAGGCATCCTGCCAAGCAACGTCTGGGGTGGAAACCTCAAAGCTGCAAGGGAGTGGGCGGAGTCTCGCCTCGGCTCCCTACACGGAAACACAACAAATTAAAGAAATGTTGGACAAATAGGATTGGATGAAGTTGCAGACCTTCTGCATGGCAAAGGACATAGCTAGCAAGCTCAATGGAAAGCCCACAGATTGGGAGAAGGTTTTCAATAGCCATACATCTGACAAGGATATCATATATAAAATATACTTCTTACTCAAAAAATTAAATCCCCCAACAACAAATCCTCAAAAAAACAACTGCCCAATAAATAAATGGGCTAAAGACTTGAAGAGAAAATTCTGTGAAGAAGAAAGAAGGGTGGCCAATAAACACATGAAGAAATGCTCAACATCCCTAGCCGTAAAAGAAATGAAAATCAAAACAACATTTAGATACCACCTCACCCCAGTTAGAATCAAGAACTCTAACAACAATAGATGCTGGAGGGGATGTGGACAGAAGGGAACCTTACTGCATTGTTGGTGGGAGTGTAAACTTGTTCAACCACGTTGGTAAGCAGTATGGAGTTTCCTCAAAAGACTTCACATAGAACTGCCCTATGACCCAGCAATCCCAGCAATTTTGGGAATTTCCCCAAATGTTTACAAACAAGACCACACTATAGCTACCAGCACAACTATGTTTATTGCAGCATTATTTACCATAGCTAATATATGGAACCAATCCCGATGCCCCTCAGTAGATGAATGTATCAAGAAAAGGTGGTATATATACACAATGGAGTTCTATGCCTCCATCAGAAAGAATGACATTTCCTCATTTGTTAGGAAATGGAAAGGCTTGGAAAAAAAATATATTAAGTGAAGTAAGCCAAGCCCAAAGAAACATAAGTCCCATGGTTTCCCTTATTTGCAATATCTATTATATGTCTGAGTCAAGCAGGAAAGGTCAGATGATGTGATGTTAGGAAAATGAACCCTTAGATATGTATTTAAATGTTTTTTTTTTCTGGCATGCATTTGCTTCTAACTCATTTATGAGATTATTTGTTTGTAGCTTTGTATGTCTCTCTCCCACAGTATAACCCCTTCTTTCACTGTATTTGATGTCGGTATAATTTGTGAAGGAGGTGTGGAAAAACAAGTCGTTTAAGGATACAGGTGGACATGATGCAATTATGAGAAATACAAGTTGTCATATCAAAAACGAACTTTACAACTTTGGTGCGGGGGAAGGCGTGGGCAGGGGGGATTGGGTCGGGGGGCCAGGAGAGGCTGGAAAGGGATTTGAAGGGTAAACAAAGGAGGAGGCTGCAATGCTTGATGAGAAATGTACTTATTATCTTGCCGATGTAATTGTAACCCCTCTGTACAGTATGTTCACAAAAAATTTAAATTCAAATTCAAAAAAAATAAGACTTGTAAATCCTTAGCTCGGGGCTCACCTCCTGGGCTCTGCTGTGTCAGAGTGTAGGACAAGTCCCGAACTGCAGCTCGTTTAAATAAAAGAGCTGTAGAGTCTGATTCTTGGTGGTCGCTTTGGGGGGGTCTTGCGACCTAGACATTCTTTCTTTCTTTCTTTCTTCGTTGCTTTGTATGTCCCTCCTCCACAGTATAACACCTGCTTTCACAGTATTTGATTTCGGTATAATTTGTGGAGGGGAAGGGGAAAAACAAATCGTTTAATTAGGGATACAGGTGGATCCATTCCAACAATGAGATGTACAAGTCTTTATGTCAAAAACGAACTTTACAAATTTGATGCGGGAGGGAGGTGGAGCGGGGAGGATTTGTTGGGGGGGCAGGGGGAGAATGGGAAAGGATGGGAAGGGTAAACAAAGGAGGAGACTACAATTCTTGATAAGAAATGTACTCATTATCTTGCCCATGTAATTTTAACCCCTCTTTACAGTATTTTCAAAACAAAAAAAAAGAAAAAAAATTATGACAGGTAAAGTTTAATTGTTCAAACTTTTTAATAACTTAGCCTATTAAGAAAATTTAAGATTGCTTGGTAAAATAGACTTTCATTCAAAGAAATTCATGGAGATTTAGCTGAGAGGGTGCAATGTGGGTAAAGATGGATCCTTTTCACTCTAAACAAACAAACCTCAAAAACCTTGCTATAAATACTGTAGGTTCCCTTGAGAATTTTCCTTACCCAGGAAATATACTCTTACTGTGTGAAACAAGGTTCTAGTGGAATTTAAATTCAAAGTTCTTAAAAAAATAAGACATCAAAATTGGTGAATTGACCTTTGATTACCAAACAGTAATTCTCTGAAAAAGATACTTTGGGTCAAAATATTTAGGTAGAAAGTGCCATCCACAATGAAAGAAGGTATTAGGGTTACATTTTTCTGTTTGCAATACTTTCCAGAATGTCTTTGCACGTGAAGCAGTGAAACACAGAAAAATATCAGATTGGATTCTTCAAACCAATGATTTCACATTTCTAAGTAGCTCACAAAATATAATATCCTTATTAACATGAGATTGTGAAGACTTCCATTATTACATAAGCCAAAAAGTTTTGGGATCAGAAAGAATTGAGCAGGGTTGGGAAGGTGGCTCAATTGTAGAGTGCTTGCCCTGGGTTCAATTCCTCAGCACCATATAAGCAAAAAGAAAAAAATAACGCCAGAAGTGGTGCTGTGGCTAGAATGCTAGCCTTGAGCTGAAAAGCTGAGGGACAGTGCCCAGGCTCAGAGTTCAGGCCTCACGACCAGACCCCAATCCTCAAAAAAATAGAAAAGAATTGAGCAAATTGAAAAGGTAAGAAAAGGCGTTCTTAGAAGCCCTAGTTAAGCATCTTGGCTTCAGCAGTGGAGGGAGGCCAAAACTTTTTGATATAGATTGTGTTAATATTTTTGGTGCCTAAAGTGATTTTACAGAGCCTATTTGGCTCACTACAATTCAGAAGAGACTGAATGAAGACATGAAAATAAATTCCACATCCAAATAAAAGTTTAAAAAGAGAAACCATGACGATGTAGCATTGGGGTAGGCCTTGTAGTCCTTCAGCTTCACTAGACGTGAAGTCAAGAAGCTGAGATTAATTGGAAATCAGGCAAGAGCTAAGAGGAGGACATCGAACTGTCTGTTAATACTTTGAAAGGTTTATATACTTTCCATGGAGTTTCAATCCTGCATATACTTGAACTGATGTCAGCTTATATTTCCATAATTCATTCATCTGCAATAACAGTTTGCAAGACTGGAGACGTGAAGCACCTAGACATGATTTTATTCTCATCCATTTGGAATATTAATCTTTATTCAACAAGAAAGCTTAAAAATGGCTTAGAATGTTTTCCTAACTACCAGTTTTTATAAATGGCTTTGTACAATGGTTTGCGATTATTTTATTTTACATGGGATAATATTTTCTACTACCTACAAGTTTGGCAAAAAGAAGAAAAGTGCAATTTACTACTATACAGGAATATGATGGAAATAGAAGACAGATTTGATTTTATGTTCATCACATCTCTGATGTGTACCCATATTCAAGACTTAAAATCATACTTTTCTATGTTAGATAGGGAAAACATAAAACAACATATGATAAGGGAACTATTCGTGACTTTTTAAAATGTTCTTATTATGTGATGAAATTTACTATATTAGCTAATGTTTTGGTTTGAAATATGGGAGGCTGATCTATTTAACAAATTGTCCAAGGCACCTACTGAACAACACAAATGGTGGGGGGTACTATTTCTACACTTTAATGAATGGGTGAACCTGTTTGGCATTAGTGCTGGGAAAATAAATCAACTCTATTGTAATTTGCTCCCTACACATGAAAAACTTGTAATGTCACTAAGTATAATCTACTTGTCAAATGTTATTTTGGTGAATGGCTTTAAAAAGTTTATTTGAAAAGTAATATACTTTCAGGAGATTAAATGTAGGTTATCTTTGTTTTGAGAATGACAACATTTTTATATTACAGAACCAAGTTTTACTGAAGTACCAATGTTTTGAAGCACTGTTTTACTGAATTATATTTGACTTCTAAGTTGTTTACCTAGCATTGGTAGACCAATTATGGATTTATCGTTCCAGGAAATATTTTTTGGCTTACTTTCTCTGGACTGAAATATTTCATTAATCATTAGGGGAGGGGTATTAAAAATAATCTTGTGACATTTGGGATCTTGTTCACTCATATGGGCAGGTCATTTGTAAACTGAAATTTTGACTTACTGTACTTTTTCTCAGATTTTGTGATATCATCTTTCATTTTAAGTTGCCTTGCACTTCACAATTGCTTACCGCTACTTTCTGTGTCTTAAGGAATTGAGGCCCTGAAATATTATAGGAAATGAGAAATTGAGATGGGTTTTCAATTTCTTTTTGTTGGCATGTTGCATGGGCTTAGCTGAGAAGTCTTGCCCTTGTTATCTGATGATGCGGATAACTGGGACGTGGGATCCTAGGACCTGTGGGTCCTGCAGAAGAATAATACCTTTTAGACATCATATCATTAAAATTTTGGTATAATCAGTAGGAATGCTTCAGAAATATGGAGAAAAACAGTTTGAGGCCGGTAAGTTAACATAATAAACAGAGAAGCAGAGTAAAATCCATTATAGATTAGAAGAATACAACAAATTTTTTTACCATGTGAATTCAAAAGACCAAGAACACTTAGAACATATCACAAGTTTATACCAAAGACATTGCATTGATATTTTTATATCCTAATATATATTCTAAACCTATTTATTTATATTCCAATCTATTCATTGGCATAAATATCAATTTATTTGACAAATTATCAATTAATTTTAGTAAGATTCACTGTGTGAAATATAAAATCAGCATGTATAAATATAAAATATATAACTATATATAATATAAGAAAATATTTTACATTGTTCTGTTATGGTTAAGGTATCAAAAACAACTCTATTTTAAAGTATTATTTCATTATCTCTACCTCAGTGTTTGGTAGAGTTAGTCCTAATGCTTTACCATTTGTAGATGTACAGCCTAGAGGCAAGAGGAAACACTGATTAAACATTACCAATATAAGGCCTAATATTGAGGAGCAACATATGGACTTCTCCTGGAGCTATGGAAATATTTGGTGATAGAAAGTGAGTAGTGTGAGTTCCTGCCTGGTGGGATGGTAGACAGGCGAAGACACTAGGTAATCATGCATATGAACAATTTTTTTTATCTTCTTGACGTTAGCTACTTTTGAAACGATAGGTATAATAAACAATTACATTTTGATAAAATACCTTCTAGTCTGAACAGTTCCTTCTGAACTGTTCATCTCTCTATGATCCCTTGTAACATTTAAGTTTTTTTTCCATTAAGACAATCTATGCTGTCAGGTTAAGATATTCTGGTTGGTCTGTTCCTACATGGAAAAAGGGTAAAGGGTCAGGTAGAGATTTGTTCCAGTAAGACCTCATTTGGGAAATTTTAAGCTGGAGAAATTTAGAAATAGCTTTTAAGCAAAGCTTATATTGAATCCATTAGCTCCACAAAGGTAACTCAGTTGATATATAAGTATTTGAAAAGCAATCACCTTTTTTGAGGGGAGGGGGGTCCGGTCGTGGGGCTTGAACTCTGGGCCTGGGCACTGGCCCTCAGCTCTTCAGCTCAAGGCTAAAGATCTACCACTTGAGCCACAGTGCCACATGCCCCCAGCCCTAAATTATCCTGATTAATTTTTAGATACAATCTGGCTTCCTACTTGTGTATGATCATGGGCGATGTCCATTTGATGTTATTCTTCCTGGAAATTAGAATAAGTGCCTGGCATAGTGTATAGATCTTTCTGTCCAGTCTGGGCTTTATCCACTATCCTCACAACAGTAGACTCCCATATAGTCAAGATTTTCATAAGCTTATCATACTTGATTTTTAAAAAATCGTTGCATTTCCTTCTGGTTATTGAAAACTGAATTAATTTGTGTTTTCTTGGGTTGTTTTGTTTCATTTGAATGTATGTGTTGAATTATTCCTCACTTTTCCTTTTCTTTCACTCACGTTCTTACCTAAAATGCTGAAAAACCAATTCTTCTTTCTCAAGATAGTCAAGGTAAACATTATTTAGTTCAAAGCAATTTAAGTAATATTTAAACACCTTCATATCTATGAATGGTATACAAAATCTAAGTGCTGAGAAGATACTTTTTGTTTTCACATCCGTCTTTGGCATACACAGACAGATCATGGATTATATGAAGATAATAAAACTACAGATGCTTGCCAGGAGGAGAAAAACCTATTACTAATTGTTTGATAGAGGCTTCCCTTCTTGTGAAAAAATTATGCTGCTTGATGCAGGATTTCACAAAATCATATTGCTAGGAACAACCTAAACAATCTACTAACACTACAGAGTTGAGAGAGATGAACTGACCTCCTGCATAATTTACTTTTGGGTCAAATAAAATCAGGTTTCCAAAAAGAGAGTAGACTTTAGAGAAACATGATGAGTTGTATGTAAATAGGTGCTTAGCTGATTTTGTCAATTGGTGAACTAATACAGGGAAAGTACAGCAAGGTAAAAATATAAAGAACTCTGCCTCAGAATACACATTTGTATGTGTGTGTGTGTGTGTGTGTGTGTGTGTGTGTGTGTGTGTGTGTACAAGTGCCTGTACACACACATGCATGTACATGTGCTCATGCATGCATTCATCATTCCTGAGGCTTGATCGTGCCTGGGCACTATCTCTAAGCTTCTGTGCCCAAGGATAGTGGTCTACCACTTTGAACACTTGTCTCCTGAGTAGCTTGCTAAGGTGATTCAGCCTCTGAGTAGCTAGTTAAATTCTTCTTGTCCTCTATGGTTCATTGCTCTTTCATTCTTTCCTGAGGTAATCACAAGCCTAAGTCATAATATGTCTAATTGCTTTACAAATACTATTACTGCTTGGCAGCAGAGTCTCCAATCTGTACTCTTAACTACTTCGGAGGCTAGAGAACAGAACCCAGAACAAATTTTAGTGGACTTCCTTCTCAATCTATAGCTGGGTGCATTGGATCATTTCCACCATCCTGCACTATCTAGAGACTAAGATTGTAAGGACTGCAGGATCAAGGCCGGCCAAGGTAGGAAGCTAGAAAGTTGGTGTGCAACTCTGATGCCATTGATGATGGGAAGTTTTGCTTTCTTTGTTCATGCATTTTGTTATTATAAAATTGATATACGGTGGGTTTACAATTACTTAAGTCAACTAAAGAGTGCACTTCATTTTATTTTCTAAATTTCAATTTTTTAACTTAATTATTTTCTTGTTTTTGGGGGTAATTCTTTTTTCAGAGTTGTAAGATTAATTAATTTAATTTTGCATGATTTTTACACATGTAAATTATTCAGATACATATATTTTGCTTTAAAAATACTTAACATGTGAATTTCTAATATTAATTTCTTAATTTTTATATGGTTGGTGAATTTAAATAAATTTATTTTTTAAGGTTCTAAACATATTTTTCCAGTTAACAAATACTTACTGTATTTGTCATAGTTGACAATATTGTCTTAAAATTGTGAATGAATAGAACTTTTACTTTGACCACCTTAGAAATACTAAAACTAAGTAAATAGTAATGTTTTAACTTTATACAATATTAGAAAGTATACAAAATAATTAGGAAAATATAAAATTGTATACAGAATGTTCGTTTTCCAGTATCAATTCTAATTTAAAAGAATTTAAAACCAGAAAATTGTCATATAGTGTGTTTGCAGCATGGTTTCGTTTCTGTCATCAAAATGGTGACTTAACAATGTGTCTTAATCACTGGATGCATCCATGTTAAAACATATCTAAGAATGTGAAACACAATTATACAGACCCTGAAAAAACTCAGAAGGAGCTATGAAATGATGGTGGAATAAAATTAATGACTAATTACAGTAGGAATTGCTATGCACTAGGAAGGTCTATAAATACTTTCCAGAAGAAAAGGCTACATTGAAAAATAAAGAGTGAAAACGAAGCAGGCAGGCAGACCATGAAGTAAATATTATCCAATGAACAACGTCTATTGAAGCTTGAATGCAACCTTCTTTTACCTAAGTTAGTTACTGACCTATGTTCTTCTCTAATGCCAAATAACAAAGTCATGAAAATGCAGTAATCATTTTCAAGACATTAAACTTTACAGAAAGAATTCAATGAATGTATTGCTAGAAAGTAAAGATAGATGTCTGAGCAAAAGAGTGAAAAAAATATCCCCAATCTCTTGCCCTCCGCTGTGAGAAGGGTACAAGATGAAGCGCAAAGAGACTGGCCAGAAATACAGTAGTGCATAACAGTAGTTCCCAAGATGCAAAGATGAATGTAACAGAGGAGAAAATCAACAAGATAATCACAGGACTTAGCATGGGAGAGTAGAGACAAGAACAGTGAAAATGCAAGGAGAATTACAAAGGATGCCCTTGCATATTTGGCAGAAGCGTGCATTGCATTGAGGTCTAAACTATGTGGAGATATTATAGGAAATTACCTGTACACATATGGTGCCACAAGAAGTGAAGAACTTATGATTTACAAGACATTAAATGATCATAAAGGTCTTGCTTCAGTAGTGCAGAGTTAAACATTGATAATTCTGTTTTGAAACATCTAACAAACTATAAAACCAAGACAAGAAGATTCAAATTGTATATAAGTGACTTGACTGTTTGCAACAACAGAGTTCAAAAAATCAAATCACATAATGTGGATGCAAGACATAACATTATTAAAGTAATCTTTAAATAACACTCATTTTATGGGAATAGTCCTGATTATAAATGATTTCTTTTCCTTACATATATTGGATGTACAAAATCAACCAAAAACAAAACAAAGCAACAGACAATAGAGGATACCAGTGCCTCATCCCTATTCCTAGATAGTTATGAGCCTGAGATTGGAAGATTATGGTTCACAGATGGCTGGAGTACCAATCCATGAGACATTTATGTTCAATTATTCAATCAAAGCAGAGTGAAACCTTGGTTCAAATAGAACAGACTCAGCCAGTCATGAGTGAATAAACCAAGCAAGAGTTTAAGGCTCCGCGTCAAGTTTAATTACTGTGTGTGTGCGCATGCACGCTCACACATGCACACACTCACACACACAAAAATGGAATGAGAGAGGAAGAGGAAGAGAGAAAAAAAGGAATATTAAGAGTTTAAGAACTATCTTAAGCATATATTAATTAATAAAATGAGGGAAATCATGGAACCTATGTTTGTTGGAATCTGGCTGCCTTCACATAATATGATTGTTTTCCAAATCTTTCCATTTTTTTATGAAAGGGGCTTTGCCATTCTTTCTGATAGAAGCATAAAATTCCATTGTGTATATACACCACATTTACTTGATCTATTCATCTATGGAGGGGCATTTTGATTGGTTCTAAAAATACTGCCAGAAAAGTAGTTGTAGATTTAGTGTATTTTAGCTTGAGATCATTTCAACAAATGCCCAGGAGTCGGATTGCTGGTTCCAGAGCTATGTACATTTGACCTTAAAAAATGATGCTTTTCCCTGGGGCTATTTTGTGATAGAGCTCACAGCGCCCAGCCTGGAGCCATTCTCAGGGTTTCTGTTTTTCAATTGATTGTGGTGGCTGCTAGAGGGAGGGGCAGCCTCTGGCTCTGGTTACCCAGTGACGCTAGGCACTCCGATGGCTGGCGCCTGAGCTGGGTGACTTTTCCCTGGATGGAGCTGAGTCTGGCAGGTCACTTCGCCGTTAAGTTCTTGTGACCTGCTAAAGGACTCCTTTTATTCCAAGGCCTGAGCTGGAGCTAGCAGCAACTCCGAGCTTTGTCGGTATCCAAGATGGAGATCACCGGTGCTGGGGGGGGAGGGGTGGCCTTCCCTCCTCTGCTCCCTGAGGAGTGAGGATGTCGGGCTTGTACTCACGCCGAGTCTTGGATCCTGGGTCGTCTCTGGTCTGCAAACAGCAGGATGAAGATGTTCGCTCCTTGTCGGTTCTTGTTGGTGTTGAGTAGAATCCGCTCGTCCGCTGCGTCTGGCTCCTTCGTCCCCGACTCTCTGTGTCTCAGGTATGACTCCCGCGGCGGTGGTCGCCGCCGCGACCCCGCCGCCGGAGCGGCAGCTGGTGCGTTTCCTTGGCTTCCCCTCTCTTGTCTAACTCTCTGTCCTGTGATGGTACACTTGGTGTGATTCTCTGGCTTAGGACTGTTGGTGGGAATGTAAACTTGTTCAACCACTTTGGAAAGCAGTATGGAGGTTCCTCAAAAGACTTCACATAGATCTCCCCTATGATCCAGCAATCCCACTTTTGGGCATTTACCCAAATGTTTACAAACAAGACCACACTAAAGCTACCAGCACAACTATGTTTATTGCAGCATTATTTACCATAGCTAAGATATGGAACCAACCCAGATGCCCCTCAGTAGATGAATGGATCAAGAAAATGTGGTATATATACACAATGGAATTCTATGCCTCCATCAGAAAGAATGACATTTCCCCATTTGTTAGGAAATGGAAAGGTTTGGAAAAAATTATATTAAGTGAAGTAAGACAGGCCCAAAGAAGCATAGGTCCCATGGTTTCCCTTATTTGCAATATCTAGTATAGGTATGAGTCAAGCGGAAAAGGTCAGATAATGTGATGCTAGGAAAATGAACCCTTAAATATGTATTTTAATGTTTTCGTTTCTTTCATGCATGTATTTCTAATGCATTTATAAGATTATTTCTTTGTTGCTTTGTATGTCCCTCCCTCACAGTGTAACCCCCGTTTTCACTATATTTGATGTCAGTATAACATGTGGAGTAGATGGGGACAAACAAGTCGTTTAAGGATTCAGGTGGACCTGTTGCAACAATGAGAAGTACAAAATGTCATGTCAAAACCAGCTTTACAATGCCGGTGTGGGGGGGGGGGAGGGGGGTATAATTGGGTGGGGGGAGGGGGGTAAAATTGGGTGGGGGGAGGGGGGAGGCGGGGAAGGGAAGTGAAGGGTAAACAAAGGAGGAGGCAGCAATGCTTGGTAAGAAATGTATCCATTATCCTGCCCATGTAATTGTAGCCCCTTTGTACAGTATGTTCTCAAATAAAATAAAATACAATTTAAAAAAAAAAAAAATGATGCTAATTGAAATGAACTGCAAGACATGGAAAAAAGTCTTTTATTTTTCAGATGTCAACCTTGATGTCGGTAAAGTAGAGCATCTAGATCTTATTTTATTTAATTTGTCTTTTGCCATTGGTTTATCCCTGGCAATCTCTGTCTTGATTCTGGTACCTTCAACTTTGTATATACATTTATCAAATTTGGAGAAAGAAAGGGAAAAATTATAGTGATGAAAGAAGTCAAAGAGTGACCCATTGCAACAATGATATTCAAAAGACATTATATCGGAAGTGAACCTTACAACTTTGGGGTGGGGGAGAGGTGTGGGGGATGGGAAGTGAAAGGAGAACAACAATGGTGTGGGTAACAATATTCAATAAGGAATGTATCTTACTCATGTAACTGTAACTACTCTGTTCAGTATTTTTGAAATAAAATAAAATTTAAAAATTGAACCTATCCTATAACAAATATAGTTTTCTAAATAATACATCTGTCACAGTACTTGTGAGGGATTCTGAAGTCAAGCTGTTAGACTTGGAAAAGGATAGATTGGGAAGCCATCGCAAACAACAATCAAAAGTCTGAGAGCTGTGCTCTGGAAAGGTCAAACAGTCAAGGGAAGACAGGGATATGAGTTATTATCTCAAGAGTATTTAAGTTCGAGCTGTTGGACACTAAAATATTAAGATTTGGAGACAAGATGGATGTCTGTGTTATGGATGTAATCACTATTGCTCCCTTCTGCTCCCTAACAATAAAGGATTCAATTATCACTATGTATACAAACAATACCTCATGTTAATAGTTGTAACCACAAGCTAGATTGATGCCTTAGTTTATGGACATACCTATAGCCACTGACCAACCCCCTTGCAAGTCCCTGCCTTTTTTCTTGAAATTCTTCAGCCAATGGTTGTCTCATTTCTCATTGCCTATTTGGGTGGGATTTGAGACTCCTTCCTCTCCTCACCCAGCCACTAGGCCCCAGGGGCCAAACTCTGAACCTCAGAGACACTCCCAGAACCCAGCTGCCTTTGGGGCTGCTGCTTCCTTAGCCATTGGCCTACTGCCTCCTTCCTCCCTTCACCAGCCTCTGCCAGTACCTCGCGTAATCTCCCTATTACCCCATCCCCAACCCCAGCTCGCCCTCCCCGAAGGCCTCCCCTTCTCTCCACACAGCCCAACCCCAGCAGGGCCACTGCTCTGGGGAAGACAACTGTGAGCCTGGCCCAACAGAATCAAAGGTTCCACAGTGTGCAGCCAGCTTAGAAATGGAGGTAGCATAGGTCTCTGCTCAGTGTCTTTCACTTCACTTACACAAGTATAGTTGAATTAATTTGATATTTACTTTTCTTTTTTGTAACTTCTTATTAAGCCTTTGAAGAATAGCTGGTAGAAATATAGTCCCAAAATTGTAATTGTCTCTTGTTTAATTCTTTCAAGATTCAGAGATGTTTAAATAGTTATAACCATCATGAACTCTCATTTCCATAGCAGAGTCTATTCAGAAAATAATTGCTTATGCATCTGTTATCAATTATTTTCAAGACTTGACAGTTTTAAAGATTCCAATATTACAGGAAGATTTTTGATTTATGTTGAATGGATGTGAGTAGGTTGAGCTGTTGCATACATTCTTTTGTGTGTGTGTGTGTGTGTGTGTGTGTGTGTGTGTGTGTGTGTGTGTGTGTGTGTGTGTGTGTGTGTAGAGGGGTGTATGTGTATGTATATCATTAAAATCAAAGATAAGGATGTTGAGCCCTGGTCTGAACTTGTTTCCTTTTTCTGAGATATAATTATGGTGTTTTTTGGTTGGTTGTATGATCTGATTGCTTGACTTTGACTGATGTGCACATTCCAGCTCAATTTTTTAATTAAAACTTCTTATTATATATTATTGAGCATATAGGACTCTGATATTGTCTTTAGTCTTCCATCTGGGATCTTTTTTCCTCCTCAAAATTTAACATTCGATATAAATTTTACCTCCTGACTTATTTTCCCTTTAATTTGCAATTTGAAATTAGTATTATAAGACCTTTGATATCTGTATTCATGAAGAAAAATAATTTTGAATTCTCTGTTTAATGTAATAACACCTGGACAGATTTGTTTGCACCAAGATCTTAAAATTTATTTTGAAGTTTTATTTTAAAATATCTCCTCCATGTTTATAGCATGGGGAGGCAAACAATTCCTAGTAACAATTATAACAGTTTTATTCGTTAAAATATCTGATAATTCATAATTTTGAATATGTCTAGTTTCAAATAAATGCATTTGCTCAATAAGTTTGCTTGATAGACCCATGCACAAAAATACCAGTCCTAGGGGCTCAGGAGGTGGATCAGTGGTAGACAGCTTATCTTGAATGCCTGAGACCATAGGATTGATTCCACAGCACCACCTAAGTAGAAAAAGCTAGATGTGGTACTGTGTCTCAAGTGGTAGAGCAATAGTCTACATCAGAAATGCTGAAGGACAGTGACCTGGCCCAGAGTTCACCACCACCAACAAATTTAATAAATAAATGAAACTCATACTCAAGTACATTAATTTCAAAGGTTGATTATCATTGTAGGTAGGGGCAGGTTGCCAAGATACAGCACCTGACAAATACTAAAAATAGAAAGTAAAACATTAGCTCTGCCAACAACATGTAGAATTGCCACTCAAAGAGAAACCGGTACTAAGAATGAAATACTTTTTATAACATTTCTTAAGAGATTATGGGTTTATGTTTATTATTAAATAAATTGACTTTCAAAAACTCCATTGGTGGACCTGAGTCTTAAGGGAACCTACAAAAACTGGAGGAGAAAATCATCAACCTGTATTTTAAAAATTGTTATTTTTATGGGAGTGTACATACAGTTAAACATATTGTAAGTCAGGTAATGAGTTCATTTCTTATTTGACAATCCTTTCCCTGTCCACAGTAGTATACCTAATTGTGAATGCAGTATCTACAGAGAACACATGCTGCCTTTGTTTCCCTGTTCTCCTTGAATATCTCTGACTCCCTCAATGCCCATAAATTGATAAACAAGAACAGAAAAATCCCTCTTGTTTCTATTTCCTGGAATACATTTCAATATAAACATCAGTAGTTTTATGAGAGTGTCAGGCTCTGTACACACATCCCAAACACGTATACTTCCTGCACCCAGTCATAATGCCTACCCGGTTCTAAGGTCCACAAAGTAATTCTTTTCACTTTCCACACAGGAAGAAGCCAAGATTCAGAAAGATTAAGTAAATTACTGGAAATAGAGGGCTGAGCATAGTGGCTCACTCTTATACCTTACCTACTCCAGAGAGTAAGATCTGAAGATCATCACCTGAAACCAACCCAGGTTGACATATCCATTACATGTGTACCTCCAGTTAATCAGAAGGAATTGAGAATTGTGTGTTTCAACTCGTAGAGTTAGAACACCACCGGACTTGAATTGGAAACCTAAAGGACAGCGTCAATATTATGATTTTTAAAAACCAATGCTATCCCATACATAATCTCAGACACCACACACACACACACACACACACACACACACACACACACACACACACACACATCTTAAAATAGATGTTAGTACTGAAATCCAAATATATTTTTTTAATTTTATAATATTTATTTTTTAGCTTGAGTGAAGTTTGACCTTATAGTTTCTACTGATGAGCCACAACTTAGAACTTTGTTATAATTATACCCTTGTCTGTATTAAGAAAAACATTCTCCTAGTTAAGTCTTCCTCTTTTTCCACAATGATAAGTTTTCTCTTCTTGCTCTAGTTTCTTCTTTTGGGACTCAATCTCTTAGACTTTTCTGTCTTGCATTGTCTGTAGGTTCATTGATCCATTAGATCTCAGTCATCCTAATAACCTCTACAGAACTTGCCTTGGGAAAAGTGTTCTAAACTCACCATTCAGTGGAGATTGTTAGTACTCACCCATAATCACGTTCTCTTCAGAATTGCGAACTTGTTCGATCCAGGAATTCAGGGAAAACACTCACTGTGTACTATTTCATACTTTTTGATTTAATGGTAGCTCCCACCTATTGTCTACTTGAAGCATGTGTGAAGAGAAAGATTGCCCCTAAGAGACAGAAGCACTGAACTAACTGTGGCTGTCAAAACATAGAAGGAGGGAAAGAAGTTCTGAAGGAAACATAGAGCCTAGAAACTGATTTCACAGAAACCCAAACTGCATTTTATCTTACTTTCAAAATAGAAAGTCAGATACTGAAGTTACTTGTAAGCTCCATTTATATTCCTGAGCAGGGGCTCCATTCCTCTTTGCCCTTCTGACTATTTACAACAGGGGCAGGTGGGAAGATGTAACAGGAACACCTAGATTTTGGGCCTGGGGTTAAAAACTCTTTTTGTGATCATGAACATTCCACCTCTTCCTGAATTGGACCTGAGGGGCAGACGGAATTAAGGTTAGGAATTCAGAAACTTATAATTACTTCTAGGTTTGCTATCTAAATTCATCCTTTCCCACCCCTCAGAATCCTATTTCCCAACTGTGTAGACACCCTTACACTCTGTTCTCCAGGAGCGTTTGAGTGTAGGGCATCTTCTGCTTCTTATGTGTAGTGCTTTATAAATGGAGATTTTCTCCTAGGCTCAAAATTATTTCATTGATTGGTACATTGTGCAATATGTTAAACAGAGAGTTACCTGGAAGGAAGATCCTAGAAGGCAAAGTATCTACTAGGAAAATGGAAACCCATGGTTTGGCATGCTTAATGTTTTAACTTGTGCACTAAACAGGAGAAAACGACACACTAGGAAATCTGCCAATTATGCCAAATAAAGAGATATGGTGAAGTTCAGAGAAAGGACATTGATTTCATCATAGTCATGACAAGACAAAACCTTAGCACACTATCAGAATACTAATCCATACTCACCTACTTTCTTATTCACCCATATCATTAGATCTGAGTTGTATGTAGGAGTCCTCAGGACTTGCAGAACAGGAAGATTTCATGGAGAGCCTAACATTGGTCTGCCATTTTGGACATAAAATAACTAGTTTGATGAAAGCCCTTAGTAATATCCACAAATATGTGCATTTATACTACTACACTTGATAAGTATCCCCTCACTATATGATCTTTGGTTTGGTCACTTACTGATATAGCAGTTGTCTGGTAGCTCCATTGTGACTTCACTTTATTCACCCGAAATGGAGAAGGAGAAACTGACCACAACACATTTGCATTTTTCTCAATGAGCAGTGAGTGGCAGGGGAGTATTTTAGAAGCTCCCCATGTTCTCAGTTAGCTAGTACCACCTAGATTCCAGCTCAAATCTTGATAAACAGATATAGAACATACATGTAACTTATTGTGCCAGATTCACAGCTAGAGAGGTAGATGAGAAATTGGAAGGCTTGGTGTGAAAGCCACAGGTTGATATGAAGCAGAATTCAAAGGATGTGGAGATGAATCGAGCTACGTGGAAGGAAAAGGAGAGGCAACTGAAGCAGAAGAGCACCTAGGGAGAGATGATAGAGCACGTTGGAAGCCACCTGGACATCAAAGTAACTCATCTGAGGTACAACAGTCTGGTTGTGCAGAGCCACAGAGAGAAGTTGGAAGAACATCAGCAAGTGCTCATACCCATTTCTAGGGAGTTCCCAGAATGACAGGGTAGCCTCCCAGAGTACTGCTGCAGTGCACATCTCAGATCCCTTGCTACCATGATAATTGACATTGGAGAGGAGCAGCAAGAGTTGTATGAAGTGATTGCAACTCACTATGTGGATGCTGTTCTGCAGCATTGTGGAGTGTGGTCTCTCAGGATGCTTAGGGCAAAGATCCTATAGCTGGTGTCAAAGAATGCAATCTACTTGGGGTACAGATTTATCGATGGCACGTGCCTGAACACAACAAGCTGATAATGAGCTGCTAGAGGTAGTTTCCCTAAAGATCTAACAGCCAAAACTGGACAGGCAAACCCAGAGCTCTGCACCACATCAGGCCACCATGCCAATTGTTTCTACCTTAGTACTGGCTACCCAGTTTGCACACCCATGTCCTTGTTACCCTGATTGTGCCCCACAATCCCTCACAACTTTTACTCTTTCACTTTGTCTATGTTTACTTTTCCCTGCTAAACAGTTCTGGATGACTCTATTAGCTACCCCAACCCCTGCAAAACTTGCTTATAACCAATTTCCTGACTCTGTAACTCAGCAATTATAGTCACAGTTATCCTTTACCTGGTATCCTAGTATCTACTACTCTTTTCTGCTACCCATACTTCATAATGCCATGGTTCCAGCCATCTGAAACCTGACACCCCTGTCTCTGATATACCAATCCCAAACAAAGCAACGGAATAGTGGGCACAGATAATCGAGTTGGATAACTCTTTTGCAGGCACATTGGGACAAGTTATTCCTCAGGCATTTGACACGAGGGACTAACTGGTAGTGGAAAGAAAACAGCTTACTCAAAGGTGACTAAAATCCAAGGACATGACTTATAACATATTGCTAGAAAAAGAAGGTCTTGCAGTGAAAGTTAATGAGAAAGAAACGTTTACAAAAATATTGGGGATGATGCAAAAGTTGAGCTTAGTCTCCTCTACTAGTGGTCTGAATTATTTTATGACATAGATATGTAATTACTTTGCAATTAAAAATTATCTGAAGATACATATTTATGCGGTACTAATATTAATTGATGGAATAGTTGCATAGTATCATGTTAATTATATTCAATAATTTATGCTCTATGATATGCTCATGAGTCTGCCTTTGGCAATATGAATTGAGCTCTCTAACAACAAATGGAATTTCATTGTCAAATACTACAAGGAGATTACAGATGCTAGTACCAAAATGAAAGCTGGTACCGTAAAACTGAATAAAGCTATAAGTTTGAAGTGAGGGGGTCAGTGGTAAGGGCTATGATAAAAGAGAAATTCTTCACTGTGGAATCTTGGAAAAATAGAAGGTGTTTTCTTGAATTACTAGCTTTTAAAACATTCTTAGAAAGAACAACATTGGGTTTTTTTTTTTTTTTGCTATTTGGAACCTCTTTAATGAATGCTTTAACAAAAAATTATCAAAACGACTTTGAGAATTCTATGATGTGAATCATCACATTAACATTGTACTTAAAGTTGCCTTGAGATGCAGTAAGGCTGTATTCCTTTTCTATTAAATCAATGGAATAAGCGTCCTTTTGAATGATTGGACAGTCCATGACACTTGTTCAAAAACAAAAAATATACAGGAGAGAAAAAAAAGGAGTAGTTCTGGGAAAATGGCGGACAAAAGCTGGAGGCTAAACAAGCTCTTGTATAGAAAGCAGTTTTAGTGTTCCAGTGAACAGTCCTAGGCTGGAGAATTACACCAAGTGTGCAATCACAGTATAGAGAGTTTGGCCAGAGAGGGAAAATCCAGGCAAGGAGGCAGCTCTGAGCACTTGCTGGTAGCCATGGCTATGGTGGTGGCGGCCCCTGCCATACCTACAAAGGTGCCAGGCACAGTAAGCTGGCAGATTCTACTCAACACCAGCAAGAACTGACAAGGAACAGATATCTTCATTCTACAGATCGCAGACCAGAGACTACAAAGGAACCAAGCCTCTGTTCTACAGAGGAGAAAGTCATTTTTTTTTTTTTAAATTGTATTTTATTTGATTTGAGAACATACTGTACAAAGGGGCTACAATTACATGGGCAGGATAATGGATACATTTCTTACCAAGCATTGCAGCCTCCTCCTTTGTTTACCCTTCACTTCCCTTCCCCGCCTCCCCCCTCCCCCCACCCAATTTTACCCCCCTCCCCCCACCCAATTATACCCCCCTCCCCCCCCCCACACCGGCATTGTAAAGCTGGTTTTGACATGACATTTTGTACTTCTCATTGTTGCAACAGGTCCACCTGAATCCTTAAACGACTTGTTTGTCCCCATCTACTCCACATGTTATACTGACATCAAATATAGTGAAAACGGGGGTTACACTGTGGGGGAGGGACATACAAAGCAACAAAGAAATAATCTTATAAATGCATTAGAAATACATGCATGAAAGAAACGAAAACATTAAAATACATATTTAAGGGTTCATTTTCCTAGCATCACATTATCTGACTTTTCGGCTTGACTCATACCTATACTAGATATTGCAAATAAGGGAAACCATGGGACCTATGCTTCTTTGGGCCTGGCTTACTTCCCAGGAGTGTCTTTCTTCACTGGGTAAACAGAGCCAAAGGCTGCCCCTCCCTATAGCAGCCTAGATAATGTATTGAAATTCAGTAAACATAAACCTTTAGAATGGCTCCAGGCTGGGCTCTTTGAATGTCTCAGAAGCTAGCCCCTCAGGGAAAAACTACTGTTTGCTGAAAGGCCTCAACTCTATGGAGAACCTAGACTCATTACAGCACCTCCAAACTTGAGGAAACAGGCATCTTCCTCTTTTGTGAAACTCAAAACTGATCTCCCTCCCACTGAACTAGCCTGGTAGGAGGATCACAAAATTATGTGTAAAGCAGAGCATTTTTCTGCCTATCCAAACAAACTGATTTAAGAAACCAATCAATCCACAGGAAAACCAAACACCACAAGCAGACCAGAGACTCCACCAAGGGACTGGTTATGGACAAAAGGGAGGTACAGGTTCTTCCCGTTTCCTCCCCCCGACCCCCCAAAAAATCAAAGAACCCTATTTTTATACCTATTTTTAATTATTAATTTTTTTAAAAAATTGTATTCTATTAATCTTTTTTTTCCTCTTATAATTTTTTATTTTAGGTGAATATGCATGTGTATGTTTTTTTTTTATTTTTATTTTATTTCTACTAAACTTTTGGTCCTTTTTCTTTCTTTCTCATTCTTTTCATTTTTTCTTCTCTTTCATTCTTTTTTTTTTGGGTGACTTAACTGCTGTTCTGCTCATCTTCACATATACCTATCATCGAATATTAGACCTTATCCCTCTTTGTGTACACATATAAACCAGAAATTTATTACTTAATTCAAAACCTCTTAGGCTTAAATTCCTTAATAAATGTATTATCTCTGTTATATAATATTTTAAGTATTTTTATTTTTTAGTTTTTCATATCTGCTTTCTACTCCGCCCCTCCTCTCATCCTATCTGCATTTATCTCAATATTACTTCACTAAATTTGCATAATTTTTGTGTTTCACTTTTTAAATTTAAATTTTTGTTTTTTCTTTTCTTTTTTACTCTTCTCTTTCTCCTATCACTCTGTCCAATCCATTTCCCTCTTTAAGATTAGGACTTAGTTAACTTTACTCTCTTTTCCACATCTATCTAATCCTATTTTGCCCCATATTTCTCCCTAAACCCAATAATTTCTGTTTTGCCAAATTCTACTTTGCTGTTCTTAGCCCATTAATACATAGTTTTTTTGACATTCAATAGATTGTATCCCTTGAACTACATTGTATATGCAAACTTTTGACTGTACAACTACAGGCTTTGGTTGATGCTTGCCTTAAAATAGTGTTCTAGCACAAAGCTGGTATTGCTTTCATATTAAATAGAAGCATTCATGGAATCCATGAAAAGACAGCTGAAAGAAGTCAGGGAGACCAGAAAGGGAATGTTGAATGTAGCCAAGACTAGAAATGGAAATCCAAGGAAACTATAACCAATCAACTAAGTGATTTGAGAATAAACACTGAACACCAAATTAAGGAAATAAAGAAATTCATACAAGATCTAAAACAAAGCACCAACAAAGAATTTGAAGCTATCAAAGCCAAGCAATTAGAAGCAAAAGAACTAAAAAAAAAAAAAAAGAAATTCTTGACAGTAGGTAAGAACATGCAGAAGATCGAAACTTGGGGATTGGAAACAGCTTAGATATTATAGAGAAAGAACATACAACTATCCAAGACAAGTCCAAGAAATATGATTGACTTATTAAACATTTGGAAGACACCATCAGAAGGCCTAATCTGAAGATAAAGTTGTAGAGGAGCATCTAGAAACAGAAGTTAATGGTCTAGGAAATTTGTTTCACAGGATCCTAGCAGAAAACTTCTCAAACATGCAAAATGATAGGTCTATTCAAATACAAGAAACTTTTAGAACCCCAAATAGACCAGACCAGAACAGAATGTCATAACACCACCTTATAATCCCCATAAGATCAATTCAGATCAAGGAAAAGATCTTCATGTTGTCAAGGAGGAAAGATCAATCACCTATAAGGGAGACCAATTAGAATCACCTCAGATTTCTCAGCAGAGACAATTAAAGCAAGAAGAGTCTGGATTGATGTAGGCCATGCCCTAAAGACAAAAATCTACCAACCAAGCATACTGTACCCAGCCATACTCTCCTTCATAACTGAAGGTCAAATAAAAACCTTCCATACAAAAGAAAATCTGAAACAATATATCTCAACCAAACCAGCCTTACAAAAGTTACTTAAATGTGTCCTACACAGACAAAACCAACAGGACCACAATAAATGCCAAGAAACCACACCCAAATTGAGAGTCTATGAACCATAAGAAAGTCTCCAATAAAGCAACATAGACTGTCTAGTTGGATTAAAAAGAAAGATCCTTCCATCTGTTTCCTTCAGGACTCACACCTTGCCCATAAAAACAAACACATTTTGAAAGTGAAAGGCTGGAACAAAATCTACCAAGTAAACGGCCCCCAAAAAGAGGCAGGAGTTGCAATCTTAATATCAGATAAAATATATTTCTAATTAAAATTTAAAACAATGGAGTGCCACGTCGTCTCCAGTGGAGTC
Source organism: Dipodomys merriami (assembly GCF_024711535.1). Classification (NCBI taxonomy): domain Eukaryota; kingdom Metazoa; phylum Chordata; class Mammalia; order Rodentia; family Heteromyidae; genus Dipodomys; species Dipodomys merriami. Next base: position 198,290 of record NW_027205627.1, read on the forward strand.
TGCTTAGCATGGGAAACCATCTATCAGATCATGATAGGGGCTTTAGAAACCTATCTCCAAGTTTTGGGACTTCACTGAAGTCTACCTCGGAGAAAAGGGCTTCTAAGAGGCTTACTCCTGGAAAGGCTGGCCAATCCCCTGGGAAAGATGTGTTTCTGCCCTTCTTTCTCTCATAAGAGTGCCTATTGATCTTTTACTGCTTGTACTCCTTTATGTACTTGCTCATTGTCAACGTTCCCTTATTCAAAGCTCTTTCTTAAGAGTGTTGATGACTCCAATATCTGATGAGGGTCTTAAGAATATGACGAACTAACCAGAGTTAAGTGCTAACCTGAAACCCCTCTTATGGAGGCTAGGAGACAAGTTATAAGTAAATATAAAAGTATTGGGGGTTTCACAAAGTCACTTCAGCAGAAGGAATTATTTGTAAGGGATTTACAAGAAGCTATAGGCTCAGTTAAAACAGAAAGAATGTATGGCAATTGTTGAGATAATTATTTAGGAGAGAGAATTTCCTGCTATTTACTAAGAGAATTGCTAGGTCTCCTTAAAGTTTACTATTAAAGAAGAGACAGGAAAGATCTTATGGGAAAGTTAAGGCCTCTATAAAAATAGGTAATGGTTAATTGGTGACAAACATCGAAACCCAAACCCATTGTATTCCTTAGAGATAAGCCGGAGACAAATGCCTATCAGGTGCCCAGCTGGTGACCACCCAAGAATGAAGCCATGCAGCAAGATTGTGTAACCTTTTGCCCTTTCTCATGGAGACTTCTTTTATAAAAGTTTGCTATCCTCTGCATTAAATTGCACTCAGCATCCACTCCTAATGTGTGTGAGTTGTCTGTTTGCCATCTCCCCATCCTATTCCAGGTTCCTCCCTTAGGTGTCCTCTGTCGTCCCGACAGAACCCGGTCCACGGCAATGGAGCATCCAAATTCATTCACAAAACATTACTTTCTCTCAAATCTCACTTAGATCCAAATATATTAATTGTTGGGGACATTAACACACTATTCCCCCCACTAGATAGATCAACTTAGCAAAAACTCAACAGAGAAACCACAGATATAAACAACTGCATAGATCACCTAGATTTAATATTTCACCCAGCAGTATCAGAATACACGTTTTTCTCAGCAGCATATGGAACTTTTTGCAAAATAGACCACATTTTTAGGTCAAAAAGTACACTTGTCCAAATTCAAAAACATTGAAATTATACCTTATATTCATTCAGACCACAAGGGAATAAAATTAGAACTCAACACCAAATCCACCAAAGAAAGTCCTGTAACACATGGAGGCTGAAGAACACACCATTGAATCACCAGTGGGTCATGGAAGAGATCAGAAACAAAATTCAAATGTTTATAATATTCAACAAAAATGAACACACAAATTACCAACTCCTCTGGGACACAGGAAAGGCAGTACTCAGAAGTAAGTTTATCGCTCTGACTACAAACATCAACAAATTGGAGAGATCTGAAACCAACAATTTAATGAGACATCTGAGCCTCCTTGAAAAAGAGCAGTAGGATAAACCACAATTCAGTAGATGGAAAGAAATAATTAAAATTAAATCAAAATTAAATGAATTAGAATCTATAAAACCATCAACAAAACAGGAGTGGTTCTTCAAAAATTAACAAATCCACAGATCTTTAGCAAATCCTGTTAGAAAGAGCAGAGAGGTGCTGGGAAATTGGCTCAGTGGTAGAGGGCTTACCTTGCATGCATGAGGCCCTGGGATCCATTCTTCAACACCACATAAGCAAAAAGAAAAAAGGCAGAAGTGGCGCTGTGGCTCAAGTTGTAGAGAAATAGCCTTAAGCTGAAGAACTGAGGGACAGCTCTGAATCTAGTATTAGAATGCCTAGCTACAGCAATAAGATAACATGCAAATATAAAAGGGATCCAAATACGAAAGAAGAAGTAAAACTCTCCCTCTCTGCAGGTGACATGATCTTATAATTAAAGAATCCTGCAGACTCTTCTCCCAAATTACTCAAGCTGATTCAAAACTTTGGCAAAGTAGCAGGGTATAAAATTAACCCTCAAAAATCAATGGCTTTTCTGTATGCCACCAATGAGAAAATCATGGCTGGAATCAGGAAAGCAACACCATTCATATTTTTTGTGGGGACAAAAAATAAAATACCTAGGAATTAACTTAAGCAGAGAAGTGAAGGACCTCGATGATGAAATTTTTAAAACCTGAAAAAGGAAATCAAAACAGGACTTAGAAAGTGGCAAATCTCCCATACACCTGGATTGGAAAGATCAAAATCCTGAAAATGGCAATACTTCCCAAGGCTATCTACAAATTCAATGCAATACCTTTCAATATTCCATCCTCATTCTTCAAGGAAATAGAAGAGACAATCCAAAAATTCATACGGAACAATAAAAGACCCCGAATAGCACAAACAATCCTCAACAGAAAGAACAGTGCTGGAGTAATATCAATACCAGATTTCAAACTCTACTACAAAGCCATAGTAATCAAAACTGATTGGTACTGACACAAGAACAGACCTCAGGACCAATGGAATCTAGAGACCTATAGCCATCTAATTTTCGATAAGGGAATTAAAAAATTAGAATGGAAGAAAGACAGGCTTTTCAGTAAATGGTGCTGGCAAAATTGGTTAACAACTTGCAGAAAATTAAGCTAGATCCTTAGGTATCACCCTGCACCAGAATCAACTCCAAATGGATCAAAGACCTCAGAGTCAAACAGACACCCTGAAAACATTACAGGATGGAATAGGAGAATCCCTAGGACTCCATGGCACAGGCTGAAATTTTCTTAATAGAGACCCAGAAACACAACAAATCAAGGAAAGTTTGGACAAATGGGATTGCATGAAATTGCAGAGCTTCTGCATGGCAAAGGACATAACTAGCAAGATCAATTGAAAGCCCACAGATTGGGAGAAGATCTTCACTAGCCATACAACAGACAAGGGTCTCATATCTAAAATATACCTGGAACTCAAAAATTAAATCGCCCAACAACAAATCCTCAAAGAAACAACTGACCCGAAAATAAGTGAGCTAAAATCTTAAAGAGAAACTTCTCTGAAGAGGAAAGAAAGATGGCAAATAAACTCATGAAGATATCTTCAACCTCTCTAGCCATACAAGTATTGCAAATCATACCAACACCTCATCCCATTTAAAATGGCTATAATCAAGAACTCTAATAACAACAGATGATGGAGGGGATGTTGGCAGAAGGGAACTTTACTGCATTGTTGGTAGGCATGTAAAGTTGTTCAACCACTTTGGAAAGTAGTATGGAGGTTCCTCAGAAGACTCCACATAGAGCTCCCCTATAACCTAGCAATCCCACTTTTGGGCATTTACCCAAATGGTCACAAATAAGATCATACTAAAGCTACCAGCACAACTCTGTTTATTGCAGCATTATTTACCATAGCTAAGATATGGAACCAACCCAGATGCCCCTCAGTAGTTGAATATATCAAGTAAATGTGGTGTATATACAAAATAGAATTCTATGCCTCCATCAGAAAAAAATGACATTGCTCCATTTGTTTTGGAAAAACATTATATTAAGTGAACCAAGCCAATCCCAAAGAAACATAGGTCCAATGGTTTCCTTTATTTTCAATAACCACTGTGAGTCTGAGACAAGCAGAAAAGGTCAGACAAGTTGATGTTAGGCGAAATTAACCCCAAGATAAGGATTCAAATGATTTTTTTTCTTTATTGCGATTGTTCCTAACATATTTATAAGATGATTTCCTGGTTGCTTTGAAAGTCATTCCGCCTCGGTATAACCCCTGCTTTCACTGTATTTGATTTTGGTATAATTTGTGGTGGGAATGGGAAAAAACAAATCGTTTAAATAGGGATACTGGTGGACGCATTGCAGCGATGAGATATACAAGTCATTATGTAGAAATGGAACTTTCAACGTTGGCCGGTGAGAGTGGGAGGTGGGCAGGGGTGTGTCTGGAGAGCGGGGGGGGGGGGGGTGGAAGGAAAACGGATGGGAAGGGGAAATAAAGGAGGATGCATAAATGCTTGATGAGAAATGTACTCATTATCTTGCCCATGTAATTGTTACCTCTCTGTATGGTATTTTCACAATAAAATAAATAAATGGATTGCTACAGAATAGATTCTAAATGTAATATTTAATGCTATTGGATTACTTGAAGACAAAGGTTTACAGAAAAATTTAAATGTCAGATAAATTTGAATATTCCAATAGACATGTTAAAGATATATAATTTGAAAATTCACAGTTCAAGGCAAACCCTGACAGGAAAGTCTGAAAGACCCTTATCTGGAAACAGGAAGTGACACTGTGGCTCAAGTGATAGAGGGCTCCTCTATGTTTACACCCAGGTCTTGAGATTAAACCTCGTCACTGACAAAAAGAAAATAAAATTTAAAAATTAAAGCATTAGGGCTGGGAAGGAGATTCAGTAGTAGAGTGCTTCTCTTGCATGCATGAGGTCCTGGGTGCAATTCCTCAGTACCACATAAGCAGAAAAATACTGGAAATGGCTCTGTGGCTCAAGTGGTAGAGCACTAGCCTTGAGCTGAAGAGCTCATAAGGGACAGTGCCCTCCTCCCACCACCACCACCAACAAATTAAAGCATCAAACAACCTGAAGACGTTGTCCAGAATAATGAGTGTGGCATTATCCATTTACATGACTTAGTGACTTTAAACCTTGTTTTCCAGGGGAGGTGGTGGGCAATTTGTGTGTTTGCCAAAACCTGAAAAATTATTTTGTACCTTCCCAAGGAGGAAGAAAGGAGGGAATGGGGGAAGCAAGGGAGGTGTTTGGTGAAATTGCCTTTTGGTACAGTGGTTGTTTTCTGGAGTCAAATTCAGATAAATTCTGCTTGCAATCCTAGTTGCATGGGGAATGAGGAAGCCATGGCCTGGAAGTGGTTTTGTCCTGTCCTTGGCCTGGTTCCAACCACCATTAGATAATCCATGTCCCACTTCAGGACCAAGATGCCTTGAAGACTACTGATGCACTGAGCAGGTGGAACTAACCACAGCCAGAAAAGGCAAAATATGCAATGCCGAGGGCAACACTGAAAATCTACACCAGGGAGAGATTTTTAAAAATATTTTTATTGTAAAAATACTATACAAATGTTTTACAGTTACATGAGTAGGGTAATGAGTACATTTCCTATCGAACATTGTTACCTCCTCCTTTGTTTTTCCCCTACTACCATTTCCCTCACCAACTCTCCAACTCCTTCCTCCTTGACCCCTGCCTGACATTGTAAATTCATTTTCGACTCAGTGTCTTGTACATCTCATCGTCACAATGAGTCAACCTGCATCTCCATTTAAGCATTTTGCTATATCCCTTCCACTCCCAAAATTACAAAATATGTAAATAAAGTGCAGAACACTGGAATCAAATACAGTGAAAACAAGGATTATACCATGGGGGGATAAACCTACAAAAGAATCATAGCGCATTATAAGTATATTAAAAACAAAAACAAGAAAGAAAGAAAGAAAACACTTGTGTCTCTGACTTGGGGTACATTTCACTTAATATTATCTTATATGGTCATGTTACAACAGCCTTTGGTCATCTCTGCTTGACCTAGACATGTGCTAGTCCTTGCAAACAAGGGAAACCATGGGTCCTATGCTTTTAAAACTTATTTATATCTCCCAATTCTTTTTATCTCAGTGAAGGAAAATGTTAGAAAGTAGAAATTATATGTGGCACCTCTTCCTTGAAGTACCACGAAGGGGAGTGGCACTTCCTAATGGGACTCCTGGGATGAAAACCACACAGCCCATTTAGACCCATCAGAGGTCTGTTTGGTGACTTTGAGGGGATTCAGGACACCGCCTTTCTGATGCCACGTGTGCAGCACTTGTTGCGGGGGGCTGTAGCCAACAAGGCTCCATGAGTGACCAAAAGAAGCAACCCAGATTCAGGTGCCAAAGCCAGGAGGGAGGGAAGGCAAGGCAGACCCTAACTCCTGCCTTCCATCTGTGCAGCCTACACTGACAAGGCCAGACCCATTGCCTTGCTTTGGAGCCCAATGAGGTTAGGGGTTGAGCTCATTGCATCCAAACGGATCATCCCCGGAATAGCACTGAGAGCTGGGCCCATGTGGACCAGAAGGACAATGAAGGAGGCTACCCAGAAAAGCAAAAGGGGCTTCCGGTCCATTGTGCTGCAGCGGGTGCAACGCAAGTTCAGGCTCCTCTGGCACTGAGGGTATAGCGATGGCCTTATACCCTGAGTCCACAGGGTCCACAGGGACCCTAAAATGGAGGTCCGCAGAGATGCTGAAGGGGTTCCAGGTTAATGAGCTGCTGCAGCTGTCTCAAGCCGGCTGGCAGAGCTCCAGCACATGGCTCCATTTCCAAGACCACCTTACAGACTGATGAGGTGAACCAAAGCTGGGCTGCCTGGCCCCAAGCGGGCAGAGTGCACGCCCAGCCTTCCTTCTCCCATGGATTGTGCAGTGTACAAACATGGTGTCCCCCACCCCCACTCATGTGGGCAGGCAGTAACCCCAGAACAGAGTGTTCCTGGGATGGCCCACATACTTAGGACCACCGCAGACTAGTACCAGCATAGCTGGAGGAGGATGGGGCAGCAGTGGTCTCAATCCACCCTATGCCTGCCAGCTCCTGGGTGAAATTGAGCAACAGAGACCAGGAAGTTAGGTGGGCAGGGTGGGCGGGGCTCATCCGACAAGCCTGGAGAGCATGCAACACATCCACTTACTATACATCCACCAAGGGAAGGGGCCCCACTTCTCAACTGGTGACCTGAGGAGGCACCCATACCCACAGGGACTGCAGAAATGGAGGTTCATGTTGTGATTCGAAAATTGCTCCAGGGCACAGGCTTGCTGCAGCACTGAATAACTGGCAAAAAAGAAATAAAAAGTAAAGACATCCACTAAAAGTTTTCATCAATGATAACCTATTATAATTTAAAAAGAGTTACTTTCCTCTTGTCCTATATTTTTCATAGAGCTCTATGAATTAACCAGAAATCTCCAGAATTTCTTCATGCACAGTAATACAAATAAATATAGCTATACAAATAAATCTGTGCTAATTCCTACATTGTAGCTAGTAGGTTTTGATTATGCTTTCGGTAGCAGCCACAGTAACACTAATCCAAGGATTGCTGGGGATCAGAAGATTAAGTCCAGAAAGGAAAATCCATGAGATCTGTATCTCAAATTAACTACTAAAAAGACAGAAGAAAACTTATGGGTAAGTGGTTTAGTGTCATCCTTGCACAGAATAAGCTGACAGCAGAACCAAGGCCTGAGTTGAAGACCTGTGGTGAGTTCACACACACACACACACACACACACACACACACACACACACACACACACACACACACGCACACACACACACACATTTCCCAGTTAAAGCAAGTAGAATATCTGTTTTCCCAGGAACATGTCTGAGTAACTATCCTGTATGTTTGGATATTTTTGAAAGCTGTAGTATCAACTTACCTAATTTTAATAAATGACACCCTATTCATTATTATTTAATCCTGGTTGCAAGACACATTTTCATGTAGAAAACTGTTTGTTCCCAAAATCCTGACTCTTTTGGTTTGTAAGAATGAGATAATTGTGCCTTTAATTCATTAGTTCATAAATTAGAAAAGTAACCCTAACCCTAGAACCAATTGCTTTTGGATTCAAAAGGCCACACAAATACATTAGATTTCATCCTTTGTTTCACCTCATCTTTCTTAAAATAGTTTGTGGTTTTACTCCATATCGTGCCATTTTACTCCATATCATGCCATAACCTGAACCCTAACTGGAACTTTTAGATTAATTCTCACACTAATAATGCCCTAATCCTAATATTATTAGCAATATCCTCTTTCATATTCATTATAATTGTAACTTTACTTGTTATTCGAAGAGTTACTTCCAGTTTGACCCTAAATTTTCCATTTGCCTAATGCTAAAACTAAGCCCAGCTGGAACTAAAACCTAACTTTCCACCTAATGAGAGTCCAAAATTAATGTTAAAAAATACTCTAATTTTTAATCATTCTAATGAATACTCCAATTTGCATTCTGGAAATGAAGTTCAATTTGCCCTAATTCCAACAAATTTCCTGACTCTACCTCTGAAGCGATCTTATTCCCTACTATGAACCATTATATTAATTGTCCTCAAATTCTCTTATCAGGAAAAACACTGTAGTTTCCATTGATCTTACCATTTCCTAAATCACTGTATCCTAAAACAGTTTCAGATTTACTTACCATCTAGTCCATTACTTAATGCTAACTCTCAACCTACACCTGGCTGGAAAACTCTCATTAATCATTACAAGAATGATCACTGAGAAATAAATATAATGATAATGCTATAGTTACTACTCAATCTGACATTTTTGCTTCTATTTGTTCATGAAATCTTAATTTTATACAAAAAACTTTCATATTTTGTAACACTAATTAAAATTAGAACAAAATACTGACCCTGACCTTAATCCAAATTATATATCAATACTAACATTCACACAAGAACACTAGTTTTCACTCATCCTAACTTGATTCCAAACATAGGTTTCAATATTTTTCCAAAATCTTAGTCATTTTCTAACCCTAAATAATCATAACTGGCACATTGGGAATAAACATAAGCCTAATTGCAAGGTGATTCTAATATTAACTCTAGTTAACATTAATTCTAATTCTTACAAGGATTATTCTAAAATTTATCTTCAATTTGAGCCTTATTTTTTTAATCTTTCACTCTAACTCTAACCATGGCTGGAATCCTAACCATAACCTTGACACTAATGCTATCTCAATTCTAAATTTTATGAAAAATGCTCATTTTGTGTTATTCTAACTGAAATTCCACTTGGAATTCTTGAAATAAATTGCAGGTTTTCCAAAACCCTATAGATTTTCTCACTCGTATCCTGAATCTATCTTGTTCCATAAGAGGAATCATGATACCCATTGACTCAAATCCTGATCTAATGAAATACATTGTACTTCCATTATCCCAGCATTTCTTGAATTCCTAGAACCTAAAATAAGTTCACATTCACTTAACATTTATCCCATTCCTTTTTTTTTTATTTTTGTTTTTCGTGGGGCTTGATCTCTGGGCCTGGACATAATCGCTGAGTTCTAGGCATGGGCATGATCCCTGAGTTCTTTAGCTCAAGGTGTGCACTTAACCACTTGAACCACATAACCACTTTCTGGTTTTCTGGTGAATAATTGGGGATAAAATTCTCACAGACTTTCCTGCCCAGGCTGGCTTTGAATTGCATCCTCAGAAATCAGCTTCCTGAGTAGCTAGGATAATAGGTGTGAGGCACCAGTTTAATCTATTTATTTACTCTATCCTCAACACCCTTTAACATGAAACCTAATTCTAATCACAATCTGAATTAACACCAAGTGGTTAATGTAAAGAAAATTTTCTCTATTTTATTCAATCACACATTTTTTTGCTTCTACTTCTTAGTGGAAGACTAAATTTTACCCTAAAGCTTATCCTTCTTTAATTCTAACAAGAACTAAAACAGTAATTCATACTTTAAAGCAAATTATATCTGAATTTTTAAAGTAACACCAACACTGGTTTTCATTCATTCTTACTTTGATGTCATTCATTCTTCTTAAAATATGTTGCAGTTTTACTCAATATCTTACATCTTTTTCTCATTCTAAGCCCAACTCTAACTGCAACACCTTTCCTAATCCTACACCTACATATGACCGAATTATAATGTTAATAGCAAGCCTCTACTTCACATTTATCCTATCTCTTGCTCAGAGTGAAGGTCTAAATTTTACTTGCATTTTGAACCTAAATATTTTTATCATTATTATTTTAATTGTGAAAATACCATACAGAGGGGTTACAATTACATAGGCAATTTAATGAGTTCATTTCTTATCAAGCATTTTTGCCTCCTCCTTTGTTTACCCTTCCCATCCCTTCCCATCTCCACCTGCTCCCCAGCCAAAGTTGGAAAGTTCGTGTTTTGACAAAATGTCTTGTATATCTCATTGTTGCAATGGGTCCATTATGCAGCAAAAATATCTCTAAGCAATATATTTTTCAATAAAATGTCTCAATCCTTAGGTAAAGTGCATTATAGTTTAATATAAAGTATATCTCAAAATAGAAATTCTGCAACTAATCTAAAGTATGTTTTCCTGCACAAAATGCTCTGACTTCTAGTCTTGTTATTTGAATTTAATTATATTTTTTATTTTTGACATGGTCCCTACTTATATTTATTACAAACTTCTGTAATTATACAAATCATGCCTGTACACACTAATTTGCATAATTTAATATTCAATCAAAATTATTTTTTTCCTGTCTCCCACAGGGAAGGATCTAGTGCTAAAGTATATGGAATGGAAATCTGCAACGTGAGGATGGGATCATGAGCACTTTCTGCTTGGCTGAACAGGAATTCTTGTTTCTACAGTACATTCTTACCATTTAATCAGACAAGGAAAGCCACAACATTTGAAGTTCATATGAAGGAATTACATTCCTAAAAGATGTGGCAACCCAGCTCTAAATTTCAATCTTATCACTAATTCTTTGTGCTTGCTGGCTGATATTTTTCTCTCTCATATGTTTCATATTATTAAGCATATTAGTAATTCAGCTGTCAGTAGATGGCAGGAAACTCCTGAAAATCACAGCTATTGTTGTGTAATATTCAGAAGAGAGGAAAAAATTATACTGATCTCCAATTCCTCCCTTTGGCCTTCAGTATACGAATTAATTGTCAAAACAATCAAGTAAGATGTTAGTTCATTTTTCCCTTTTTAAATAGAGATTAAGCAAGTGTTTTTCACAGTAAAAATTGATGACAGTTGTATCAGAGCTCTGATATGAGCACCTGCTCCCTAAGAAGTAATGCTCTATGGATTGTAAATATGGAAGCCACTCTCTCTCTCTCTCTCTGCCTCTCTCTCTGCCTCTCTCTCTGCCTCTCTCCCTCACTCTCTCCCTCTCTCTCTCTCTCTCTCTCTCTCTCTCTCTCTCTCTCTCTCTCTCTCTCACACACACACACACACACACAGAGCTGCTATACAGACACATCAGAGATCAGTTCTATTCCTTTGTAATTATAGTTGATTGACTGGTCCTGTATGTTACCCTGAGATCAAGTCCCTTGTTCTTAGTATCCTTTGTTTCTTTGTATGCTTCAGGCCGATTAACAGTTGTCTGAATACAATATCCTCAAACTTTACATTCAAGTCAAACTCCATGAATTCATACTACTGTTCCAAAATACTAAAATGTATTGGATCTAGAAACCAAAAAAAAATACACCTTGTTATTTTAATAGGAATTGACATCATGAAAGTAGATGAATATTGATCAGGAACTGAGGTAAGAGAACTTGAGTATGTGGGAAAATGTAGAATACTGTATGTCTTTTAGAGATACAGAATCATCTTCTATAGGCCCATTTATTGAATACTTCTCATCCTTTATTGAAAGGTCAATTTATACATACAGTTTTCTAGTTACTTTGCTTACCTATCACTTCTGATCACAAATCCTTTTATGAATGTTTATACTATCTTTGAATAATTCACACGATTTGCATGTACTTATAATCTTGAGACAGTCTGCTACTACATCTTTCATTCTATGTGACGAACCCTTATGTTTTGTTTCTCTGTTTGCTGAATAAATGTATTCTTGGAAAGAGGATATTCACAGCAAATTTGAGTGTAATTTTTATTTTGTAAATTTCAAATATAATATAAACTTTTTTAAATTTATTTTTTTGAACATACTGTACAGAGGGGTTACAATTACATGGGCAAGATAATGAGTACATTTCTTATCAAGCATTGCAGCCTACTCCTTTGTTTACCCTTCATATCCCTTCCCAGCCTCTCCCCGCCCCCCCAACCGTTCCCCCAACCCCACCCCCGGCACCAAAGTTGTAAAGTTCATTTTCGATAACTTGTACTTCTCATTGTTGCAACGGGTCCACCTGTATCCTTAAATGACTTATTTTTCCCCATCTCCTCCACAAATTATACCGACATCAAATATAGTGAAAGCAAAGGTTATACTGTGGGGGAGAGACACACAAATCAACAAAGAAATAATCTTATAAATGCATTAGAAACAAATGCATGAAAGAAAAACACCTTTAAATACATACTAAAGGTTCATTTTCCTAACATCACATTATCTGACCATTTCTTCTTGACTTATACATATACTAGATATTGCAAATAAGGGAAACCATGGGACCTATGTTTCTTTGGGCTTGGCTTACTTCACTTAACATAATTTTTCCAAGCCTTTCCATTTCCTAACAAATGGAGCAATGTATATATCAAATATAATATAAACTTTGTATAACTAATCATATTCTAAAAATGAGTGATATTCATGAACACGCTATTTTGGTGCATTTATGTAAATTGAGTCTTGATGTGGTGGTTCTTGTGTCTGATTGAGTTAACCATTATCTTATTCATTTATGAACATGTGCATTGCACTTTTTAATTTTTACATATAAAATAGTCCCCAAGCATTTATTTTAAAGTGATAATCGGGAAGGTGTCTTCCTATTCCAATCTTTATATGTACTTCAGTAAAAGTACTACAAATACATAATGTTTACTGGAGCAATATAAAAGATGAGAACTTATTTCTAAGGAGAATAGATTTATTGATTAAAACATAGAAAAGATTTAAAAAGTCAGTATTCTTGCTTAAGACTGCATAAAGTTCATATGAATGTAGCTCAAGATGAGACTCAAAGATAAATTCATATTTATATTACTGAGATTTACATCACAATAAGCAATATAGGTATTTAAGGAATTGGTCAGTCAAAGTCCGAGATACCTAATGGATGAAGAATGGAATAGAAAATAGCAGAGGAAAACAATTCAACATGCAGCTATTATGATTTTATAATTCAAATATGAAAGAAATGGAGCTTTTGCTTTTCTGAAGAAGAAAGTTTAGCCAGTAATTTCAATGTAAGTCTTCAGTTGTATATGAGTCTAAAGTCTTTTCCTCCAATATATTGAAGAGTACTATACTCATCCTCAGAAATGTAAATCAGTAATTATTTTAATCAACTTTGGTTAATATTAATTTACTTGTGTAGCAAATAAGTTAAAATATTCTCTCTCTTTCCTTCAATTAACATACATTCCATACTTTACTGTCTCTTAATACAAGCCTGAAATCACTAGTTCAAAGTAACACAAACAGAAATACAAAAATAACCTGATACAACAATCAGAAATCCTAAATTACATGAAAAAGTCCACAATAGAAAAAATAAATCTGAGGAAGAGGAAAAACAATGGCAGAAGATCAACAGAAGTTTACTCTAGCTCTCTCTGATAAAATAGAGATTTAGAGTCCTAGCAGTTACTCCTCTTCTAGAGGGTCACACCAAGTCAGCTATAATGTAGGATTCAAAAGAAGATTTTATACTGTCTTCACAAGAAAACAGAAATCTATGAAAAAGTTTCCAACCAGGCAGTTGATTGCTGTGACTGTGTTGGCCAACATATTCAAAAACACATTTGCAGTGTGAAAATAAAAGGGTAACATGGAAAAAAGCAGGAACAGAAATGTACATCAGAGAAAGCCACATCCATACAGAGAGACAACTCACCATACCACTGGACAGTCTGAACTCTCACTGGAACCACAAGTATGAAAATCAGAACATCCCAACACAACTGGTTTCTACTCCTACACTTAATGGTCGAAACAAAAACTTAATTCCAGAAAAGCAAATCACAACAGAAGACCAAACCAACACCTGAAAATCAACCAAGAACATAGAGATTCACCTATTAAGATCATAGATCCCCCAAAAAGAAAGCCTCCAAATGGACAGAACAAATCAGAAATATACAAGAAATGTGATGTCAAGGTAGTATAATTCACACAGTAAATAACCAGGCATTAGAACAGACAATCAAGATGTAGAAGATAGTTACCAAAATACATTACATATACAGCTGAAAAATGTGATTAATGGAAAGATAGAAAACCTCTACGAGAAAATTTGTGAACAAGATGAGACCAACCAATCATTAGAAAAATAATTCATGGAGACTACAAACAGAAAGATAAATAAATTCTGAGAATAAAAAGGAGTCCAAGAATAAAATAGATGCCTAGTTAAAAGATATAAGAGAAGACACAGCTAAGAAAACAACCGTTGCAACTCCCCCACCCAAAGAAAAAATGTACAGAAAGTCCATGCAAGGCCTAAAACAAAGCATTAATAAAGGGATAGAACCCCTGAAAATGACCAATTAGAAGACAGGTAAATCAAAAACAAAGAAGAATGTCTCCACAGTAAAAAGATGACATAGAAGACAATCTCAGGGTCAAAGACAGAATAGGCCTAATAGGAAAGAGGAAATAATCATTTAGAAAAACTCCAAGAAATAACAAATGATCTTGCCAGAACTTCACGACTCAGTTAGAAGATCAAATTTCAGGGAAATAGGTATCAAGAAGGAGAAAAGCAAGAAAATAAATGGATGAGAAGCATATTACAGAATTCTAGCAGCGAACATGCCAAACATCCAACAAGATAGGCTCATGCAGAGAAGTCTTTAGAAACCAAACAGAATTCTAGAACTGAACAATCCACAACCACATCATAATCCATTAGAGGATCATTAGCGATCAAGGAAAGGATTCTTAAAGCTGCCATAGAGAAAAGATTGAATATTTATAAAGGATTATTTATAAAGAATTTATAAATTTATACATTAATAAATTTATAAAGGATTATTTATACAGGACTATTTATAAAGGACTTATAAATTTATAAAGGATTATTTATAAAGGATTATTTATAAAGTATATTTAAGAAATTGGTCATATACAGTCAGAATAAATACAGATTTCTTAGCTGACATGGTAAAAAGGAGAGCCTGGCATTATATATGACAGACATTAAAGTTAAACAACTACCAACCGTGAATATGGTCCCAATCCAAACTCTCCTTTACATTTAAAGGATATATAAACATACTTCATGACAAAGAAATTTTGAAACAATGTATCTCCACCAAATCAGCAGGATTGAAGTTAATCAAATATACCCTACATAGAGAAGATCAAGGAGAAGAGGAAGAGGAACTGGTTATATAAAATGCTCGCTACTACAGAACAAGGTAAATATATTAAGTGTAGATGAGGCACAGCTCCTAACAGCAGGTGTATAACATAGCAGGATTTATCAGATATTTCTCAATCTTAACTCTCAATATCAATGGACTTAAATTTCCAAATAGAAGACATATATTAGATAGTAGTATCAAAAAAGAAGATGCATCGATATAATATCTAAAAAGACACATTTTATTGACAAAAACAAACACATACTCAAACAAAAAGGCTGAAAGGAAAATTTTCAAGCAAATGGAGACCATAAACAGTCCACAGCAGAATTACTAACATAAGGTAAAATACTACTCAAATTAAAATTAGTAGGAAGAGACATTATATATTGATAAAAGCAACTCTCCATGAGGAGGATATGACAAGTCTAAATATCAATGCCCTGAATACTGCAGCATCCCACTTCGTCAACCAAATACTACTTAACCTAAAAAGACATCTCAACACATCATTCCCTTCCATGGATTGGTTATGCAGGAAAAACTCAACCAAGAAACTGATGACCTAAATCACTACATTGACCATTGACCACCTATCCCTTACAGACATCTACAGGATATACATTCAATGTCAGACTATACATTCTTCGCAGCAGCTCATGGAAGATTCTTCAAAATAGAACATATCTTATGTCACATAGAAATTCTGTCCAAATTTAAAGAAAAATTAATTGAATTCCCATTTCTTGTTAGACCATAACAGAATAAACTTAGTATTAAACAACTAAAGCAAAAAAAATTCTCAAACCAATGAAGTCTGAACAAAATGTTGCTAAATTACCAGTGAAACACTGAAGGGATTCGAATGGAAATCTGAAAGTTTCTAGAATTTAACAAAAATGAACCCACAAAATACCAGCTACTCTGATATTTGCAATACTTACACGAAAATTTATAGCTCTGTGTGCCTACAGCAAGTAATTGGGGAAATCTCAAATGAATATTTTAATTATGTAGCTCAAGCTCCTTGAAAACAGGAAGAAGCCCAAACCCAAAGCAATAGACAGAAACAAATAAAAAATTAAATCAGAAATAACTAAATAAAGACAAAATAAAATATAGAAAGAATCATCAAATCAGAGTTGGTTTTTTTAAATAAATTAACAGACTTGACAGACCCTTACTAAATCTAAGATCTGTCTTGTTCTTACATGCATAGGCTTTCTATGATTTATTTGTTCTACAAGGAATTCTACTCTCTAATCTATGATTTATTTGTTCTACAAGGAATTCTACTTTCTAATCTTTGTGTGATCCATTTTAATCTCTCTGTTCAGTCTTTCTGACACTCTCTCTGGAGTCTCATTTGAGTTTGCCTCATAAAAACAATATATTATGTATCAGCTAAATGACTTTCAGCATCTGTTTTTTGCCTGACTTCATGTAGGCTGTGATAGCAGACATGACTGGATGTGCTTACTGGAGTTTTTGTTTGTTTGTTTGTTTGTTTTGTGTGGTATTTTTTTTTTGTTTTAGAGGTCTAGGATTACTATTCAAGGTAGTAGCTTCTCTGGGTCCCAGTGATCCCCTGACCTAAAGTCAGTGGGTTTTTCTCCTAAAGATACAAAGAAACAGCTGACTAAATTCCTGTTAATTATCTCAAAATGAGGCAATCCTTGCAAAGCCATCAATAATCCTCTGTAACCACTTATAGAAATGGCCTATCAAGATGGCTTTTCAAGGTTGAGTGTGAAAAATGTTCATTTCCAATTCAGCACCATGAAGCAGATCACATCCCATGGAGCAGACTTTTGGAAGGGAGGTCTCCTTCCTTCCTTCTCTTATGATACATCAAACCATAATATTCTGCAGTTGTGGCCAGCCTGGAGAACATTTCCCCAAGAATATTCTGTATTGTAAAAAAGGACCAACTATGCAAATAAAGGTGAAAATACTTGTCTACTACAGACTGATTTATCTTTCTTTTATCTGTTATTATTTTCATTACTTCAAACACATGGATAAATTATGTTGGGATTAGACATTTCACAAAGAATTACTGGAATAAACATTCAGTTTACTTTCATATATCCTATATAATGCACTTAACCCTTTATGGAAAATTAAATCTGATTGTAGAAACAATGTCAGAAATATAAAATAAGCCTCAATATGAATAATCTGGCACATATACACCATCATATACTCAGAAATCCAGCCTCTCTTTAAATATTTGGAACAAAATAATAAAAATTTAATTAATGAATGTGACTTTTAAGTATCATCTGAAATACTCATCATGTATATGATTGTATATGTTTTAGATGTTACCTAGACAGGAATTAAACATGCATGTAAAATTCAAATTTCCACAATATAAGCTAGATTAGAGGAGTAATACCCTCCTGTATTTTGTGGTGTGAATTTTACTACAATGCTGAACCTTTCCACCTAATACCGAGAGTCATGTGCAATAATTTATTTTTTCATGGTAAGATGAGTGATAAGTGTAGGATACACTTTGAATTATTACATTAATTTATTAAAATTAGTTTCACTTTTTCTTTTCTACATCTGCAGAAAGTAAAATTATATATGAAACATTCAATATGAAGTAATCAATAATAAGTAAAGTATTATTAAAATGATATACTATTAAACTGTGACTTGAAATATAGTTCTAACAAATTGTGATGTAAACAACATTTAATAGAATTATGGGTAATGTTTTTTAAACTTACCATCTTGTTATTTGTTTCTAATTGTGTCATTTGTTATTCTTGATCCAAGTCAACTCTTCACCTCAATTGTTTAGTTTTCTATTTTATGTCTACTGGTTTGCTAATTATGCATTTTGTTTTCCCTTTTTAGTGACTGAAATGAGGCTAAAAATCTGCATGCTAGTTTATTACTTCTTACGTTAAATTCAAATTGTTGCTCTCCACAGCTGTTGTACTTTTCTTTGTATAGTACACAATTTCCCCTAGTCCCACCGACTGTATTGCTCCTCTCATATATTTTATTTTATTTTTTATTTAAATTTTATTGTCAAGGTAATGTATAGACGGGTTATAGTTACATAATTAAGGTAATGAATTAATTTATTTTCTAACTTGTTACCCCTTCACCCATTTTTCTCCCTCTTCCCTCCCAATGCACCTCCCAAGATCGTTTCCAACCTATTGTTTGTATCACTGTTGCATAGGTTCCCCCTTTGTCCTTTGTCTCACTATATTGTTTTTTTTCCTTCCCCTTCTCCAGTTCAGATCAACATATTTACAATACCCAGGGTATCAATATCAAATACTGTGACTACAGGGGATAAACCATAAGTGGGTAAAACACAAAGAATAAAAATAAATCATGTAGTACATTAAGAACAACAACAACAAAGAACATGCCTTGGAGTTCATTTCACTTAGAATCACCCTATAGGGTCATATGTACATAGCTATTGAGCTATTCTACTCATCTACTAAGATTATCCTTGATGTACACAATAATGCTCCTATGACCCAGTAATCCCACTTTGGGGCATTTAACCAGATGATCACAAACAAGGCCACACTAAAGCTACCAGCACAATTATGGTTATCACAGTATTATTTACCATAGCTAAGATAAGGAATCAACACTGAAGCCCCTCAGTAGATGAATGGATCAAGAAAATGACACACACACATTCACATATACACATACACACGCATACTATGCTTCCATCAGAAAGAAAGATACCACCTCATTTGTAAGGAAATGGAAGGTCTTGGAAAAAATCATATTAAGTGAAATAAGCCAGACTTAAAGAAACATAGTTCCCATGGTTTCCCTTATTTGTAATAATTAGTTTACATCAAGGATAATCTCATGTATTTTAATTTGACAGTTTGTTCTATGTTGAGCATGCAACATTATAATAATATTGTTTGTTATCATTTCTGCAAACAGGCAGGTATATTGAAAGAATTACATTCATCTTATCAATTACTGAAAGAAGAACAACTAAAAGAGCAACCCCTACTAGGAAGAACAACTCCTACTTACTTAGCTTCATTCCTATGTAAGGCGAGTGTTGTCCCCTGTATCCTCATGTTGTACATTTCAAATCTATATCTCCTACTGTATATATAGTATCTTCTATATTGTGAACTAAATGCCCCAGAAGTTCCACTTTGCTTTACTTAAAAAAAACTGTCTTAATATTTGAGGTGTGTGTGTGTGTGTGTGTGTGTGTGTGTGTGTGTGTGTGTGTGTGTGTATGTGTGTATGTGTGTGTATTTACAAAGATAAGAACACGGGGGAGGAGCTGCGGCGGCGGGGCGGGCGTAGCCGAGCCGCGCTCAGCAATCGGGAGCCGCGGCCGAACTTTAGCCCAAGAAGTCCGAACGCGCGTGGAGGGGGAGGGGGAAGAGCGGGACGGGGGCGGAGAACGGAGTTCCTGGAAGGAGCGGCCGCCGCCGCCGCGCCCGCACAACATGGCCTCCTCCTCCTCCACCTCCTGGTCTCCCGGGGGCGCCGAGGGCACCGCTCCCGCGCAGTTAATCCACCCACCTCTTACAGTGATAATGGATTCATAAGCCAAGTAAGTGAACTTGGCTTTGGGCAGTACTCATTATGATTCCTGTCTGGCTTTTACACGTCTTACCATTATATGGACTAAAGCTCCATAAGACAGTTTAAACTCTGCCATGCAGGGTTTGTGGATACTGTTGGAGTGTGGTTGCTGAGAGAGATGTTGTGAGCATTTAAAAATTTTAATCTGGAGTTCTGGGAAGATGGCAGAGGAGAAGCTGGAATCTGAACAAGCTCTCGCATAGAAAGTAGTTTTAGAGTTCCAGTGAACAGTCCTAAGCCAGAGAATCACACCAAGTGTGCCATCACAGGACAGAGAGTTAGACAAGAGAGGGGAAGCCAAGGAAATGCATCAGCTGCCGCTCCGGCGGCGGGGTCGCGGCGGGGACCACCGCCGCGGAGTCATACCTGAGACACAGAGAGTCGGGGACGAAGGAGCCAGACGCAGCGGACGAATGGATTCTACTCAATACCAACAAGAACCGACAAGGAGCGCACATCTTCATCCTGCTGTTTGCAGACCAGAGACGCCCCAGGATCCAAGACTCGGCGTGAGTACAAGCCTGACGTCCTCACTCCTCAGGGAGCAGAGGAGGGAAGGCCACCCCTCCCCCCCCAGCACCGGTGATCTCCATCTTGGATACCGACAAAGCTCGGAGGAGCTGCTAGCTCCAGCTCAGGCCTTGGAATAAAATGAGTCATTTAGCAGGTCACAAGAACTTAACGCCAAAGTGACCTGCCAGACTCAGCTCCATCCAGGGAAAAGTCACCCAGCTCAGGCGCCAGCCTAGCCTCACTGGGTAACCAGAGCCAGAGGCTGCCCCTCCCTCTAGCAGCCACCACAATCAATTGAAAAACAGAAACCCTGAGAATGACTCCAGGCTGGGCGCTGTGAGCTTTATCACAAAATAGCCCCAGGGAAAAGCTACTGTTTGTTGAAAGCCCTCAACTCTACCCAGAACCTAGCCTCATCACCACATCCCCCTCTTTTGTGACTCTCAAAGCAGACCACCCTCCCAGAAAACTAACCTGGGAGGGGGATCTCAAAATCTTGGGTAAAGCAGAGCATTTTTCTGCCTCTTTCAACAAACCGACTTAAGAAACCAATCAAGCCACAGGACCTCAAGCTGACCAGAGACTCCAACAAGAGACTGGTTGCAGACAAAAGGGAGATACAGGATTCCTCCCACTCCTCCCCCCCCAAAAAAAAAAAAATCAAAAGACTTTTTTTTTTCTTCTTCTTCTTCTTTTCTTTTTTTTGCTTGTTTTTTGTTTTTTGTTACCTTATATATATATATATATATATATATATATGTATATAAATTTTTTTCCCTTCTAAAACTTTTATTAATCTTTAATTTTTGCCTCTTCTGAAAAAATAATTGTTTTCCAGTAACTTTTTTTTTCTCATCTTATAATTTTTATTTCAGAATTACGTGAATGAGAGTTTTCCTTTCTTTTCTTGTCTTCTTTCTCTTTTTCTTTCTTTCTTAATTATCTTTTTGTTTTTTATCTAGCTCTACTGAACTTCTGATCTTTTCTTCTCCCTTAAAGCTTTTCACATCTCCTCTATGTCCCTCCCCTTCTCTGAACATATTCACATTCCTCTCTAAATAGACGGTCTTATAACCTCTATAATAACATTAATTTTTACGTTTCTATTCTTTTTCTGGTCTCTCTTTATTCCCCTTTCCGTCTCTTCTTTTTCTCTCTCTCTCTACTTGCATCCTACCCAACCCATTTCCTGCACTGTGATTAGGACATAGTTAACTCTCCCTGTGCCACCCCACACCAATCTATTCCTATTTTTTACCCACATCTCTCACTAATCCTAATAATTTCTGGTTTTCCAAATTCTTTTCTGCGGTCCGAAGTCCTTTAACATATAGTCGTTTGATGTTGAATAGATGTATCTGTTGAACTAGATTGTATCTGTAGACTATTGACTGTACAAATGCAAACTTTGGTTGATGGTTGCCTTAAGATAGTGTTCTAGCACAAAACGGGTGCAATCTTTATCTCAAATGGGCCGAGTAAGACGGAAAAACACAAGAAAAATGGCAAATTCGGGTATCTCAATTCCCAACCTTGATAATCAGGGATTAGAACAGATAAAGAATAATCCAGAGGA
Organism: Dipodomys merriami; assembly: GCF_024711535.1. Classification (NCBI taxonomy): domain Eukaryota; kingdom Metazoa; phylum Chordata; class Mammalia; order Rodentia; family Heteromyidae; genus Dipodomys; species Dipodomys merriami. Next base: position 220,152 of record NW_027205627.1, read on the forward strand.
GAGTTCCCAAATAGCTCTACAAACACTAATAGCAAACATGATAAATGAGAAGTTTGACAATGTACAAAGGACTCTGTATGAGCGTGATAGGGAGAGAGAGGAGGTATCCCAGAAGTTTATACAGGAATATCATAAGCGTGAGGAAGCTTCTCAAAAACTGATACAGGATTTGCGTGAACAACTTGAGAATACTCAAAGAGAAAGGGAGGAATGGCGTGAGCAGGCAGAGAACACTCAAAGAGAACTGCAGGAATCCCACAGAAGGGAGGAAACTAATCAAAGAGTAATTCACGAATTAAGAGACCAGGTAGAGAATACACAAAGATCACTAAAGACATTCATGGAAGCCATTAACAAAGAGCTGAAGGAAGTCAGGGAGACCACAAAGGGAATACTGAATGGAACCCAACAGAAGGAATGGGAGTCCAAAGAAACCATAACCAATCAACTAAGTGATTTGAGAACAAACACTGAACACCAAATTAAGGAAGTAAAGAAATTCATACAAGACCTAAAACAGAGCTTCAACAAAGAATTGAAGCTGACCAATTAGAAGGAAAAGAGATAAAAAACAAAGTAGAAAGTCTTGACAGCAGGTTAGATCATGCAGAAGATCGAATCTCAGGGATTGAAGACAGCCTAGATATTATAGAGAAAGAACATACAACCATCCAAGACAAGTCCAAGAAATATGATAGGTCTATCCAACACCTGGAAGACACCATCAGAAGGCCCAATCTAAGGATAATGGGTGTAGAGGAGCACCTAGAAACACAAGTTAATGGTCTAGGAAATTTGTTTAACAGGATCCTAGCAGAGAACTTCCCAAACATACAAAAAGATAGGCCTATTCAGATACAAGAAGCTTTTAGAACCCCAAATAGACCAAACCAGAATAGGACATCCCACCGTCACATTATAATCCACACAGGATCAACCCAGACCAAGGAAAAGATCCTTAAAGCTGTCAAGGAGAAAAGGTTAATCACCTATAAAGGGAAACCAATTAGAATCACCTCAGAATTCTCAGCAGAGACAATCAAAGCAAGAAGAGCCTGGAATGACGTATGCCATGCCCTAAAAACAAACAACTATCAACCAAGAATACTGTACCCAGCTAAACTCTCCTTCATAACTGAAGGCCAAATAAAAACCTTCCATAGCAAAGAAAAATTGAAACAATACATCTCCACCAAACCAGCCCTGCAAAAGATTCTTAAAGATGTCCTACACATAGAAAACCAACAAGAACGCAACAAAGACCAAGAAACTGCACCCAAACTGAGAATCCAAGAACCTTAGGAAGAACCCAGTTTTCACAGCCCCCAAGAAGGTGGATAACATGGCAGGAACTCCCAAATACCTCTCAGTCCTATCTCTTAACGTTAACGGACTCAACTCTCCAATTAAGCGACATAGACTGTCTAGTTGGATTAAAAAACAAGACCCTTCTATCTGCTGCCTGCAGGAGTCACATCTTGCCCGTAAAAACAAACATATTTTCAAGGTTAAAGACTGGAACAAAATCTACAAAGCAAACGGCCCTCATAAACAGGCGGGAGTTGCAATCCTAATATCAGATAAAATAGACTTCAAATTAAAATTCGTGAGAAGAGATAAAGAAGGTCGCTACATACTAATTAAAGGATCTCTCCTTCATGAGGATATTACAATTCTAAAAATCTATTCGCCAAACAATGGAGCACCCAAATTTATCAAAGAAACACTACTTTCCCTCAAATCCCATATAGATCCAAAGACATTAATTGTTGGGGATTTTAACACACCACTCTCTCCACTAGATAGATCAACTCGGCAAAAACTCAACAGAGAAACCGCAGATCTAAACAGCTGCATAGATCAACTAGACTTAACAGATATTTACCGAACATTTCACCCAGCAGCATCAGAATACACGTTCTTCTCAGCAGCACATGGAACGTTTTCTAAAATAGACCACATTTTACGCCACAAAGCAAACATGTCTAAATTCAGAAATATTGAAGTTATACCTTGCATTCTCTCTGACCACAAGGGAATAAAATTAGAACTCAACACCAAAAGCCACCAAAGAAAGTCCGGTATCACATGGAGGCTGAACAACACACTGTGAATCATGAGTGGGTCATGGAAGAGATTAGAAAGGAAATTCAAATGCTCATGCTATTCAACAAAAATGAACACACAAATTACCAGCTCCTCTGGGACATAGCAAAGGCAGTACTCAGAGGCAAGTTTATAGCTCTGAGCTCCTACATCAACAAATTGGAGAGATCGGAAACTAGCAATTTAATGACACATCTAAACCTCCTTGAAAAAGAGCAGCAAGATAAACCCCAATCCAGTAGCCGGAAAGAAATAATCAAAATGAAATCAGAATTAAATAAATTAGAATCCAAAAAAACTATAGAAAGAATCAACAAAACAAAGAGTTGGTTCTTCGAAAAACTTAACAAAATTGACAGACCCTTAGCAAACCTTATCAGAAAAAGGAGAGAACACACCCAAATTAATAAACTCAGAGATGAGAATGGAAACATCACCACGGAAACAACCAAGATTCAGAACCTTATAAGGGAATACTTCTCAAAACTTTATGCTAATAAGTTTGAGAATTGACAGAAATGGACCTTTTCCTAGCAAATATTGACATGCCAAAACTAAACCAAGATGAGTTAAACCAGCTTAACAGGCCCATATCAAGCATTGAAATAGAAACAGCAATAAGAGACCTCCTAGCTAAGAAAAGTCCAGGACCAGATGGTTTTACAGCGGAATTTTACAAGGCCTTCAAAGCAGAGCTCACACCAATACTCCTCCAAATCTTCAATGAAATTGAAAGAGAAAGCTCACTACCGAACACATTCTATGAAGCCATCATAACCCTCATCCCAAAACCAGGCAGGGAATCATCAAAGAAAGAGAACTATAGACCCATTTCTTTGATGAACATTGATGCAAAACTTCTCAACAAAATTTTGGCCAATCGACTTCAACAATTCATCCAAAAAACCATACACCATGATCAAACAGGATTCATCTCAGGGATGCAAAGCTGGTTCAATATATGCAAATCAATTAATATTATTCATCACATCAACAGGAGCAAGAATAAGAACCACATGGTTATCTCAATAGATGCAGAAAAAGCATTTGACAAGATCCAACACCCCTTTATGATGAAGGTTCTGGAAAAATTAGGAATCCATGGAACATTCCTCAATACAATAAAGGCTGTATACGACAAACCTACAGCCACCATTATACTCAATGGTGAAAAACTGAAGCCATTTCCTCTTAACTCAGGAACAAGACAAGGATGCCCACTCTCTCCACTTCTCTTCAATCTAGTATTAGAATGCCTAGCTACAGCAATAAGACAAGATGCACACATAAAGGGGATCCAAATAGGGAAAGAAGAAATAAAACTCTCCCTCTTTGCAGATGACATGATCTTATATTTAAAGAATCCCATAGACTCCACTCCCAAATTACTCAAGATGATTGAAAACTTTGGCAAAGTAGCAGGTTATAAAATTAGCCCCCCAAAATCAATGGCTTTTCTATATGCCAACAATGAGAAAAGTGTGGCTGAAATTAGGAAAGCAACTCCATTTGTAATAGCCCCACAAAAAATAAAATACCTAGGAATTAACTTAACCAAAGAAGTGAAGGACCTCTATGATGAAAACTTTAAAATCTTGAAAAAGGAAATCAACACAGAACTTAAAAAATGGCAAAACCTCCCATGCTCCTGGATTGGAAAGATTAACATCGTGAAAATGGCAATACTTCCCAAGGCTATCTACAAATTCAACGCGATACCTATCTAATTTCCACCCTCATTCTTCAAGGAAATAGAGGAGGCAATCCAAAAATTCATATGGAACAATAAAAGACCCCGAATAGCAAAAACGCTCCTCAACGGAAAGAACACTGCTGGAGGAATATCAATACCAAATTTCAAACTCTACTATAAAGCCATAGTAATCAAAACAGCTTGGTATTGGCATAAGAATAGACCTCAGGACCAATGGAATAGAATTGAAAACCCAGAAATGAACCTACAGACCTATAGCCATCTAATCTTCGATAAGGAAGCTAAAACAATAGAATGGAAGAAAGACAGCCTCTTCAGTAAATGGTGCTGGCAAAATTGGTTAACTACATGTAGAAAACTAAAGCTAGATCCTTATATATCACCCTGCACCTGAATCAACTCCAAATGGATCAAAGACCTCGAACTCAAAGCAGACACTCTGAAAACATTACAGGATGGAATAGGAGAAACCCTAGGTCTCCTTGGCTCAGGTCGAAATTTTCTGAATAGAGACCCGGAAGCACAACAAATCAAAGAAAGGTTGGACAAATGGGATTGCATAAGATTGCAGAGCTTCTGCAGGGCAAATGACATAGCTGGCAAGATCAATAGAAAGCCCACCGATTGGGAGAAGATCTTTACTAGCCATACAACGGACAAGGGTCTCATATCTAAAATATACTTGGAACTCAAAAAATTAAACCACCCAACAACAAATCCTCAAAAAACAACTGCCCAATAAATAAGTGGGCGAAAGACTTAAAGAGAAGCTTCTCTGAAGAAGAAAGAAGGATGGCCAATAGACACATGAAGAAATGTTCAACATCCCTAGCCATAAAAGAAATGCAAATCAAAACAACATTGAGATATCACCCCACTCCAGTTAGAACAGCAAAAATCAAGAACTCTAACAACAACAGATGCTGGAGGGGATGTGGACAGAAAGGAACCTTACTTCATTGTTGGTGGGAATGTAAACTTGTTCAACCACTTTGGAAAGCAGTATGGAGGTTCCTCAAAAGACTTCACATAGATCTCCCCTATGATCCAGCAATCCCAGTTTTGGGCATTTACCCAAATGTTTACAAACAAGACCACACTAAAGCTACCAGCACAACTATGTTTATTGCAGCATTATTTACCATAGCTAAGATATGGAACCAACCCAGATGCCCCTCAGTAGATGAATGGATCAAGAAAATGTGGTATATATACACAATGGAATTCTATGCCTCCATCAGAAAGAATGACATTTCCCCATTTGTTAGGAAATGGAAAGGTTTGGAAAAAATTATATTAAGTGAAGTAAGCCAGGCCCAAAGAAGCATAGGTCCCATGGTTTCCCTTATTTGCAATATCTAGTATAGGTATGAGTTAAGCGGAAAAGGTCAGATAATGTGATGTTAGGAAAATGAACCCTTAAATATGTATTTTAATGTTTTCGTTTCTTTCATGTATGTGTTTCTAACGCATTTATAAGATTATTTCTTTGTTGCTTTGTATGTCCCTCCCCCACAGTGTAACCCCCGCTTTCACTATATTTGATGTCAGTATTACATGTGGAGGAGATGGGGACAAACAAGTCGTTTAAGGATTCAGGTGGACCTGTTGCAACAATGAGAAGTACAAAATGTCATGTCAAAACCAGCTTTACAATGTCGGTGTGGGGGGGGAGGGGGGTATAATTGGGTGGGGGGAGGGGGGTAAAATTGGGTGGGGGGAGGGGGGAGGCAGGGAAGGGAAGTGAAGGGTAAACAAAGGAGGAGGCTGCAATGCTTGGTAAGAAATGTATGCATTATCCTGCCGATGTAATTGTAGCCCCTCTGTACAGTATGTTCTCAAATAAAATAAAATACAATTAAAAAAAAAAAACAAAAATAAGAACACAACATTTTTATTCATTTCGAATACATCTTTCAGGTCATTGTAAGTTGTGGCTTATGGAAGCAGTCTCTTGTTATTTAAGGATGAAACAGAAAAAGATATTTGTGTATGTACCATAGTTGCTTTATTAGTCTGTAGTTGAACACTGAACATTGACTTATATCTTGGCTGCTCTTGTGAATAATGTGAATAACAATGCACTACAGATGTATTTATGAGTACCCAGAGAGAAATAATCACATGATTGGTGGGTCATATGATATCTCAACTTTGTATTTCTTTAAAAACTTGCATACTTCTTTCTACAACGAGAATACTAACCTGTTTTTTGACCAATAGTGTAGAAAATTTCTGTTTCTCCACATTCTCACCAACATTATTACCGTTTATTCAAAAGTAATAAAGGGCAGGATTTTACTATCTGCAGTACCCTAGACTGGCCTTAGACTTAAATCCAACCTCCTAAATGCTTGGAATTACAAGCCTTTACCACCATAACTGGTTCCATTGATTTTTTGATGAGTTATAATAGTTATGAAGTTGTATCATAGTAATTTTGAATTATATTTCTCTAATGACTTCTGCTCAAAAAGCATTAAGGCAGCAAAGAAATTGTATTAAACACAACTTTGTAAACCCACAGGCAATTTTCAGGGCTTTATGGAGAACATGTCTATTCAGAACTTCTGTCCATTTTTAATACAGGTTCTTTTTAATCTCATCTTTAATTTCGCTAAACCAGATCAATAATTAATTCAAGGTAGTAGCAAAGAAAAAAAATGAAGCAACTCTTAACATTTTTCAGTTTTCAATAACATGGTATTGCTTATATCATTTTCTGTTAAAAATTGGCACTATATAACTCAATTTAGTTAGACCTGTTACAAGGCTGTAGTTTATTTATTTTACATTGATTGTTCTTTCCAAAGCCTGTTTGTCTAATTTCCCTTGGTTTCTTTCAGTCTCAAGCAGCTCAGATTTCAAACTGAAGAACAGATGGAAGGAAGCAAACAAAAAAAATACAGTTCCTCTCATCCGATGATGCCTGTGTAAGAATGAGGAAAGAGTTCATCCTTCTAACAACCTATGATAGGACAACAAAAAAAGAATTTATTCTTCTATGTCTTCTTTATCATTGCGATGTAACTTACATGTTGTAAAACACAAAATACTGCTCAGATACTTTTATGTTTTATCAGTTTTGCACATTTTCGTATGGATTTCACCTCAGTCTAAAACATTCCTTCATCATTCTGTCCCTGATATTTTTACACTATCAAGACATAACATAACCAGTTTGATTTACAGCATGAGAAGTTATCCACCTGGCTTCCTTGGAAGCAGAGCATGATCAATAGATATTACTTCTAGTTGCTCACTACATGTAATGGTTTCTGTATTACTTATCACATTCTATTTAATATTTTAAAAAGATTGCTGGCTAAACGCAAAGCTCATTCCTAGAAGTTTATGTTAAGTATTTCACAAGTTTTATTCCCTTAATTGTTAATATAACATTTGCTATAATGCTAATGTTATTACCATTTTAGTGTTGGGAAAAATTGTAATTAAAGGCCGTAAGTGCATGGCCTACAGACACACACAGTGAGGAAAGAAATGAGTCAAAGTTTCCAAAAGCCTTTCAGCAATACTCAAATGGTAGATAAAATCTCTCCATTCTATGACACTCTCAATTCAATATTCATATTGTCCAAGAAACAATAGCATACTAAATATTGCCCATGGTGATTGTTTTCTGTCACATTTGCCTTCAATACAGATTGTGTTGGTGACATTGGGTTATCTTGCACAGAACTGAGCTTATACATTGAAATCCAAAGAGAGGCAAATTTCTTCTGTCCCACAATTCCAGTATCCTTTTTAAAAAGTACTAAAACTTTTAAATATCATCACCTACTGTCTTATAAGTATCCAAAAAGAAAAAAAAATCATAAATAATCACTCCAAAATGCTTTAAAATTGGAGATGCTAAAACATGCCCTCTGAAATAAATATTCTTCTACTTTTAACTTTATTCTGAAAGCCTTTGCTGGTTTTTCACAACTGTAATCCTAACTACTAGGGATATCTACTCAGGAGCCTGAGATCTGTGGATAACAGTTGGAAGCCAATCATGGCAAATAAATTCATGCGATTATTTTTTAAAAATTTTAATGAACTAGCAAAGGGCCAAGAATGGAGATGTAGCTCATTTAGTAACTAGAGAGAAAAGGCCGAGCAAGACCTTGAAGCCCTGATTTCAAACTCTGAGCACGTCAACACACATTCAAGTGCTTGAGCACATGCGTGCATTCACACACATATTTATTCAAAATGCCTTCATATCGGAGTTTTGCATGAATTTCTTTGCTAACGACATTATATGTGTAAAATAAAAGAAATAAACTCTTCCATCTCAGAACATTTTTATACGTTCTTAATGTAAAAAAAACTGTAAAGAGGGGTAACACTTACATGAGCAAGGTAATGAGTACATTTCCTAACAAGCATTGTAACCTCCTCCTTTATTGTTCCCCTACCGTCCCTTCCCTCCCACCTACACAAGTCCATTAACCTCCTCCCTTTCCCTGCCTGAATTGTAAAGTTCACTTTACAACACAGTGTCTTGTGTATCTCATTGTTACAATAGGTCTACCTGTATCCCTATTTAAGCATTTTGGTTTTTTTTCCTTCACCTCAGCAAATTAGAGGAGAGTATATACAAGATGTAGGCGCACCAACTTCAAATAAAGTGAAAACAGGTGTTATAGCATGGGGGAGGAACATATAAAGAATCAAAAAAAAAAAAAACACACTGCAGGTTATAAGTATGTGAGAAACAATAGCAAGAAAAAAAAAAAAAAACACTTGTGTCCCTAACTTGGGTTTCATTTCCCTTAGCATAATCTTATATGGTAATATACACATAACTTTTGACCTTTTCTGCTTATCGCAGACATACATTAGTTATTGAAAATTAGAGAAACCATGGGACCTATGTTACTTTGGACTTGGATTACTTCACTTAATAATTTTTTTCCAAGTCTTTCCATTTCCTAACAAATTGGGTGATGGAATGCTTCAGGAATTTTCCTGTGGTCCTTGCTCAGTGGCCATGCTAATCTTCTCTGTATCATTCCAATGTTAGTGTATGTGATTCTGAATTGAGCACAGAACATTTCTATAGATAAATTGTAATTGATTTTCTTAAACTAGACAATTCAACAAAAAGTAAGTTTAAAAGAATTGTCGTCAAATTTTAGAACCATGAACTTCTTACATAAGTACACATTTAAGAATAAAGTCAAGATTGACATGTCAAAAACAAAATAATTCCAGATATTTTTTGTTCAAGAGATGTGTAGGAGGAGGAATTCAATTATTCTATACAAGGGATCTGTCATAATGAACACTGCAACAAGTGTTAAGATTTGTTAAACGTTTTAATGTTTTCAATATATTTAATTTTGGGAATTTGCTTATATATGCCAAAACTGGGACTGTTTGGCAGGTCATAATACTTTTCTATCAAGTATTTAAGATTTATGGTAGCAGATAACTACTACTAAGTATGTACATTTCAGATTTTATAGAAACTTTACTAATGAGACTTTGCAAAGTCTTTGTGTAAAGGAGCAGAATAAAGAGTTGACTATGTTAACTACACAGATTCTGTTAAAACTGTAGGCCTTCCTTACTTCATATGTTAGTGAGGAATAAATGATGATAGAAGCCATTTACAAATTATGAGACGAACTATAAATGGTAATCGTAGTGGGTGATTTAAACACTACTCATAGCCTATAAAATTCTTGTTGAACATCATAATCTTAGACAGTGTTAAATGTAAAGAAATATGGCAATAATAAAATCTAATTTGTAGTACACTTCAAATACTGAAAACACTGGTAATTGTTTTGTTTTTTATTTTATTAATCATTAATATTTCATAATTGGTTTTATTTTTTATCATTGTTTTCCTTGTTGTAATATAATACAACTTTTTGTAAGTTGTCATTAGGAGGTACTTTGAGAAGGTTACTGGGATGGTCACACCATTTTTTATAGGTGTATGTGAATTTATAAAGAGGAAACTTAAGAACAAAATATGGATTTAAAAAATGATCAAGTGGAGTCTGATTCAGGAGTGTTGATATATGTCCACACCTAAAATATTAGCCCTAGGCTGAAGCAGAGTTATTACAGAGTTGAGGACACAAAAGTGAGAGACTGTGTTTTGTTTTCTTTTTTATTTTTATTTTGTTGGTCATGGGGTTTGAACTCTGGGGCCTGGTGCTGTCCCTCAGCTCAAGGCTAGTGATACCACTTGAGCCACAGCACCACTTCCATCTTTTTCTGCTTATGTGATGCTGAGAAATCAAACACAAGGCCTCATGCATGCAAGGCACGCATTGAGCCACCTTCCCAGTACCTGAGAGACTGGGTTTTAAAAAATCATCTAAGCAAGATTTGCTTTCTGCTTTGGGTATATAATGAAATAGATGAGTATCTTTTTATGTTTTTGTGCATTGTCATACTTATAAATTTATATACTAACTTCACCCACTTTATCCTTATCAAAGTCACGAAATATCTCTGAGAGTTTGCTCCTATGAAGATTGTTTTTGCATTTACAATTTCTTCTGAGTAAATTTTATTTTTTTATCAAAATCAATTTATATTTCATGTTGATGGGTATTTACAAAGAGACAGGGATATAGAGGATTTAGTTTACCAAATGAACATTAAAATTTGAGCTCAAAAATAAAAATCAGCCTTAACACATATTTTCATATCTTTCCCTACAATGTATGAGGGAGGCTTTTTAGCTACAATTTTCTTGGGCTTCCTAGATTTACAATTCTTAAATCACAGAGACATGCTGTAATGGGAGTAAGAGTTTTTGGTATGCTTTGCCCTTCAGACTGTTTCTTGTTCCTCCCTTTTCTCAACTCCATTATGAGAGATTTTTCTCAGAGATGAATCCATCTCCAAATTTTCACTTTTCCTAGCTGGACAAATGAATTTGCAGATCAAGACTCTTAGACAGAAAGAATTTAAGAGCCTGAATCTAAGACACTTCTCTCATACAGCATCCCTACAAAGACACAAGTACCAAAACAGGATACATAGTTTCATTTTTTTCTACCAAGGCCAATGCATGAGGTTGCTTACTTCTGAGGGTGCCTGTTTGTGCCTCTTACTGATGTTGCAGATTAACTTTATACCTAGTTCCACTATCAGCTACCAAGGATGGCATGTTTAGATCATCCAGGAGTTTGGCTCAACAGGGCAGCTGGATGTGTCTCCTATCAGGGGTTCCTAGGATCCCTCATGAATGGCACAGAAGATCTGTGTTGGAAATACCGGGGGCAATTAAGGTATTCTACAAACACCATCTCAGCAAGGCAAAGTTTACTCCTACAGAAGGCATGCTGTCGCATGTCCAAGTTGAATAAGCACACTGGATAGGCAGCCCACCACTGGCTCCCATGAATTTGAGCTTTGGGATCATCTTTTATGATGACTCAAACTTTTTACCCCTTTCAAACCAGTCAAATGCCTTAACAATCAACCAAATCTGAACAGCTGGCCATATGAAAAATAACCAACTTTTACCCAGCTGGTGTTCTACTACTATTGCCATGTCTCTAGCCCTTAGCACTTCTCTAAAATTGGTAAGGTTTTGACTACCTTTACAAGGGAAGTGCTTATATCAGTCAAGCACTTCAAGATTTAACTTCTACAATTCTCCCATCTGATTTTGCTTTCTTTTCTTTCAAACAATAATCATTGACTTTCCTATTCAGCAGTATCCAATAAGATATTTTGATTTAAAAAAGGGTTTGATTAAGGCAGTTTTTCAGTCAGTCACGGAAAAAATAAAAACCTGTTATAGAAGAGATAAAGCACCCATGTACACATTACTATGAAAACAATTACTAAAGAGGTAAATATTGACAACATGACTCATTGTTGAAATGCTTGTTCTATCATCAAATTCGTAAAGGGATCTGCCACCACACACAGACCCACAACCTTTTTTATAAGTGACTGAGGGCTGGTCTTTGCTTTGATCTCATGCTCTGGGCATTGTCCCAGAGCAGTTTTACTCAAGGCTACCACTTTAGCCACAACTCCAGTAGTATCTTTTTTTGCACCTTCATTGGAAATAAAAGTCTCATCTTTCCTGTCTGGGTTGGCTTCAAACACAAATCCTCAGAATTCAGTCAATTGAGCATTTAGGATTATACTCAGCATCATCTCAGTTTTTAGGTAATTTGTTTCCAGTATTCAATCCTTGTAAGTCTTTTTGTATCATTGGCCTCCAACCACCACACAGATTACCTTTGAAGTATATTTATTTTTATATATTTATTGTAAAAATACTGTACAGAGGGGTTAGTTACATGAGGAAGGTAAAGCATACATTTTCTATCAAGCGTTGTTACCTCCTGCTTTATATGTCCCCTACCATCCCTAACTTCTGAGCTTCAAAACTACGCTATACGCTCCCCCCGAACCCCGCCTAAATTTTAAAGTTTGTTTTTCTACTGTGTCTTGTGCATCTTATTGTTACAATGGGTCAACCTGTATTCCCAATTAAGTATTCTATTTTTCCCTTTCCCTCTCCAAACTAGAGAAGTGTATATACAAGATGGAGGGCACCAACATCAAAAACATTGGAAACAGGGGTTATGCTGTTTTTTGGGGGGACAGAATACAAAGAAACAAAAATCACATGGAACATTATAAATATGTTAGAAACAATAGCAAGAAATTACAAAAAAACACTTGTGCCCCTATGTTGGGGTTCATTTCACTTATCACCATCTTATCTGGTCAAGTATTATATTTAGTCCAAATTTTTCCCATTCAATCCTACCAGTGGCTCCTAATTATTTTACATGGTGGAATTTCCAATAAACAAATCCTGCTGATAAATAAAAGCACATATTGGAATAATTCGATTATGGAGATCATAGATTGTGGAGATCAACAGAATAAAACTAATTTAAGCTGCTGTTTTTGGTTTCTAGCTTTAAGCTCCTAAGTAAATATGAAATTTGTAAATATGTAGTTTGTATTTGCAAATATGAAGTTTGAATGACCCGCTAGCTAAGAAGTCTCTCCTTACTTAATTTAAGGTGTTTGAGAATGGTCAGGTGTGGATTGGCCAAAGGAACCAAAGTACAAATTCCATTACAGTTGGCCTGTAACATCTCCAATAGTGGTCTCCTGGAATACCACCAGACATTTCCCCTGGCTATGATTTGTACTTACTGCTCATCTCAAAGTTCGGCCTTCACTACCTCTAGGTAAGTTTCTTGGAAATGTCCAATTTTAAATGTCCAATTTTCCCCAGGTAGTTGATCTGGAAAGAATGGAGCTGATCAGTTTCAGGGTTTTTTGAAACAGACTCTTGCTTCTGAGAAGAGCAACAAGTTGTTCCAAGTTGTCTTGGATCACATTTTGCTGACCTATCATGAATTTCATGCACATGGGGTCTGAGTTCTGTGACAGCACAAAGAGGACCTCTTGTGTGACCTCTCTGCAACACAGTCATCGCAGTACTCCATATGTGGACAGAATCACCACAGTATTTACCTCACTTATTCAGTCTCAATTTGAATCTGGGTAGACTCAAAATTGGAAGACATACACAGAGTGTCTGCTCCAAGTTTGAATTTGCAATCATATCATAAGATTACCTAGAGGGTCCATTGAGGCCCTGGAACTAAGCATGATCACTTTAAAGGCATTAAGAGTGTTTGGAGTTTCCCAAGTAGGATGTTTTCACAAGTCAAACATTAGACGTTTATCTGGATATTATGAAACTGAATCATGTTTTGACCAGTTTTTTCATTAACACCCTCGTTACTAGAAGGTAAAGCCCCTGCCCACTAGAAGGGAACCTAGCATTATTGTTAGATAGAAACCCCCAAAACTCCTTTCCTCTTGGTAGGAAACCCTTCCTCCCTCTTGGTAGGAAACCCTTTAGGTGTAGCTTGCCTTTTTTTTTTTTTTTTTTTTTTTTGGTAGGTCTTGGAACTGAACACTTTGTCTGGGTGCTGTCCCTCAGCTCTTTAGCTCAAGGCTAGTCCTCTACCACTTGAGCCACAATACCATTTCCAGTTTTCTGAGTGGTTTATTGGTGATAAGAGTATCACAGAATTTATCTGCCTTGCCTAGCTTTGAATGATCCTCCTCAGATCTTAGTCTTCTGAGTAGCTAGGATTACATGCATGAGCCACCAGTGCCCATATTTTTTTTCTTTTTCCTTTTTTTTGTTCTTGTATTTGGCGGTTGTGAGGCCTGAAATTTGGGCTGGGACACTATCCCTCAGCTCTTCAGCTTGAGGATAGCTCTCTACACTTGAGCCACAGTGCTTTTTCTGTTAAATGGTTCTGAAATATCGAACCCAGGGGTTCATGCATACAAGACAAGCATTCTACCGCTAAACCACCTTCCCAGCTCTTCGTCTGAGTTCTTAGTTAACTCACTTGCCAATGTTCAAACCTTCTAAGGTCTTTGTGCAGGGGCTGGGAAGTTGGTTCAGTGGTGGAGTGCTTGCCTTGCATGCCTGAGGCCCTGGATTCGATTCCTCAGACCACATAAGCAAAAAAGAAAAAGCCAGAAGTGGCACTGTGGCTCAAGTGGTAGAGCGTTAGCCTTGAGCTGAAGAACAGAGGGACAGTGTCTAGGCCCATAGTTTAGGCCCCAGGACCGGATCCCCCCCCACGAAAAAAAAGGTCTTTGTGCAGCTTTGGTCTCCAATCACCACAGAAGCTGTTCCCTTTGAGATAATGTTTCTAGAGCTAATTTTCCCATGCCACCCTACTAGAGCATTTAGTTTATGGGTTAAAAAAATTTAGTATAATTAACAAACCTCTTTTGATTTTATTCTACTCTATATTTTATTTTTGCCAATCCTGGGGCTTCCTGAGCTTCTTTTGCTCAAGGCTAGCACTCTACCAGTTGAACCACAGTGCCACTTCCAGCCTTTTCTGTTTCTGTTTCTGTGGGTCCGAGGAATAAAATCCAGGGCTTCATGCATGCTGGACAAACAAAGGCATATTCCCAGCCTCCAAAATATTTTATTTATACTAATCATAATATAAAATTGATTCATAAGGTGCTGTCTGGTTTCAGGCTTTGAACGTTTTGGAAACTTTGGAGGTGGGGGATCCTGAAAACCACTTAAGTAATTAGGAAATACGAATGACCCTCCAGCGAAGAGGTCTCTCCTAACTAGTATAAAATGTTTGAGAATGGACAGCTGGATGAAATGCTAAGGTGAAAGGGATGGCTAATTGAACCAAAGTACAGGTTCTACTCTTGTTCGCCAGGAAGGTATACAACACTGGTCCTCCACAATACCATTAGACATCTCGCCTGGCTATATTTAGTGATTATTGCTCATCTCTTCAAGGTTTTGATTTCACTGCATCTTGTTAAGTTTCCCAGAAATGCCAATTATCCCTCCCCATACCTACAGAAGCAAGGGGTATAGTTGGCTTGGGAAAAGAGATTTTTGTCTTAGATCCATACTCTTGTGAACAGCAACAGCAGGGTCTTACAAGTTTCCCCAAGCTATGTTTGACTGAGAGATCATGCACTCCATGCTCTTAGGGATCTGAGGTTCATCATAGTAGGAAGTGGACCATGTGTTTCTCTGGTTTCTGTGCCACAGAATCTTAACAGTAATGGTTGGCAGAATATTTAACCCATTTCACCCAAGCATTATTTTCTTGGTCATAAGACTTGAGCTGAAGGGCTCAAGGACAGCAACCAGGCCCAGAGTTCAATGCAAAAGCCCTACTACTTGAGCCACAGCACCATTTCCAGTTGCTGGTAGGTAATTGGAGATAAGAGTCTCAAGGACTTTCTTGCCTGGGCTGGTTTTGAACTCTAATTCTCAGATCCTGAGTAGCTACGATTGCAGGTTCAAGCCACTGGCACCTGGCTTTTGACTTCAATTTTAAGCCTACTCAGAGAGTCTGCTTCTGAAACTAATGTTCAATGTCATACATCCTTGGATCAGCTAGATGATCAATCCAGGCTTCAGAGTCAAAATGGGCAGCTGAGGGAGTTTAGTGAGTAGGCATTTTTTGAGTTCCACTTTCAGGATATAATATTTAAAACACACACATACAAGCACATATTCATAACAAGTTTTTGTTTGGACAAGTGCACATTATGGAACTCCATAATGAAAATCATCCATTCTTTAATAGTGTTCTCAGACCTTTGTCAACATTCTCCCAATGGATTATCAGAAGCAGGTACTTAGATCATTTTCCTTGGGTTCCTTAGGCCTAGAATTCTTATTCCCCATTTTAGCATGTCTTTTGTGATTTCAATTTTTGGTGCACTTAATCTTCCCTATTGTAAGTTTCTTGTGCACACTTCCCATATTTAACACTCCCGTCACTGGAGATTTCTCAACAATGGATTCTTCCAGCTCCCACATTTTTATTCTTGGGCCAGAGAATGAAAACACACATTGAGACTCAAGTTCTCTTTGTGCCTAAGGCACACTCATCCCATAAAAATCCCCAACCAACCAGGTAGTATGCTCTAGTCCAATTTTTCCTCTCATGGCTTATGCCTGAGATTACCTTCTATTGAGGTATTTCCTTGGGCCTTTTCCTGAAATTGCTGATAAACTTTCCATCCTTTACCCCAACAGATGGTGTTTAACCAAACCTTGAGCTATCTCAACAAGTCAGGATGTGTCTCCTCCTGAGGGTCTCCCTACACCCCCCTTGCATAACATGGATCCTGGATTAGTCCCCACATTGTTGGGAATACTCCCCTACTGTAACCCAATATCACAAGAATGACCACCAAGTTGAAAGGAACTTAGCATGGCAAAGTTTAGCTCTGTTAAAGGGCATGTTATTGACAGGAAGCAACCACTCTGAGTAGGAAGTCTGCCCAAGTTATACCCCTAATGAGTTACTACTTCTGGTATTGATCACATGTTATGTTCACAATCTTGCTGTATTGGCTCTTTTGAAGCTCAGCTGGTTATTTTGAAAGGGGTTAACAATATCAGAGCAATCCACTAAACCAGTACAACCAGGCCAGAAATTGTTAGAAAATTCTTACTCATCTTGTGCTCTATTATTTAAACTATTCCTTAAGTCCCTAGAACTATTTTATTAACAGGATATACTTTAGTTATATAGCTTTTTGGAAGATGATTATGCTTAGTCAATGTTTTCCCTCAATCAATGATTTTCAGAGAAAAAGATTATTCTAACTCCTACACAGTCCATTCCCAGACAGAATTTATTATAAACAGCTTCCTTTTTGGAATGGAGGCTTATGAGCTTCCAGGTGAAAACACCTTATTTGCATATTGCCTTGATTCCCTTAGGCAAACTCGCCTTAGCAAGTAATTATGAAACCAACAGCTATGTGTGGCTGCTTCATTATAAAGAACCTGTCTTGTGCTTGTGCTCCTACTGCTAATAGAAAGAGGAAATTCTGCTTTCTGGAAGCACATAGCTATGGACTTAAGCATGCTTACTGAACCCTGAGCACAGAGCACAGATTGAGCTGCAGCATTTTCAGAGCCATAGATGAATCAGTCAGATACCAGCTGCTGGGCTGACCACAGGGCACACTTCGGATGCCACATTTCTGAGGCAAAGCAGTTCAAAGCTGCGAAGACACTATGGTAAGAAGAAGCCTGAGGGGGAATTCTTGGTGGGAAGGAGAAGGTGAAAGTTTGGATTTAGGTTTTAGAAAATGCAAGCCACTTTCTGAATTGCTTGAGGCAGCGAGCAGATCATCATATTTTCTAGCCCTCTAGATGCAGATTATGAGAACACTTCCCACATCTCACACTCAATCCCTGCTGCCTAGTTAAGCAATTTTTAAGAAAGCAAAATTCAGCGAACCTGATCTAGCTTGTAAAGAATAAATAGCCTCTGGCTTTAGAATACATCAATTTCTATCTTGGAATAAGATGAAGAAAGTAAACCACATTCTACAGAATTAACACTTTGCTGCATTAACTTTTCATTTATTAGATTTATACAAGAAAAAAGAACTCTGAAAATTTCTGGAGCCTTTGCTAGCCTAATATCAGATTCTTGTTATTTTTTTATTTATTTGTTTGTTTTGTTTTTCCTAATATTTTAGAGATTCTAGTTAGAAGAATTGAGAAAATGCAGACATTAGCCTGGTTCAGATTAATCTGAAACCACACCACCTAAATTATCAAATTTTAAATCTATTCTCAAAGCTGAAGGTCAAGGCTTCCCTCCCTGCAACATCTTCAGAATAGAAGTATTGTCTATGTCTCGGGTTTGTATTCTTTAAAGAATTAGAGAGCAGAACAGTTTTTAAAGCAGTTTTTCTTCAAAGCAAAAAGAGAGCAATGCAACAGTCTCTTCCTCAAAGCAAAAACAGAGCAGTGAAACAGACTCCCCAGCGAAAACAGGGACATAGTGTCTCATAATTGGTTTCCTAGTCTCAGAGCATGAGTATGGAATTTTTCCTTATAGGATGCCCCTTCTCAGAGCACAAGCACAGAAAACACTTTTGATTGGATGGGAAGTAGAAGGACACACGCCAGACCATAGTCAGAAAAAGCCATGTGTTAGCACCTAAAGCTTCATGGGGAAAAGGGTGTGTATTTTTTGCTCCATCATTCATCCCCACCATGTTGGAGCCAGTTCCAACCATTACCTTTTATCCATAACTACCCAGATGAAGTGGTTTAACTCCCTCTGAGTGGCACATGAGCACTTGTTGCTCACAGGGCACTGTACATTGTGATGTCCCATCAACACTATGTTGACAGAGAAATTGGATGTCTAAATTGCTTTTTTGAAGAAGCAAAGCCCTCTGACTTAAACTTGCACACTTAACTTAAAATTTATTGTCTTTTTTCAACTCTATTAGCATTATCTACTTAAATAAGTGGATCTTTCATTTTGATATATCCACATAGGCATACAATGTAACATGATTAGGCTTAACCCTTTCATAATTCTCTCCCAGGTTTTATTAATCATTTTAAGAATACAACATAGTAGTAATAAGTACATTTACAATATTGTACAATCTCAATGTCCACACTCATTACGTCCTCCAAGATTTAAATTCTTTATTCATTAAAACAATTTTCCACTCTCCTCTGCTTCAAAGTATACATCAAGTATGATTTTGCTTCCTGTCTCTATCAATTAGACTGTTCTATGTAACTACTGATATAAGTAGAATCATGTAATATTTGATCTTTTTATGACTGGCTTATTTCACTTAGCAGTATTCCAAAGGTTCAATCATAATATAGAATATGTCACAACATAATTCTTTTTTTTCTGGGGGGGGGGTCCGGTCGTGGGACCTGAACTCTGGGCCTTGACACTGTCCCTCAGCTTTTCAGCTCAAGGTTAGCACTCTACCACTTGAGCCACACCACCACTTCCGGCTTTTTTCTTTTTGCTTATGTGGTGCTGAGGAATTGAACCCAGAGCCTCATGCATGCAAGGCAAGCACTCTACCACTGAGCCACATTCCAAGCCCCATAATTCTTTTAAAAGTTGAAATAATATGCCAATGTATGTATAAACCACAATTGCTTTACCTATTCATTTGTTGATGGACACTGGATTGCCTCTATGTTTTGAATATTTTACAAAATAAATATGAGTGTACAAGATCTCTTCCAGACCTTGCTTTTAGATGTTTAGAGTATATGCCCAGAAATGGAGTCACTGGATCACAGGAAAACTCTTTTTACTTTCTGTTTTTTTTTAATTTTTTGTCATGGGGCTTGAACTCAGGGCCAAGTCACTGTCGCTGAAATTTTCCTCTACCATTTTAAACCACAGATTCACTTCCAGTTATCTGCCCAGGCTGGCTATGAACCGTGATCCTTGCATTTCAGCCTCCTGTCCTGAGTGCTTAGGATTACAGGTATGAGTAATCTTGTTTTTAATTGTTTGAAAAGATGCCATCTGTTTCCCATAGAATGGTTCCAATTTTACCACACTTTTGTCAATATTGTACTTTATTTTTTTGTAGTTATCCTACCTAATTCATATGAAGTGGTAATTTTCTTCATTATTTTGACTTACATTTTCGTGGTGATTAGTAATATTAAATACCTTCTTCATGGGCTTGTTAACATTTTGTCTTCTTTGGACAAAAATCTGATTTCTATGCACATAGTAAAATCAGGTTGTGTGTCGTGGCAATGATGTTTTTTTTAATATAATCTTGATGTGAACCACTTATCAAATATATACTTCAATAACTGTATCCCATTCTGTGTTGCTTTTTTGGACACTATTGATTGCAACCTTTGGTGCATCCTGATTTATGTTTTCCTACAATGAATGACCTTCATTGATGTCAGTTTCTAGTATATCTTCTGGTCCTGTAACTACGAACCATCATATTGATTTGTACTCCTGCTATGGTAACAGTGAAGTAAAGCTATATAATTATGCTCTGGTCACCTATCTCCTGCCACTTTTGGATCTCTCTCCCTTAGCTCTTTGTAAAGGCCGTGGGGCATATCCACAAATTATTTGGTCCTTAAAAACCTGTAAAAAGTTACAGACCTTAAATTTAGTTAGTTTTAATGGAAATACGTGACTTCCAATTTCTTTTTTTCCTTTTTGTACATTTTTGATTGTAAGAATACTGTACAAAGGGGTTACAGTTACATGACAAGGTAATGAGTACATTTCCTATCAAGCATCTTTGCCTCCTCTGGGCAAATAAGATGAAAATTGAGAGCTTCGTAATATAGAAGCACACCAAAACTCTAGGTATATATTATTCTTCATATGAGTATTTAGAATTGTGTGAATCTAGAGATTTAACCTATTGCAAGTTAATAATGAACTTGTCACACATTAATGGATGCTAGACGATTTATGATGCTCTTGGGTCAGAGACAAAAAGGACTTAATTTTTACAGTAATAGTGAACGCCAGTGAGATATGTGTGTATGTGTATATTTATGTATTTCAAGTGTATCTCCCATTCCTCAATGCCACTGAGTGAAATAAAGATAGCCATGTGAAGCCTATACAAACAATATATTCTGAGTTTGAGCAACTGCGATCTTTATAATGAGCAATAGGCATGCCTGAACTTTACTCTGGAGGATGACAATAGCTTAGAAAAAGATTGCAAATATACTATGGAATATACAACAGCTATTATTCACTTGAAGATATGCAAACACTTGTGACTGCCATGGAATTTTTCTTTTTCTTTTGTTTCTTGAATGTTCCTAGATACAAAGACCAATACATATTTCTCCTAATAAACGCATACCTCCCCTTAAAAATGAGGCATGACAATTTGTTGAGAATTCTTATTATTTTTCTTGCCCTAATCCCTCAATCCTATCTAGAGTACAATTCAACAAAAGAAATAGATGGAATTCAAATTTAACACATCTAGAAGCTTTTCTCTTAGGGCCATTTCTTAATATAGGGGTGGAAGAAATTAAGGAAAAAATAGGCCCACAAATATATATTATGAAGATATTCTATGTATTTTAACAGTAATAAATGATTACATTTCTGTTTTTAGTGTGTGAATATTTACAGAGTATGTACAAAGTGCCAACGTTTATGCCAGGGCCTATCATGGAATAGAACATAGCAAATTTTCTCTATATAGTTTGTATATATATAGAATTCACCTGTCTGTCTTCTCTCCCATTTTGATAAACAGAGCACCAGTTTGATTGAAATATAGTCATTATTTTTCTACCTTCAGGACTCCACACACTTTGTTATCTACTAAATATAGAAAAGATTCATGCATAACCCTCATCTTCAAGGAGCAATTCTCAGTATCCCAAGTAGCTTGTGTTTATCTCCCACCCCTTTCCTCCCAGCTGTCAATCTAGCTGAGTGATGGCTGAATTCTATAAGACAAGAAAGCTCAGATAATTCACAGGCATTCAGTTAGTATCTAATGGAAAATTCTTCACTTGGATTATCTTTTATTATCATCTTTGTCAGAACTTCAGCTTCCTTATTTGGAAACTGAGCTGTTCTGTTAACAGTGAGTAGATGAATCTTATTATTTAAAATTTCATTTAACTGAAATTGGAAGAATTAATTTTTCAGACACTCTTGACATATGAGATTCATTAGGCACATATAGCCAGTGGCTAGTCTCTTAGGCAATGCATATATAGAATATTTCCATTATCACAGATGTTTCTGTTAGAACTGTTTTAGAGCATGTTTTAGCTTGTTAAGGCATGGTCCATGTTCATAAACTATATATGCTCCGTAGGTGGTACTCAGACTGAAGATCCAACCAGAAAGGCTAGACACCCATGAAGTTAAGGTATAGGTATATATTGTTTTACATAGGCACACTTATTTGTGAGGAGGAAGAGAATCAAACAGTCAACGTCAGCAGAATCAACCCTCTCAACTCCAGGAAAGGATAGGTAAAAATTTTAGCAGTTCTTTGCAGCTTTGCTTCTGTGATTGAAATTGACTGTGGTATTCTAAATCGTGATTTTGTTGGAAAATATAAATGTGTAATTATCATATTAGCTCAGTGAAGAATTAGGGTTTGTGCTTTGTAAATGTAATTTGGTATTTATAAGTGACTTTTCAATTTCTCCTGGTATCAATACACCAAAAATATCTTTATATGGTTTCTGACTTGTTTCTTTCATTAATTTTGTTGTTCTTACAGCAGGCATTTTAGAAATTAGTGGAAAAGTTAAGACTTTCTTGTGTTTTGCAATTCCATTATTTCTCCGTAAGTTTAATAAAAAAATGAGAATCCAAGGTCTATATGAAGAAATTGCATCTCAAATCACCCATTCACGTTCATGAATTAATGGAGCAAAGGGAACTGGGTCCCCAGAATCTCACCTTCAGAATTCAAGAATGAGATGGGAATAAGACAAGGAAAGAGAGACATAGTAATTTGCACTGAAGTTACTGTGCTGTCACAATGAACAATCTTTTTGAATCCCACAGTTAGCTTTTTTTGTGGTTTTTATTAGTATGACAAAGATGACTGACTTTCCCAGATTTACAGTTTGAAGTGTGTGGGACACATTCCTTTATCTATGGAGTCTTCCTTAAAATTGTGCATTTTTCACTTTGGGTCTCAGTGCCATTTCCATCCTTGTCGCAAGTATGTATTTCTACAAATGGAGACGTTGGTTCATCATTTGTCTTTAAATGATTGAATTATGTGGATTTGGGAGGTTGTGTGATTTGCTTTAGAAGGAAGGTATTATGGGTAAGACCCTTTGGTTCATGTTGACATTTCTTTGTGCAATTCTTATTAGGGTCCTTACTCATGGACTCATGTGTAAGTAATTCTCCCCATATTCCAATATACTCCAGTAGAGTGGGGCAATGCATTAAAATTTAAAACATGCCTATAACTCTTTTAAAGTATACTTTTAAATATAATGATATAAATAAAAGCTTTTGTTTTTATTTTTTATTTTAATATTATTGTCAATGTGATGTACAGAGGGATTACAGTTAGATAAGTAAGGTAGTGATAACATTTCTTATCTAACTTGTTACCCTATCCTTTATTTTTCTTCCTCTTTCCTTCACTCTCTCAATCCCTCCCAAGTTGTGCAGATCATTTCCAACGTATTGTTACATTTGATTACCTTTAATTAAATATTTGTGATGTTCCCATCCTGGAAGTCCACAATGTAAACACTGGAACACCACAGTTAGACCACTCTGCCATGCATATATGCATATGCATATTTTTCTACAATTTGTTGTCATATATTTGTTTGATTATTCATTTGTTTATTGCCCAAACTGGAGGTTGAATCCAGGGCCTACACAAGGTTCTCTGTTTTTTTTTTTTTTTTTTTTTTTTTGTCCTCAACGCTAGCCACAGGCCCATTTCTGTCATTTTGGTGGTTAAATGGATTTTCCTCTGGGGGCTGGTTTTGAACCATGATACTCAATCTCACCCTTGTGAATAGGTAAGATTACAGGTGTGAGCCTACTTTATAAGTTGACTTTTCATATCATTATATCATTCATATATTTCCTATCCTTAGAAATTTCATACTATTCTAAGAACATCACTTATAATGATTACATGGGAGTCCAGTGCTTATAAATTCGAGAATTAATTAAACTGTCCCTATCACTGAAAATCTTTGTTGTCTCCAAAATATTAAATGCATCATTAAAGTTCTTTTGGATTTTTCATTCTAGTATTTATTTTTATAAATAGATAAGTATCTGCTAGCTGTTAGAAGGAAGCAAATACAAATTTCTTGTTACATAATGATCCATCTTAACTAAAACAGTACGTTACTCCTCCCCATAAAGTTATTCTTTTCCCAGCATGCAGTTCCAGTTTTGTAACTTTTACATACCTTACCCACTATACTGCTTTTGTCGAAAATCCCTCTTGCTATCATCCAGTTTTTGTAAAAACATTTTCCATGGTATTTCATTAATAGGAAGGCATATTTAACTAATACCAACTCAATGTCATCATTTTCACTGGTATTAACATTTTAGCCTGGATCAGAACTTGATTCTAACAACATTTTATTTTAATGGAAATATCAGAGTATCAATCAGAAGTCTGAGGGTTCCCTTATGAACAAATTTTATCATTCATTGCTTATTTTTGTTTTGGAATTTGAAGGTTAAAGATTACCAGCTCCCATATGCTCTGTTGTAACTGCATTTGATTCCAGTTCTCTACATCATGTATATTCATTTTTCTAATTTTGGGAGGGGAAGGGAAACAACAAAATGCTGAAACAAGGATACAGGTTGACCAATTGTAACAATGAGAAGTACAATACACTATGTTGAAAACGAACTTCACAACTTCAGGGTAGGGGGAAGGAGGAGTTGGGGAAGTAAGGAGGGAAGGGAATATAGGGGGAAAACAAAGGAGGGGGTAACAATGATCGACAGGAAATGTACTCATTACTGTACTGTAACTGTAACACTGTAACCTCTCTATAAAGTTTCTTCACAATAAAAAAAATATTTTTTAAAATATTACCAGCTCATACTTCCACGGTTAACTTGCTATGCACCTTAAATGCTTCCTATGGCTCAAAATGGGAAACCAAAAAGAAAGCAACTTTCAATATATATATTTTTATTGTTGTAACATAGAGATACCAAATCCAGTGCCAAGTGCACAAGAACCCAGAGTACAGTCATTAACCTCTAGAATTCTGAGTTGTTTTCTTTGGCTGGAAATCTCTTAATTGAATTATGCAAAATATGCAGAAATGTCCTGAAAAATATTCATGGATAAAAACAGTTCTACAAGATCAGGAAAATTTGCACCAAGTAAAAAAGAGGAAAATAAGACAAGAAAAATTCTATTCCTGTTTATATAAAAACTAGGATTGGACATGGGTCTACCAATAGACTGAAGAAGAGAAACAATTATTTACGTGAGTTGTTATTATAAATGTAATAATATAATGATATACATGGTAAAATAGAACCTGATGATGAGCCATGAACTCTGCCTGGGGAGTTCAAGAAAATCCTTATTGCTTAGTATCGTGATACATAGGAAGAGAGAAAACAAATATTCTGTAAAATGAAGAAAATCTTATGAATTTCGGTAATCTCCAAATATAATGATCAAGAAATGTAAAGTATCAGGAACAAGGTAGCAGTGAATTGGAGAGTGAAGTTGGAGAGATTGAAATGACCATATTCCTTGGCATTATGGCACTTTCTTAATATGCACAGGGCCCTGGGTTCAATCCCCAGCACTAAAAGGGAAGGAAGGAAAGAGACCAAGAAATAATTGCAAAGTGGGTCTGGCACCATCATAGAAGTTTTATTCTCTAGCCCTGGATTTCATACTGTTAATTACACATTATTACTGCATGGGAGATTTTAAAAGTACACTTGCCCAATCTCAGCAATTTTTATATGCATGGGTACAGATGTATCAACTACAGCTGATATGACTTGGGGGCACCAGTAAAGCACCCAGGATAGATATATCATGGTAGCACATATGAGTCTAGAACTTGAATAAAGGTCTGTGAGCCTTTATTTCTGCAGAAAAATAAATGCACATGGTATGTTAGCCTAAGTATGGATATAGATTACTCCGAGTTTAAATGTATCAATATACCAGCTTTGCAACTTTTGGTAAATTACTTACCTCATTTGAAGCCTCTGTTTCCTATTTTGGACATGGGAAATAATGAGACTACAGTGCAAGAGTGTTCATAAAGTGTTTTCTGGCTATGTATTTTTAAATTTATTATAACTACCATTAGTTAACTTGATTACATAGTGTGAATGTGCACCAGGTGCTGAGGAGCATGGCCGAAGACTATGAAGTGTCCTGTCTTAGGTCACTCAGGTACTTGATGTCATTCCTTACACTCCCAAATTTATGAAGTCAGAGTTGGACAATGGGCAGTTTTAAAACTTTTCTCTATGGAGCCTTAGCATTTTTCAGTATCAAAAGGTCTCTGGAAAGATGGAAAAATAAAATATAGAAACCAGGGCTGGAAGGTGGCTCAGTGGTAGAGTGCTTGCCTTGTATGCCTGAGGCCCTTGGTTCGATTACTTTGGTTCCATTCCTCAGCAGAAAAAGCCGGAAGTGGGGCTGAAGTTCAAGTGGTAGAGTACTAGTCTACAGTTGTAGAGCTGAGGGACAGTGCACAGGTGCAGAGTTCAGGCCTCACGACAAACAAAAAAACCCACAAAAACAAAACAAAACAAAAACACAAACAGTCCATTTCAGATGTCTTACTGTTAGCCCTTTAGACCTATGATGACAAATTACCCATTACTGAATTGGTTTTAAACAACAAATTTATTTCTACATTCTGGAGGCTGGAGATACAAGATTGCAATGCCGGCATAGACAGGATTTTTTTTTCTTCTGTGTAATGCACTGTATTAACTATCAGAAGTAAAATCTATTCGGTTTTATTTTAATCCCATTCATGAAGGCTTGCCTCTATGACTTAATTATCATCCACATATAAACAAAAGCCCACTTCTGCCTCAAACTGGCTCTCTTATCAACATGTGGCACTAGTTTGTTTTGGGTATTGAGGTACCAGTATTCTAATTTTACCATACCAGCAGCAAACCTTCTATAACTTCCAGTGTGTAGGTCATAAGTAGTTAGAATTATAAGCATGTACCACTACATCAAAATGATTTTTTCTAAAAAGGAAACTTCAGTAGTTCTGCTAACAAAGAGATATTCAATAACTTCTCTTTAGTCTCCAATTCTGACTCTGGAACTTCTTTCTCATTTTTCTCCTCACTGAAGCTGGCAAGTTTGTGATAACTTCAGTTTGTTAATGCTTTCAAAATATTCCTTTTTAGTCTACATTC
The DNA here is from genome assembly GCF_024711535.1 of Dipodomys merriami. Lineage (NCBI taxonomy): Eukaryota > Metazoa > Chordata > Mammalia > Rodentia > Heteromyidae > Dipodomys > Dipodomys merriami. The sequence goes on from NW_027205627.1 coordinate 247,218, forward strand.
TTCATGCCTCATGTTCCATAGCATAGTGATTTTCCTTATCAAAAATATTTGTCTCAGCCAGGAGAGGTGACTGATGCCTACAATCCTAAGTACTCAGGAGGCTGATATGTAAAACTTTAGTTGAAATCCAGCCAAATGTTTTCTATCTAAAAGGAAACTGGGTGCCTCTTAGTAACATAAAAATCATAATTCCATATATGTTATAATAACGTCTTACAAATTTAAAGTTATTAATTTGATAACCTTAATAGAAACAAAAAATTAAACATGGATTCTCTAAGGAAATAAAAGTCATTCATTACAACCCTAACTTGTTTTGGGAGAGAGCTGAAATCTCCTTCAGAAAACATAACCAGGTGCCATTGTTACATTCTCCTTTCAGTCATTATCACAGATGCTTCAGAGGAAACATACCTCAATAGATATGAGTTCTGGAACATATCATAAATGCCAGCATTTAATGATAGCTCCATGGTAAGAAAGAAAATCTTCACAAATTTTCACGCACCTGAACAACTCATCCTATTGCTTTGCTCTGAACCTAGATGAGTTTTCCCATTTGTCCTTCTGTGGCACTGCTTCTGGGGCACATGTGTGTCTTTTCCTTTATTCAGGTGATATATTTCCCTTGCAAATATTCTGAGAAGATATTGCCAGGCCACAAAAACTACAGATAAAATTTTTGTCCCATATTCTCCCCTTACAGTTCTCCTGTCCGGAAAAACTGTTTACTGAACAAAATGGAACAATGATTGCACAGTCATATAAACAGTATCACACCAGTCATAAAAACCAGAGAGGAACAAGTAGAGGAATCATTATCTGCATTTTACCAGTATCAATTGACCTACTGCTCCATTTGTTTAAGTGGGACAACTAATAGGTATTTTGTTAGCTGCCCGTGGCTCACACCAGCAATCCTAGCTACTCAGGAGACTGAGATCTGAGGATTGTGGTTCAAAGTGAGCCCAGAATAGAAAGTCCATGAAATTCTTACCTCCAATTAAGTACCAAAAAGCTGGAAGTGTTACTGTCGCTCAAGTGGTAGCAAAGCAGCTCAGGGACAGCACACAGGCCCCAGAACTAGCACACACACACAAATACAGATGCTTCTACTTTTCCTGGCCATGTTCTTTTTAATAATGCTTCTTTTGGTGAAGATTTTGTAAGTCAAATAATCTTGATGCCAATTAATAGCTATGCTGTCTTGGGCTTGTCGTCCTCATCTTCATCTTCCTTGCCTGTACAATGAAGAAAATTCTTTACAAAACTGGTGCAGTAGGCTAATCCAGTCATAATGTAACTGTGTGAAAGTGTAACCAGGTAAATTGAGGGGATGGGTTGGTAGAGAGAGAGAAGAATGATTAAATTGGTGTCATTGATCAAGATGTACTCACAAAATGACATATTAAATTAAAACTCCTAAAAATAAAAACACTTTTTACACGACTTATGTATAATTTCTTAAGTAGAGAAAAGTGTATCCAATCCATCAGTGCAATCCACACCTCTTAGGTTTAGATTGCACGTAGCTGTTTTTTTTTTAAGAATACAGAACAGAGAAAAGTGGAACATATCATTTCCTGAATAAAACTTGTCAACTCTACCCCAAAGTTACCATCAATATTGATGTTGACATACACCCTTGATTTCATGCAATTAGAGCATATTTCCCCTCCATCCCTCAATCCTGGGTTTGAACTCAGGGCCAAGATTCTGTCCCAGAGCTTCCTCTCACCCACACTCCGTCAAAGCTAGTGCTCCAACATTTGAGCCACAGCTCCAAATCTGGCTCTTTCTGGTTAATTGGAGATGAGTCTCATGGGTTGTCCTGCCCAGGGTGACTTCTAATCATAATTCTCAGGCTCAGAATAAAGGTGTGAGCCACTAGTGCTCAGCTTGAGAACATACTTTTGCACTGTAATTCTCCTTCTTGAAACCTCAGGAGAAAAGATTCAGAGAGCCCCCAATTGAAGAACATTCTACAGAATGCCTTGTCCCATACTCCTGAAAAAGGAGAAATGCCATCCCTTCACTTTGGTGAAAACAATAGATGTTAGCTTATTATGACAATAATAATAGATATTATTATATTGCTCACAATATGTATTCCCCTCCCCATTGATACCAGGCTTTGTTGTATAACTTACTTTGACAAAGGACATGTGAAAAATGATGACATGTGTCTTTTCTGAGCTTTAGTCCTGTGGTTTACGTTCTTTTCTTCCACTGGGAACCACCAGCAGTCAGTGAATCCCAGAATGGACACCATGCTGAGTGGCAGTGGACCTGGAAAAGGCTTGGTAGCATGAGAGAAAGTAATCAAAGTTGTAAACTATTGTGTCATTGTGTTTGGTTTCCCACAGTGAAATTAAGCTCACACTCAAGTCCAGTTCTAGGTAATCTAGGCCTCTTTCTCTCCACTCCCTCACACCCCTTCTCATTTTCTGAATATTTTCTCTTCTATCAGATTCTCCTCAGGTGACACCAGTTCCTGAGTCTCCTTATCCAAGAAACTGTTTTTAGGGTTAAACATTTCAACTTCCTATATTACATTTTTTAGGTGTTTCCTCACTTTTGTCTTTCTGGGGTTTTCAGCCAGAAGCTCCCAAGTGTGATGGATCCCGAGATAAAATCGTTCTGCTGGGGTTGGGAAGGTGGCTCAGTGGTAAAGTTATTGTTTTGCATGCATGAGGACCTAGGTTCAATTCCTCAGCACCACAGAAAAAGCCAGAAGTGGCGCTCAAGTGGGAAAGTGTTGGCCTTGAGCTGAAGAGCTGAGGGACAGTGGACATGCTCAGAGGTCAGGCCCCACAACCGACCCCGAAAAAAATCCCTCTGACACATCTCCCTTGCTTGCTTTCACTCCCATCATGTTGGTATACTAAGAGGCCAGAATAAGATGAAGCTCCAGAAACCTCTGGACAGAAAGAGAAACCAACGCATGGAAAGTGAGGGGCGTTTTAGAAGAGATTGGGAGCCGAACACAGGCAGGAAGGCTTATGGCTTCAGCCTCAGCTGTCTTCTGAATCATTGCCCAGTTACCAGCTGTGAGTCTTTGCTCCAAAATCAATGTGGAGAATTCTGCATTTCTTATTGACTCATGTACATACACAGACCTAATTAGGCATCCAGAATTACTTAAAATATAGATTTCCTAAATCAGAAAAATCTGTACCAGAGAAAATGGGCAGAAAGAAATTCATTTAATCAGGTTCAATTCATTTTTACATGCTTACTTTAACTGAAAGAACATCAAATTCACCAAGCCTTCACAAAATCAAAACATCCAAGCAACTACATTTTACAGAAAGTAATTATTCACAGCACAAATCTGAATTTCTGAAGGAGTGGTACTCTCAGAAAATAAGGAATTCCGGTTCAGGACACATGGCAGACATTTCATTTCAGCATCAAGATTAAATTCATTAGCACAGGCTGCAAAAGTTGCTTACTCGGGCTGGGAAGGAGGCTCAGTGATAGAGAGCTTGCCTTGCATGCCTGAGGCCCTGGGTTCGATTCCTCAGCACCACATAAGCAAAAAAGAAAAAAGTCAGAAGTGTCACTGTGGCTCAAGTGGTAGAGCGCTAGCCTTGAGGTGAAGAGCTAAGAGACTGCGCCCAGGCCCAGAGTTCAGGCACCACGACAGGATCCACCCCCCCCTCCAAAAAAGTTGCTTACTCTCAGCACATAAGCACATATCATTTTTTTCTGATCCTTAATAAAAAAAAGATGGAAGAGTTTGATTTCCCTTCTCAATTTAAATCTTCAAATTCACATTTTCTCCTAAGGAAGTCATTTATCTTACTCACCTGAAAATACTGAATATGTCTTCAAAGGAGGGTCTTCTGGGCATCAAGGAGCAAGATAGGAGTGAAACCGGCTACAGGAAGCTGAATTGTTCAAGAATAAAGATGTTTGTAATTCCATGGAAAGCCTTGATGGCACAGCTAATCTAGTTTGAAAGGGTTTGTCCTTTCCACAACCTAGGTGGTAAGGTGGTTAGATGGGAGGGGAGAAATGTCTTAGTTTCAGAAAAAAGACAAAAGAATGGTGCATGGGTTTTCTTCTCAGAAGAGAACCTTTAAATAGGATACATTTTTCTCTTCACAAAGCAATTATAGAGTAGTCTCCTTCACTGTAATTTCCTTCTTTAGTTAGTTACCTGTGCTCAACTGTGCTCTGTAAAGATTAAAAGGAAAAAAATTTCGTATTTTGAAAGAGATCACAATCACACAATACCTTTTTTGGTTTTTGTGGATGTAAGGTCTCACTGTAAATCTCTCTCATTATTTTCTTGCCTCCACTTTGTTTTCTGGGATTACAGGTGTGTACTTCCACACCTATTTCACATCACTTTTTTTACAGTATATTGTTTCATTTCTTCTATTTTATTAGTTACTGTAATTATTGTCTTACTGTACCTAATTTATAACTTAAGCTTTATTGTAGCTATATTTGTCTGGGTAAACGCATAAAATTTTCATCTTTGTATTTATAGGGTGGCTTTGAGAACTGATTGAGTGTACTAAAATCAGTATAGGCTCCAGGCCCATGTAGAAAATAGCATAATATGTCATATAAAGTAAGCTACACTTTACATCACTTCAAGGTTATATCTATTACCAACATATATGTAACAGTATGTAAATAGTTGTTATATTGAATCTGTGGGGAAGAATTTTTTCCTGAATATTTTAAATTTCTGGTTGGGTGAACACCTAATGTGCAAATTCTGAATACAGAGGTTACTTCATTGATTTCAGATATCCAGTTGGAATGTATATCCGGAGGCTAAGCAGGAACTACTGTAAAGATCAAAAAGAAACTTGAAACTCTTATTTTGACATAATTATTCACTCAATAAAATGTGGATAAATGTGATTCTGTACCTCTTCCTTCTCTTCCCCCTCCTCCTCTTTTTCTTTTTCTTCTTCCCCCTCTTTTTCTTTTTCTTCCTTCCCCTCTTTTTCTTTTTCTTCCTCCTCCTCCTCCTCCTCCTCCTCCTCCTCCACCTCCTCCTCCTCCTCCTCCTCCTCCACCTCCTCCTCCTCCTCCTCCTCCTCCTCCTTCCTCTTCTTCTTCCTCTTCTTCTTCGTCTCCTTCTTCTTCTCCTTCTTCTTCTCCTTCTTCTTCTCCTTCTTCTTCTTCTCCTTCTTCTTCTCCTTCTTCTTCTCCTTCTTCTTCTCCTTCTCCTCCTCCTCCTCCTCCTCCTCCTCCTCCTCCTCCTCCTTCTTCTTCTTCTTCTCTTCTTCTTCTTCTTCTTCTTCTTCTCTTCTTCTTCTTCTTCTTCTTCTTCTCTTCTTCTTCTTCTCCTTCTTCTCCTTCTTCTCCTTCTCCTTCTTCTCCTTCTTCTCCTTCTTCTTCTTCTTCTTCTTCTTCTTCTTCTTCTTCTTCTTCTTCTTCTTCTTCTTCTTCTTCTTCTTCTTCTTCCTTCTTCTTCTTCTTCTTCTTCTTCTTCTTCTTCTTCTTCTTCTTCTTCTTCCTCCTCCTCTTCTTCCTCCTCTTCTTCCTCCTCTTCTTCCTCCTCTTCTTCCTCCTCTCCTTCTTCCTCTTCTTCCTCTCCTTCTTCCTCTCCTTCTTCTTCCTCTTCTTCTTCCTCTTCTTCTTCCTCTTTTCTCTCCTTCTTCCTCTTTTCTTCTTCTTCTTCTTCTTCTTCTTCTTCTTCTTCTTCTTCTTCTTCTTCTTCTTCTTCTTCTTCTTCTTCTTCTTCTTCTTCTTCTTCTTCTTCTTCTTCTTCTTCTTCTTCTTCTTCTTCTTCTTCCTCACCGTCGTCATCGTCGTGGTCTTCTTCTTTTCTCAGTGCTGAAGATCCAATGCAAGGCCTTGCACATGCTAAACTTGGTCTCTACCACAGTTCTACATCCCAAGCCTGTAGAACTTCTGAAAAGCTAGTTTGAGAACTTTACAATGCTTAATAATCAACACCAATTTACCTTTTCCTTTCTAGGCTCCAAAACAGGGAAAAGGATGTGGGGGAGGAATACATGAGACAATCATCTAGGGAAAACTTTGCTGATTATAATATTTTAATTTTTTGTTTAGTTGGCATTTAAAATATATTGCTATATAATTTAACGCCTATTTTAAAATTTCTTCATAGGAACAAAGACCAACTAAATTTTTTTGGTCATTTTTATGTATAAAGTTCAAAATTCTGTCTCTATAAGAATCTTTTCAAACATTCTTTTTTTTGTCAGTCATTTGGCTTGATCTCTGTGTTTGAACGCTGTTCCTCAGCTCTTCAGCTCAAGATAAGTGCTCTACCACTTGAGCTACAGCGCCACTTCCTTAAAGCATTCTTTTGACATGACTTCTACTATCTCTCTTGAGGCAAAGCTGAAGTCTATATATTAAATATTCTAATCATGATATGCAATAATTAGGAAGGATAAAACAATAAAAATCATGAAAAATATGTCAAACACAATAAAAAGGACAGTTACCCATCAAACAGATGCTTATCTTCTTGACAGTTGGAGAATAACAGTCTGAGAATTTGCAGAATTCCTGAAAGGACAATATTTGAATTCAAAAGAAAGAGGAAAACACTTAAAATCTTGAAAGACAAACATGCACCAATCGGTCATGCCTATAATCCTAGATGCTCAGGAGGCTCATTAGTGGCTAAAGGCAAGCAAGAATAAACTAGATAACATCAACTGATAACCATTCATATTTCAAAAAAGGACAGTATAACATAATTGAAAATATATGCAACAGATAGAGGGCATATATTTGTTAATGCTACATTGTTATATCTACAATGAATGATCCTGAGTCTTAAGTATTTTTATGTCATCTAATTCTATATAAATTATTTCTGAATAGGATATTTATTTAAAGAACATATGTAAATTAGTAGTCAATAGGAGAAGCATATGAAATAAGCTCCTCTTTAGTAACTAAGAAAAAAGAAAATGTTACTAGCATGACCATTATATAAGAAGATGACACAAAATATATTAATGCATTTGTGGAGAAATTGCTATACTCCAAATATCAGATCAATTTGTATAATACTGCAATCATTTTAGCACGCAAGTTTTCAAGTCTTCAAAAGGTCAAAGATAATTGTATAAGATCCATGCATTACACTTCTATGAATGTATAGAGAAGTAAAAAACTTGTTTGCACAGGTAATGTAGTTCATTGACAGTACACTGGACCGGTATATGTTAGACCCTAGAAATAATCCGCAAAAACAAATTTTGAAAAGATACGCTATAGAGGATGTATGCTGGACAAATACCTGTAACTGAATTTTACAACTATTTTAATGTCTGTTCTAAAGTTTACACATTTTCTATTTGAAGACATGTGAATTACATGTTAGCAAAAAACTATTGTTAAAAATATTTCACACAAAATTCAGAATACCTAGAAATATTTTTGGTGTTGGCTAAAAACTCTTTGTAAACTACAGTTTTTAAAACGAAGATGTGATTTCTGTTTATTTTGAGTTTATACAGAGATAACTCAATCAAAAAGTGTATGTGATAACTGGAATACCTTGAAATTAGGTATCTCTTATGAGTAATTAATAACTTTTTCTGGAAGAAATATTAGAAATGACAGAAGACACAAATATATGCATCTGCATTTTATGAAAGCCATATGTTACTTGCTCAATCAAATTGCTTTTCTCTACTTTGCTAGGAAAAAGTATACTCAACATAAGAGCCAATAACAATGAAAAGAAACAAAATACACAATCATGGTGATTTATTTGGGAAAATAATAAATGAAATAAAAAAATTCCACTAAAGGGCCTCCAATATTAGTGTCTATGAAGATATTCCTGAATGCCAACATCCATTGAATTTTTGGAATTTTAATTTCTATGAACATATGAAAACTAGAACAAGAAAAGAAATTTAGTCTTAGATCAAACTAGGCTAGGAATATTTTTTTGAAGGGGTCCGGTGGTGGGTCCTGAACTCTGGGCCTGGGTGCGGTCCCTCAGCTCTTCAGCTCAAGGCTAGCACACTACAAATTCAGCCACAGTGCCAATTCTGGCTTTTTTCTTTTTGCTTATGGGATGCTAAGGAATCGAACCCAGGGCCTCATGCATGCAATGCAAGCATTTTACCACTGAGCCACCTTCCAAGCCCTGGAATAATTTTCTTAATTGTTTTCTTTTTCTTCTTCTTCTTTTTAAAATTTTATTAATAAAATTTTTATTGTGAAAATACCTGCAGAGGAGTTACAATTTCTGTTTTTTAAGGTCTTCAAACATTTATTTATCTTATTTTATTTTTGATTTTTTCTTACTGTGAAAATACCATACAGAGGAGTTACAATTACATGGGCAAGATAATGAATACATTTCTTATCAAGCATTGTTGCCTATTCTTTGTTTCCCCTTTCCATCCCTTCTCATCCTCCCCCTACCCCCCTCTCAATCCTGCTCCCCTCAAGCAAAGACATGAAGTTCATTTTTGCACATAACGTATTGTACATCTCATTATTGCCACGGATTCACCTGTATCCCTATTTAAACTATTTGTTTTTTCGCTTCTCTTCTACAAATTATACCAACGTACACTACAGTGAAAGCAGGGGTTATACCAGGGGGGAGGGACATACAAAGCAACCAAAAAATAATCTCATGAATGTGTTAGAAACAACCACATGAAAGAAAAAAAAGCATTTGAATACATAACTTAGGGTTCATTTTTCTAACATCAACTTATCTGACCTTTTTCTGCTTGACTCAGACATATAATAATTATTGCAAATAAAGGAAACCATGGGACCTAAGTGTCTTTGGGCCTGGCTTACTTCACTTAATATAATTTTCCCAATACTTTTCATTTCCTAACAAATGGAGCAATGCCATTCTTTCTGATGGAGGCATAGAATTCCATTGTGTATATAAACCACATTTTCTTGATCCATTCATCTACTGAGGGGCATCTGTGTTGGTTCCATATCTTAGCTGTGGTAAATGCTGTTGCAATAAACATAGTCGTGCTGTGAGCTTTAGTGTGGCCCTGTTTGTGATCATGTGGGTAAATGCTGGGTCATAGGGGAGCTCTATGTGGAGTCTTTTGAGGAATCTCCATACTGCTTTCCAAAGTGGTTGAACAAATTTAGACTACCACCAACAATGTAGTAAGGTTTCCTTCTGTCCATATCCCCCCAGCATCTGTGGTTATTAGAATTCTTGATTATAGCCATTTTAAATGGGGTGAGGTGGTATTTCAATGTTGTTTTGATTTGCATTAATTTTATGGCGAGGGAGTTTGAGCATTTCTGCTTGTGTCTATTGGCCATCCTTCTTTCCTCTTCAGAGAAGATTCTCTTTAAGTGTTTAGCTCAATTATTTATTGGGCAGTTGTTTCTTTGAAGATTGTTTGTTGGTGGATTTAATTTATTGAATTCCAGGTATATTTTAGATATGAGATCCTTGTCTGTTGTAAGACTAGTGAAGATGTTCTCCCAATCTGTGGGCTTTCAATTGATCTTGCTAGCTATGTCCTTTGCAATTCAGAAGCTCTGCAATTTCATGCAATCCCATTTGACCAACCTTTCTTTGATTTGTTGTGTTTCTGGGTCTCTATTAAGAAAATTTCGGCCTGTGCCAAGGAGTCCTAGGGTTTCTCCTATTCCATCCTGTAATGTTTTCAAGGTGTCTGACTCCGAGTTCTTTGATCCATTTGGAGTTGATTCTGGTGCAGGATGATACATATGGATGTAGCTTAATTTTCTGCAATTAGTTGACCAATTTTGCCACCACCATTTACTGAAGAGGCTGTATTTCTTCCATTCTACTTTTTTAGCTCCCTTATCGAGAAATTAGATGGCTATACGTCTGTAGGTCCATTTCTGGGTTTTCAATTCTATTCCATTAGTCCTGAGGTCTGTTCTTGTGTCAGTACTAATCTGTTTTGATTACTATGGCTTTATAGTAGAGATTGAAATTTGGTATTGATATTCCTCCAGCACTGTTCTTTCTGTAGAGGATCGTTTTATCTATTCGATTCTTCTATTGTTCCATATGAATTTTTGGATTGTCTCTTCTATTTACTTGAAGAATGATGATGGAATATTGATAGGTATATCATTGAATTTGTAGGTAGCCTTGGGAAGTATTGCCATTTTCAGGATTTTGATCTTTCCAAATCAGGTGTATGGGAGTTTTTGCCACTTTCTAAGTTCTGTTTTCATTTCCTTTTTCAGGTTTTTAGTTAAGTTAATTACTAGGTAATTTTTTGTGGGGCTATTACAAATGAAGTTGCTTTCCTAAATTCCGCCACACTTTTCTCATTGTTGGCATATAGAAAAGCCATTGGTTTTTGAGGGTTATTTTTATACCCTGCTACTCTGCCAAAATTTTGAATCAGCTTGAGTAATTTGGGAGTGGCTTTTGTGGAATTCTTTAAATACGAGATCATGTCATTTGCAAAAAGGGGAGTTTTATTGCTTCTTTGCCTATCTGGATCCCGTTTATGTTTGCATCTTGTCTTATTGCTGTAGCTAGGCATTCCAATACTAGATTGAAGAGCACTAGAGCCAATGGACAACCTTGTCTCCTACCTGAGTTAAGAGGAAATTGCTTTAGTTTTTCACCATTAAATATAATGCTTGCTGCATGTTTGTCTTATACAGCCTTTATTGTATTGAAGAATGTTCCATGGATTCCTAATTTTTCCAGAACCTTCATCATAAAGGGGTGTTTGATCTTGTCCAATAGTTTTTCTGCATCTATTGAAATACCCATTTGGTTCTTTTCCTTGCTCCTGTTGAAGTGATGAATTATATTAATTGATTTGTGTATATTGAACCAGCTTTGCATACCTGAAATAAATTCTGTTTGATTGTGGTGGATGGTTTTTTGGATGAATTGTTGAAGTCGATTGGCCAAAATTTTGTTGAGAAATTTTGCATCAATATTCACCAAAGAAATGGGTCTACAGAAAAAAAAGAAATGGATCTACAGTTCTCTTTCTTTGATGAGTCCCTGCCTGGTTTTGGGATGTGTGTTATTGTAAAGCACATGGGCACCAAAGATGGCGCTGAGAGTGAGTTGAATGGGCAGAGCCCAATTTGCTTTACATTCAGTGCGTAACCAACCAGAGGAAGCTTAGGTACATGATAAGATGTGACCTTGACAGTGATTGGTTCCTTCTCCTCCACTGCCATCTCACCCGCTGCTCTTTTTTTTTGCTTTAAAAAGGACTTGTTCTGTGTTAATAAATGAGTTTTCCTGCTTGACTTGACTCCCCGCTGGGTCTGATTATCTCCCAGGGTAAGGGAGTCTGAGGAACATGATAGCATCCGCGTTACCTTTCCTCAGACCTCATACATCTTTTGTGGGCTGGACAAGACAGGACATCTGGCGTCCCACTTGTTGCTTAACAGGAAAAGATACTGGCTGAGGTTAAATGCTCTCAGGGTAAGTGAAACACTTAGTATGTGTAATGCTATCTCACAGAAAAAGGAGGAAGAGGTAACATTAGGCCTAGAAGGATTAAGGAGGACTTGAGAATTGAGAAGGAACAAGAATGGGTCAAATTTGATGGAGAACACACTGAAACAAGCACAGTGGAAATCAAAACGAGGGTGAAAGTTACTCCCTCTGACTCAGGTGCTCTTGATGGTTCTAAGCCCCCTCCCTATTCCTCCTATAGGGGAGGAGGTACGGCACCCCACTCAACCCTCAAGAGGTACCTGCAATACCCGGATCCCTACTGACCTTCTGTGGAGGGACCGAGGCCTTGAGAAGTAACCTACTCAGAGGCCTACCTTAGAAGGGAAGGGCCAATTGAGAGCCTGGACCCTAGGCTACAGGATTCACTTCCCCAAGCATATCTGGTCAATCTGGCACCAGGATCTAACAGGCCCTGGGAATGGTATCCATGGGAAGCTAAGGATCTTAATGAGCTCTACAAAGAGGTGGTGGAGTATGGCCCAAACTCTCCTTGGGCCCAGAACTTTTTACAGGATATTGCTTATTACCCATGTGTCCTTAAGCACTGAGTGTCCTAAACAGTTCTGTTTATTAAATGATGTGCTTTCTTTAAGGAGGAATGCAGAGTATGAGCAAAGAATATATGGCAGCCTCAACCCAAGATACCTACTACTTATGCCATGTTAACAGGGATGGCGGAAGGGTACTCCACTGGAGTCAAACAGGCCATAATACCTGGCCCCTACCATGACCAGGTGAGTCAGGCAGGACTTGCCACGTGGTACAAACTGGACGATGGGCCTACTGAGTCCCCCATAGCAGGAGTAAAACAAAACCCTGGTGAGCCTCTAGCTGAGTTTGTAGACTGGGTCCAACAGAGCATTCACCACAAGCTGCCAGCAGGTAACTTCTGAGATCAGTTCGTAAAGCTGCTTGTCTGGGAAGGAATGAATGAAGACCATCGCATGGCCTGCACGGGATTGAGAGAGAGTTCCTTGAGCAGATGGGTGGTGGCCTTGCAGGATGTGGGAATGCAACAGCAACAGTCCCAATCATTAGCTTTAGCTTTACAGGCTCACACATTTGCAATGTCTGAGGCTATTACCAGGTACTGGCAACCCAGGGCCGAGGAACCCCAAGACCATCGGGGAGAGGGATTTGTTTTAAATGAGGGCAGGAGGGGCACTTTAAGAGGGACTGTTTACAACAATCCCTGCCAACAGGGGAGGGAGGGGGCACACTGTCCCCTACACCCTGTCCTGGGACAGGGAGGGATACCATTGGAAAAAGGATTGTGGATCCAAGTTTTATTTACATGAGAAGCCCTATTTTGGTGTAGCAACGGCCATTAACCAAACCTAAACTTATAGCCCTATACCTTATGGTGGAGGAACAGATAAACCTTGGGCACATATGCCCTACTCTGAGTCCTTGGAACATACCTGTATTTGTTAATCAAAAAGCCTCTGAGGCTTGGCATATGCTCCAAGATCTATGTTAGGTAAATGAAAGGAAGGAGTTAGTAGGAATGCCCCTAATAGGCATGCCCTGGACTTCCACTATACCTTCAGAATATACGTTGGTTTTGATTGATATTAAATATTTTTTATGTCCTCCTGCATCCAGATGACTGTGAGAAGTTTTCTTTCTCCATCCCTTTTCTTAATTTTCCCAGCCTGAACGGAGGATTGAACAGATGGTGCTGCCACAGGGAATAGCTAATAGCCAAGCCTTTTTCCAACACTACTTGGCCACACTTTTAGGGCCTGTGATAGGTTTAGATACCTCCGTTGCTTATGCTTACATGGATGATATAATTCTGGGGCACCAAGACCCCAGAAACCTGGAGGGCATTCTGGCCCAGGTTCTCGCCATATTAAAAAAGGGGGGTTTTACCATAGCACTCAATAAAATTCAAAATGTACCTCCTTTTAAAATGCTTGGGTCCCACCTTACCTTGACTCAGGCCAGTCCCCTTAAGCCTTTGCTGGATATTCCAGGCTCTCTAACCTTAATCCAACTTCAGAGTCTTTTAGGGGAAATCAATTGGATGTTGCCATGGGTTTCTGTCCCTAAAGATAGTCTTGTGCCCTTATTTGCCCAACTAAAAGACAGGATGCCCCAAGAATTTATTACAATTACAGAAAGCCATAAGGCAATATTTTTACAGTTCCATAGCTTTGTTTACCATTAATATTTTATATTTTTCAAAAAGGGCAACTGAATCCAGATTTCAGAAGCACTGGGGACAACTAAATTCTAAGCCCCAACTAAAAGTCAGCTAAAGGACCCCCTGACACAACAATGGAGAAAACGTGACCCCCTAGTTACTATCGGCAGGGGATTTGGATGAGTTTTTTTCCAATATGGGAGACAACGCCATTTGGATACCTTCGAGGAACCTTAAGTTTTTATCCATTTCCTCTATACAGGAGGATGTTCAAGGATAAACTAACCAACAAGAAAAGAAAAACAGCTATGGTGGCCTAGGCTTGAGTTTAAAAGTGGAAAGCCACAAAGATAACCATTAACCATCCCCAAGGGAAACCAGCCCTTGAGAAGCCTTGTGTTCTCTAACAATTGCAGATGGCGATACTCTAGCTGTTACTCCCAGTCCTGGCAATTACCCTACGGAATCTGCATCAACTTCAATGGGTGACCTGGGCAATGATCAGCACTGGCAATGCAGAAATCATCAGTAGCACCCCAAGAGAAGCTGTCCCTTAGACCTGGTGGCCTGACCTTCATTTTGATCACCACCCTATGTCATTATGTACGGACTATTTAAAATTCCTGTAGGAGCTAATTATTTTAATGTTACCTGCTTTAATTGTCCTTTTACTAATTGCTTGTATAATGGCATTATTGAATCCATAGGTATTGTTAAAAAATCACCTTTTGTTATGCTTCCAGTTTAGATCTTTTTCAACTCCACAGGCAAATAGCTGGATTAGAAAAAGCCCCACCTCTGGACTCTGAACTGGCAAATACTCTATCCCATTCTTGACTGTTAAAGGACTGCTATTGACATTTCTTGGCCCTATAATGCTTTTGCTGATAATGTAATGCTTTCCTTGCATTATACGCGCACTACAAAACTCTTATGAGCTTAGCCAGCCAGTTACATAAGATCAAGCTCCAAGGAAATGAATTTCCCTCGAGAGGAATTGCAGCCAGAGATCGGTAAGAGGGGGTGTCAGTCTGACCAACCAAAGACAGGGCCTTCAGCTTCACTCTGAAGAAGTTCCTGATGACGGATAAGTCAGACAAGGCAATCCACCCAACGTAAGACAGGTGGCTTCGCTTTTTTAATTTTTTTTTTTTAATCCGGTCGTGGGGCCTGAACTCTGGGCCTGGGTGCTGTCCTTCAGCTCTTCAGCTCAAGGCTAGCGCTCTACCACTTGAGCCACAGCACCACTTCTGGCTTTTTTCTTTTTGCTTATGTGGTGCTGAGGAATCAAACCCAGGGCCTCAGGCATGCAAGGCAAGCGCTCTACCACTGAGCCACCTTCCCAGCCCTGGCTTCGCTTTTTTAAACAAAGAAGGGGGAGAAGTTGGGAGTTGTTGGGAGCTGAGAGTAAAGCTCAAAGTTCCTCTTGACACCTGTGCTCACTTAAAGGCACGAACAAGAAACTGGCTTATTTAAAAGACACCAGGTGCCCAGGATTACTTTGCTATGTCTGCAGTTTGTTTTATATTTTCATATTTTTCTGGACTATAATAGAATGGCCTATGTGTGGGGGCCCACGAGGATGCACCCTGCAGGATGTGTAGGACTCCCAATACCCAGGGTGCTCCCATATTCTAAAGAGAATGACCTTACAAGATACTGATTTTTTTATATATGCCCAAGAACTAATTGAACTGCTTTGGACATTTCTAACTGTGGTGGGACTGATGTTTATTAGTGTGCTAGGTGGACATTTGAGGTAACTGGGACAGGCTCTTGGATCATGCACGAGGGCCCTCCCTATCCTTGTCTGGCGAATCAGACCCCCCCAGACTTGCCTTGAACCCCCAGTGTGGCCAATGCTATTCTTACCAATGTAATCCTGTTAAAATAACCATTACAGAGGAGGGAAAAGGATAACTAATTGGGTGGTGGGTCTGCCATTAAAACAAAAAAGGGGGAATCTATAGAGCACATGGGCACCAAAGATGGCTCTGAGAGGGAGTTGAGTGGGAAGAGCCCAATTTGGTTTACGTTCAGTGTGTAACCAGCCCGTGGAAACTTAGGCGCATGATAGGGTGTGACCTTGACAGTGATAGGTTCCTTCTCCTCCACTGCCATGCTGCTTTTTTTTTTTTTTTTTTTGCTTTGAAAAGGGCCTGCTCTGTGTTAATAAATGAGTTTTCCTGCTTGACTTGACTAACCGATGGGTCTCATTATCTCATGGGCTAAGGGAGGCTGGGTAACAGGCGAGCGGCTGCATTACCTTTCCTTGGCCCCCATCTATCATTCGTGGGACGGACGAACGAAGACCCGACAGGTTATGATGGTTTCATAGAATGATTTCGGTAGTGAACTTTCTTTTTCAATTTCATTGAAGAGTTGGATGAGTATTTGTGTGAGCTCTGCTTTGAATGCCTTGTAGAATTCTGCTGTAATACCATCTGGTCCTGGGCTTTTCTTGGGAGGACTAAATTGCTGTTTCTACTTCAATACTTGATATGGGCCTGTTAAAATGATTTAACTCATCTTGGTTTAGTTTCGGCATGTCAATATTTGCTAGGAAAATGTCCATTTCTGCCAAGTTCACAAATTTATTAGTATAAAGTTTTCAGAAGTATTCCCTTATAATGTTCTGAATCTCGATTGTTTCTCTGGTGATGTTTCTATTCTAATCTCTGAGTTTATTTATTTGGGTTGTTTTCTTCTTTTTCTGATAAGGTTTGCTAAGGGTCTGTCAATTTTGTTAATTTTTTCAGAGAACCGTTTGTTTTGTTGATTCTTTTTATGTTTTTTTGTGGATTCTAATTCATTTAATTCTGATTTAATTTTAATTATTTCTTTCCTTCTACTGGATTGGGGTTTATATTGCTGCTCTTATTTAAGGAGGCTCAGATGCCTTATTAAACCGTTGGTTTCAGATCTTTCCAATTTGTTGATGTAGGAACTCAGAGCTATAAACTTGCCTCTGAGTATTGCCTTTGCTGTGTCCCAGAGGAGCTGGTAATTTGTGTGTTCATTTTTGTTGAATATCATGAACATTTGAATTTCTTTTCTAATCTCTTCCATGACCCACTTGTGATCCAGCAGTGTGTTGTTCAGCCTCCATGTGTTACAGGACTTTCTTTGATGGCTTTTGGTGTTGAGTTCTACTTTTATTCCCTTGTGGTCTGAGAGAATGCAAGGTATAAGTTCAATGTTTTTGAATTTGGACAAGTTTGCTTTGTGGCCTAAAATGTGGACTACTTTGGAAAATGTTCCATGTGTTGCTGAGAAAAAACATGTATTCTTATGCTGCTGGGTGAAATATTTGCTAGATGTCTGTTAAATCTAGTTGATCTATACAGTTGTTTAGATATGCGATTTCTCGAGTTGATCTCTCTAGTGGGGAAAGTGGTGTGTTAAAGTCCCCAACAATTAAAGTCTTTGGATCTATGTGGGATATGAGGAAAAGTAGTGTTTTTTGGATAAATTTAGGAGCTCCGTTGTTTGTTTAATAGGTATTTGCAATTGGAATATTCTCATGCAGGAGATATCCCTTAATTATTAGTATGTAGCGACCTTCTTTATCACTTCTTACTAATTTTAATTTGAAGTCTATTTTATCTGATATTAGGATTGCAACTCTGGCCTGTTTATGAGGGCCGTTTGCTTGGTAGATTTGGTTCCAGCCTTTCATGTTGAAAATGTGCTTGTTTTTATGGGCAAGTCGTGACTCCTGAAGGGAACAGATAGAAGGATCTTGCTTTTAAATCCAACTGGGCAGTCTATGTTGCTTAATTGGAGAGTTAAGTCCGTTAAGGTCCACAGATAGGACTGAGAGGTGTTTGGGAGTTTCTGCCATTTTATGCAAGTTCTTGGGGGCTGCAGCAACTGGGTTCTTCCTATGGTTCTGGGATTCTCAGTTTGGGTGTGGTTTCTTGGCATTTATTGTGGTCTTGTTGGTTTTCTCTGTGTAGGAAATCATTAAGAATCTTTTGTAGGGCTGGTGTGGGGGAGATATATTGTTTCAGTTGTTCTTTTGTATGGAAGGTTTTTAGTTTACCTTCGGTTATGAAGGAGAGTTAAGCTGGGTACAGTATTCTTGGTTGATAGTTATTTGTTTTTAGTGCATGGCATACATCATTCCAGGCTCTTCTTGCTTTGTTTGCCTTTGCTGAGAAATCTGAGGTGATTCTAATTGGTTTCCCTTTATAGGTGATTCATCTTTTCTCCTTGACAGCTTTAAGGATCTTTTACTTGGTCTGAATTGATCCAGTGTGGATTATAATGTGACAGTGGGATGTCCTATTCTGGTCTGGTCTATTTGAAGTCCTAAAACTTATTGTATCTGAATAGGTCTATCTTTTTTCATGTTTGGGAAGTTTTCTGCTAGGATCCTGTTAAACAAATTTCCTAGAACATTAACTTCTCTTTTTAAGTGCTCCTCTACACCCAGTATCCTCAGATTAGGCCTTCTGATGGTGTCTTCCAAATGTTGAGTAGATCTATCATATTTCTTGGATTTGTCTTGGATGGTTATATGTTTTTTTCTCTATAATATCCATGCTGTCTTCGATCCCCGAGATTCAATCTTCTGAATGTTCTAACCTACGATCAAGACTTTCTACTTTGTTTTTTTTTTCTTTTCTTTCTAGTTGGTTGGCTTTGATGGCTTCAAATTCTTTGTTGGAGCTTTGCTTTAGCTCTTGTATGGACTTCTTTACTTCCTTAATTTGGTGTTCAGTGTTTATTCTCAAATCACTTAGTTGATTGGTTATGGTTTCCTTGGACTCCCATTTTTTCTGCTGGGTT
The DNA here is from genome assembly GCF_024711535.1 of Dipodomys merriami. NCBI lineage: Eukaryota > Metazoa > Chordata > Mammalia > Rodentia > Heteromyidae > Dipodomys > Dipodomys merriami. The sequence continues at coordinate 265,598 of NW_027205627.1, forward strand.
CCATTCAGCATTCTCTTTGTGGAATCCTTGAGTTCTTTCAGTTCTCCATTTATGGACTCCATGAATGCCTTTAATGATCTTTGTGTATTCTCATCCTACTCTCACAATTCCTGTATTACTCTTTGATTAGATTCCTCTGGTTCATGCGATTCCAGGGGCTCTCTTTGACTCATTTCAACCTGTTATTTATTTATTTCTGTTTGAGTTCTCTCAAGCTGCTCATGCAATTCCTGTATCAGTCTTTGAGTAGCTTCCTCATGCTCATAATATTCCTGTATTGGTCTTTCTTTTGCCTCCTCTCTCTCCCTATCATGCTCATACAGAGTCCTTTGCAGGTTTTCAATGTTTTCATTTACCATGTTTTCCAGAAGTGTTTGTAGAGCTTTTAGGGAGCTCTCGTCTGGATTATTAATTATCTGTTCTGTCCACTGATTATCATGATTGGGAGTTGAGATACTCGGACTTGCCATTTTTCTTATGTTTTTCCTACTTGTCTTGCCCATTTGGGATGAAAGTAACACTTTTGTGCTAGATCACTATCTTAAGGTAATCATCAACCAACGTCTGTAGTTGCTAAGTCAAAGTCTGCAGATACACTCTAGTTCAACAGATATATCTATTCAACATCAAAACTATGTATTAATGGGTTAAGAACCGCAAAGAAGAATTTGGCAAACCAGAAATTATTAGGTTTAGGGTGAGATATGGGTAAAAATAGGGACAGAAGGATATGGAAAGGCAGAGGGTGAGTTAACTAAGTCCTAATCACAAAGTGGGAAATGGGTTTGCTAGATTGATAGTAGAGAGAGAGAAAATAAAAGAAGAAAACGATATAAAAAGAGACAAGAAAAAATAGAAAAACAAATATCAAAAATTAAAAAGTGAAACAATTAAAAACTTAAAAATTATGCAAAATTAAAAACGTAATATTCACAGAAGAATGTGGATAGAATAAGATAAGGGTAGGGATAAAAAGGAGATGTGGAAAACTTAAAAAATGCTTAAAATATTACAAAGATATAAATGAATTTAAGTCTAAAATGTTTTGAATTGAGTAATACCTTTCCAGATTAAGTGTGTACACAATGTGGAATAAGATCTAATAATCGACTATTGGTATATATGAGGATAAGCAGAAGAACAATTAAGTCATGCAAAGAGGAACAAAAGAAAAGAAAAGGTGAAAAGAATGAGAAGGAAAGAAAAAAGGATTAAAAGGTCAGTAGCTCTAAACAAAAAAGAAAAAAAAGAAAAGAAAGAAAAAAAAGAAAAGAGAGAAAAAAGCACACACTTATACCCTTAAAATAAAAAGTATAAGAGGAAGATACAAAGTTAATAGAAATCATTTTTTTAAAAAAAGCTCAATATTAAATTTTTTTAAGTTTTAGAAAAAAAATTTTAATAAAAGGTACAAGAAATTTCTTTGATTTTTTTTTTCTGGGGAATGGGAAGATCCTGTATCTCCCTTGTGTCCTTAACCTGTCTCTAGTTGGAGTCTCTGGTCTGCTTGTGGTGTTTGATTTTGCTGTGGCTTGGTTGGTTTCTTAAGTCTGTTAATATGAGCAGGGAGAAAAATGCTCTGCTTACCCAGGATTTTTTGATCCTCCTCCCAGGGTAGTTCAATGGGAGGGAGATCTGCTTTGAGTATCACAAAAGAGGGAGATGGCTGTTTCTTCTAGGTTAGAGATGCTGTGATGAGGCAATGTTCTGGGTAGAGTTGAGGCCTTTCAGCAAACAGTAGCTTTTCCCTGAGGGGCTAGCTTCTGGGTCACTCACAGAGCCCACCCTGGAGCCTTTTTCAGGGTTTATTTTTAGTGTATTTCAATTGATTTTCAAGGCTGCTGTAGGGAGGAGCAGCCTCTCTCTGTGTGTACCCAGTGAAGAAATCCATTCCTGGGGCTTGCGGCCTGTGCTGGGTGACTTTTCCCTGGATGGAGCTGAGCCTAACAGGTCAGGTTAGGTTCCTGTGACCTGCTAAATTACTCTTGTTTTCTTCCAATGCCTGAGTTGGAGCTAGCTGCTCAGCTAGGCCTTTGTCAGTATCAAAGATGGAGATCTCTGGTAGTGGGGAAGGGAGGGGTGGCCTTCCCTCCTCTGATCCCTGAGAAGTAGTGAGGATGTCAAGCTTCTACTCATGCCAGAATCTTGGTTCCTGTGTCGTCTCTGATCTGCCACCTGCAGGATGAAGATATCTGCTCCTTGTCAGTTCTTGCTGGTGTTGAGTAGAGTCCGCTCACTTGCTGGCTCTGCCTCTGGTGCCTTCGTCCCTTTCTGTGTTGCAGGTATGGCGGCTATAGCCGCCGCCACTGCCGCCACAGATTTTACCGCAGCTGGGGCAGCTGGCAAGTGCTCAGATCTGTCTCCTTGCCTGGATTTTCCCTCTCTGGCCTAACTCTCTGTCCTGTGATGGCACACTTGGTGTGATTCTCTGGCTTAGAACTGTTCACTGGAACAAAAAACCTGCTTTTTATGTGAGAGCTTGTTTAGCCTCCAGCTTCTCCTCCTCCATCATCCCGGATCTCCCTCTGAAACTTTTACTCAACTATTTTTCATTTCAAAGATAGGCAGTCTATTTTTCCAAAAGTTTCCTAGTGTAAAATAACTAATATTTCAATAGAAAGTAGAGTTTATTAATTTCAAGGGAATTTTAGATATACACATGATATTGTAGTAAAGTTTATAGTATATTACTTGAAAAAATTCTGTTCAAACTCTTAAATATTTGTGTGTAATGACAGGGAGAGAGGAAGATAATTCATACTGGTTAGGAATTTGCAATGCCTCAAAAATATATTCAATAATTTGTTATAAGCACATAGTCAAACTACCTGATATGGCTTAGTTTTATTTTGTTTCTTAATTTATTCAATATTTTATCATGGATGCATGCACAGTGGTAACATTAAAATTATTAATCAAAATATCAATATTGCAAAATCATAGACAGGTATCATACATCAATAGTTAGCACTTATGATTCTAATAATAATTTTGATGAAGATGATGATGACCACAGTGTAGCCTGATAATGACAAAGTTGTGATTGAAAAGGAAAAATTTTTAGACATCTTTTAAGCCGGATTTCCCACATAGTACTAAAAAGCAATGGATTAATACAATAAGAATAACAAGAGGAGAGTTTCAATATCAAGAAATACAATCACATAAACAGGTGAGAGACTAAAAACCCTTATGTTATTCTTTCAGTCTCTCTAAATATACTCACTTTTCTTGGTAATATTGTTTTCTTATAAATAAAATATTTATTTGCACATGTAGTTTATCCCACGTAGATAAAATATAATAAGCTGAATGCTTTCTGTTAGAAATGATCTTGTTTGTTCTAGCCTTGGGAATTGAGGAGAAAGCCTTTCACTACCCACATAGCTATTGGCTTAGTTATATATTCCTAGAAGTTAACAACACATGCCTCAAGCATGCTTCACTCATTAGGCAGAAATCCATGATCAGTTTTAGTTTCCATCCAGTTAACTGGAGAATATCTATGTATAAATTTATTAAGCACACTTGCCAACAAATAAAGCAATAAGAAAAATTTTGATGGACTAAGATGTAGTTTTCAACTTCGTGTGATTAGTTCAAATACCATTCACATAAAGACATTATTCATTAACCAATGTTTTCCAATGACATATTCTTCAATATAGCTGTAAACACATGACACAATTTACATAATGCCACTTACATATCTGGAGTTACCTTAAAAAGACACGGTCCTCAGAGCCAGGAGGAAAATTTATTTTTATTTCTGCATGAAACAATGTGTGACTTTATACCAGTAAACTGAATTTGACTCTTTCCTTATTTGTGAGCTAGATGGAAAACGTAAGAACCCTTCACTTTTCTTTTTTTTTTTTTTTGCTCTAGAAGTCAACAAATATATTTTTCAATACTTCTGGTAGATTACATCCATTTACAGATGAGAAATGTAAGGCCAGTAGCCAATGTAATGAGTAAATAATGATACTAGAATTTATGTCTGAGCTCTTCACTCTGTGTACTTACATGCAGAAGTAATTTGGTGATGGAAAGAACCAATATGAAAAGTCTATGGGGAAAAACATACTTTGTAAAAGGTTGTTTAAGTCTAGGTGACCAGTGATGATTACATGAAACAGGCTGGTGTCAGGGGCATAATAAGGAGTACATAGAAATCATATTAGTGACAGAAGTTCAGAAAATCTTGATCATTCATCTTATCTAATGGGTGGGAGCGGAAGGGTAAGAAGAAATCTAAAGGGTTCTACATCTCTGGCCAGGCAACTATGTTAGAGATATTCTTGGTGATAGGGATTGCAGGTGGAAATGATGTATTTAGGGGAAAAAAACTCTGATATTTCTTAAGTTTATATTAAACACATGCAAAGATAGGTTTGTTTAGACATTATCAAAATATCCATGACCATGAATATGAAAAAGAATAATAAAATCGGGGGCATTATTAAAGGGAAGAGGAAAAGGAAAGTCCTGACACAATTTTGAACAATGTGTTTACCAGTGTGGACAAGACAGGAAGAATGAGATAAATAAGGAAACAAGAAAGTAATAAACGCAGATTTACAGAAGTAAAGAAAGGAAAGAATTTGCAGGAAGAATAGGTCAAAAATGTTACAGAGATATTGAAAGAAATATGCTATTTGGATTTGAAAACTAAAAAGATATAGACAATTTAAATAAGAACAGTGTTTTGGAGATATCTCCATGATGAAATAACCCTGTCAATCAACCTGCCACAAATTCTTATATGTAGGAAGTGCTCTTATAAACTTCAAGCTTTTATTCAATGGAAGAGTTCAGACATTACCCTCACCACTAGGATTACATTCCTAAAAGGATAAGGCATTTTGCTTTAATGCCTTTCTTTCATTTTCTCTTACACATTGGCAAGTAGTGGAGGATTCTGATGTAAAAATAATACAATGATAACTTGTAATAACACAACATCTAGGATCTAGTGTTAATTCGGTATTTACTAATTAGCTCCAAAAATTATGGATATTTATATTTCTCCTGGGTAAACTAATGAGCTCCAAGAAAATGTCCCTAAAGAGCATTTCAAATCTCATATCACTGTTTGTCTCAAAATACTTTAAATTATACGCCCTCTAATGTGGGCATAGGGTTATAATGTGGAACTTTCCCCTTCAGATAGTGAGTACTACCCTATGGCTTAAAATGGAGAAAGTACCCTCACGCATAGACTGGGTGTGTGCTCACAAGTAGTGGTACTTGAACAAGGGAAAACATGGGACCTATGTTTCTTTGGGGCTGGATTACTTCACTTAATATATTTTTTTCTAAGTCTTTCCATTTCCTAACAAATGGAGCATTGTTATTCTTTCTGATGGAGGCAAATAATTCCTTCGTTTATATATTCCACATTTTCTTGATTCATTCATCTACTCAAGGGCATCTGGGTTGGTTCCATATCGTAGCTATGGTAAATAATACTGCAATAAACATGGTTGTGATGGAAGATTTAGTATGGTCTTGTTTGTGATCATTTGGGTAAATGCCCCAAAGTGGGGTTGCTGGGTCATAGGAGAGCTTAGGAGTTTTTTGAGGATCCTCCATACAACTTTCCAAAGTGGTTGAACAAGTTTACACTCCCAATAACAATGAAGTAAGATACCCTTCTGGCCACATCCACTCCAGCATCTGTTATTATTGTTCTTGTCTGTGGCCATGGCATCTCCATGTTTTTTTTGATTTGCATTTGGGGAGGTCGGGGATTTCTTCATGTGTCTATTGGCAATCCTTCTTTCCTCTTCACAGAATTTTCTCTGTAAGTCTTTAGCTCACTTATTTTTTTTATTTTTATTTTGAAAATAGTGTACAGAGGAGTTACAATTACATGGGCAATATAATTAGTACATTTCCTATCAAGCATTTTAGCCTCCTCCTTTGTTTCCCCTTCCCGTCCTTTGCCATCCTCTTCCCACCCACCCCCAATCCTCATTGCCTCCCCCACGAATGTTGTAAAGTTCGTTTTCGAAATAACGACTTGTACATCTCATTGTTGCAATGTAGCTCACTTATTTATTGGGCAGTTGTTTCTTTGAGGATTTGTTGTTGGGGGATTTAATGTTTTGAGTTCCAGGTATAGTTAACATATGGGAACCTTGTCCAATGTATGGCTAGTGAATATCTTCTCCCAATAAGTAGGCTTTATATGATCTTGCAAGCTATATCCTTTGCCATGCAGAAACTCTGCAATTTCATGCAATCCCATTTTTCCAAATTTTCTTGATTTGTTGTGTTTCTGCGTCTCTTTTAAGAAACTTTCGGCCTATGCCAAGGAGATCTAATAATGAGTTCAGACCTGTAATGATTTTAGAGTGTCTACTTTGACTCCGAGGTCCTTGATCCATTTGGATTTGATTCTGGTGCAGAATGACATGTATGGATCTATTTTTTTATTTTCTACAAGTAATTAACCAATTTTGCCAGCACCATTTACTGTAGAGGCTGTTTTTCTTCCATTCTATTTTTTTAGCTCCCTTATCAAATATTAAGTGACTATAGGTCTGTGGGTTTATTTTTGGGTTTTCAATTCTATTCCATTGGTCCTGAGGTCTGTTCTTGTGCCAGTACCAAGCTGTTTTGATTATAATGGTTTTGTAGTACTGTTTTAAATTTGGTATTGATATTCCTCCAGCACTGTTCTTTCTGTTAAGGATCGTTTTAGCTATTAGGGTCTTTTATTGTTCCATATGAATTTTTGGATTGCCTTTTCTATTTTCTTGAAGAATGAGGTTGGAATATTGATAAGTATCACATTGGATTTGTAGATAGCCTTGGGAAATGTTGCCATTTTTACAATGTTGATTCTTCCAATACAGGAGCATGGGAGTTTTTTTTGTCCATTTCTAAGTTGTGTTTTGATTTCCTTTTTCAAGTTTTTAAAGTTTTCATCATAGAGATCCTCCATTTCTTTGGGTATATTAATTTCTAGGTATTTTATTTTTTGTGGGGTATTACAAATAAAGTTGTTTTCTGGATTTCAGCACGTTTTTCTCATTGTTGGCATACAGAAAAGCCATTGATTTTTGAAGGTTAATTTTATACTCTGTTACTTTACCAATATTTTTAGTCACCATGAATAATTTGAGAGTGGAGTCTGTGGTTTCTTTAAATACAAGATCATGTCATCTGCAAAGAGGGAGAGTTTTACTTCTTCTTTCCCTATTTGGATCTTGTTTTATGGTTAAACCAGGCATTTTAATTCTAAATTGAAGAGAAGTGTAGAGAGTGGACATTCTTGTTCGTTCCTTAGTTAAGAGGAAATGGCTTTAGTTTTTCACCATTAAGTATAATGCTGGCTGTACTTTTGTCATATAGAGCCTTTGTTGTGCTGAGGAATGTTCCCTGGATTCCTAATTTTTGCAGAATCTGCAACGTAAAGGGGGTGTTGGATCTTGTCAAATGCTTTATGTGGTTCTTGTCCTTTCTCTTGTTGATATGATGAATTATATTAATTGTCTTGCATATATTGAACCAACTTTGCAAGAAATGAAACCTGAAAAGAATCCTGTTTGATCGTGATGTATGATTTTTTTGGATGAATTGTTGAAGTCGATTGGCCAAAAGTGTGTTGAGAATTCTTGCATTAATGATCATCCCAGAAATGTGTCTATAGTTCTCTTTCTTTGATGACTTCCTGCCTGGTTTTGGGATGAGGGTTATGATGGCTTCATAGAATGAGTTTGGTAGTGAACTTTCTCTTTCAGTTTCATTGAAGATTTGGAGGAGTGTTGGTGTGAGCTGTTCATGAAGGCCTTGTAGAATTCCACTGTAAAACCATGAGGATCTGGGCTTTTGTTAGATGGGAGAACTCTTACTGCTGTTTCTATTTCAATGTTGGATATGGGCCTGTTAAGATGGTTTAACTCATCTTGGTTTAGTTTCGGCATGTCAATATTTGCTAAGAAAAGGTCCATTTCTGCCAAGTTCTCAAACTCATTAGCATAAAGTTTTGAGAAGTATTCCCTTATAATGTTCTGAATCTGGTTGTGTCTCTGGTGATGTTTCCATTCTTATCTCTGAGTTTATTTTGTTGTGTTCTCTTGTTTTTCTGATAAGATTTGCTAAAGTTCTGTCAATTTTGTTAATTTTATCGATGAATCAACTCTTTCTTTTGTTGATTCTTTCTATTTTTTTTGGATTCTATTTCTTTAATTCTGATTTAATATTAATTATTTATTTCCATCTACTGGATTGGGGATTATCTTGTTGCTCTTATTCAAGGAGGCTCAGATGTCTCATTAAATTGTTGGTTTCAGATCTGTAGAAGTTGTTTGGGTTGGAACTCAGAGCTATAAACTGGTCTCTGAGTACTGCCTTTGCTGTGTCCCAGAGTAGCCGGTAATTTGTGTGTTCATCTTTGCTGAATATCATGAATATTTGAATTTCCTTTCTAATGTCTTTCATGACCCACTGGTCATTCTACAGTGTGTTTGTTTATCAGCCTCCATGTGATACAGGACGTTCTTCAGTGTCTTTTGGTGGTGAGTTCTAATTTTATTCCCTTGTTGTGTGAGAATGCAAGGTATAATTTCAATGTTTCTGAATGTGGAAAAGTTTGCTTTGTCACTTAAAATGTGGTCTATTTTGGAAAATGTTCCATGTGCTGCTGATAAAAATGTGTATTCTGATGCTGCTGGGTGAAATATTTGGTCGATGTCTGTTAAATCTAGTTGATATATGCAGTTGTTTAGATCTCTCTGTTTCTGTTTCTCTGTTGAGTTTTTGCCGAGTCGATCTATCTAGTGGGGAAAGTGGTGTGCTAAAGTCCCAAACAATTAATGTCTTTGGAGCTATGTCAGATTTGAGGGAAAGTAGTGTTTCTTGAATAATTTGGGTGCTTGGTTGTTTGCTGAATAGATGGTTTGAATTGTAATATTCTCGTGAAGGAGAGATCCCTTAATTAGTAAGTAGCAACCTTCCTTATCTCTTCTCACTAAATTTAATTGGAAGTCTATTTTATCTGTTATTAGGATTGAAACTTCCACCTGTTAATGGGGGCTGTTTGCTTGGTAGATTTTGTTCCAGCCTTTCACACTGAAAATGTGTTTGTTTTTATGAGTAATATGTAACTCCTGAAGGCAGCAGATAGAAGGATATTGCTTCTTAATCCAACTTGACAGTCTATGTCGCTTAATTGGAGAGTCAACCCGTTAATTTTGAGAGTTTGGTTTGAGACATGTTTGGGAGTTCCTGACATTTTATGCCCCTTCTTAAGGGCTACAGCAACTGGGTTCTTCCTATGGTTCTTGGATTCTCAGTTTGGGTGTGGTTTCTTGGCCTTTATTGTCATCTTGTTGGTTTTCTATGTGTAGGGCATGGTGAAGTGTCAAGTATAGGGCTTGGTGGATATATATTGTTTCAGTTGTTCTTTGGTATGGAAGGTTTTTATTTGGCCTTCGGTTATGAAGGAGAGTATAGGTGGATACAGTATTCTTGGTTGATAGTTGTTTGTTTTTAGGGCATGGCATATGTCATTCCAGGCACTTCTTGCTGTCTCCGCTGAGATATCTGAGGTTATTCTAATTGGTTTCCCTTTGTAAGTGGTTGATCTTTTCTCCTTGACAGCTTTAAGGATTTTTTCCTTGGAATTGATCCTGTGGGGATTATAATGTCACGGTGGGATATCCTGTCCTTGTCTGGTCGATTTGGGGTACTAAAAGCTTCTTGAATCTGAATAGGTCTATCTTTTTGCATGTTTGTGAAGTTCTCTGCTTGGAACATGTTAACCAAATTTCCTAGACCATTAACTTCTGACTCTAGGTTCTCCTCTATACCGATTATCTTCAGATTAGGCCTTCTAAGGGTGTCTTCCAAATGTTGAATAGATCCAACATATTTCTTGGATTTGTCTTGGATAGTTGTATTCTCATTCTTTATAATAACCTGGCTGTCTTCAATCCCTCAGATTCAATCTTGTGCATGGTCTACCCTGCTCTCAAGACTTTCCACTTTGTTTTTAATTTCTTTTCCTTCTATTTGGTCAGCTTTGATGACTTCAAATTCTTTGTTGGAGCTTTGTTTTAGATCTTATATGAACTTCATTACTTCCGTAATTTGGTTTTATGTTTATTCTCAAATCACTTAGTTGATCGGTTATGGTTTCCTTGGACTCCCATTCATTCTGTAGGGCTCCATTCAACATTCCCTTTCTGGTCTCCCTGACTTCTTTCAGCTGTCTTTTATTGAATTCCATGAATGCCTCTATTTGGTAAGAAAGTAACACCATTTTTGTGCTAGAACACTATTTTAAGGAAGGCATCAACCAAAGTCCTGTAGTTGCACAGTCAAAAATCTGGGCCTTTTGTCAGTATCAATTTCTGGGCCTTTGTCGGTATCAAAGATGTAACTCTCTGGTTTCTGAGAAGGAGTGAGGATGTCAGGGTTCTACTCATGCCAGTCTTCGTTTCTGGGCTCTCTGTGGTCTGCGATCTGCCGCATGAATATATCTGTTCCTTGTCAGTTCTTCCTGGTGTTGAGTAGAATATGCACACTGTGTCTGGCATCTTTTTGACTGGACTTTCACTGTAGGCATGGTGGCTCCGGCGCTGATGCTCAGATCTGTTTCCTTGCCTGGATATTCCATCTCTGGCCAAACTCTCTGTACTGTGATGGCACATTGGGTGTGATTCTCTAGCCTAGCACCGTTGATTGGAACACTAAAACTGTTGTCTACGCAAAAGCTTGTTTAGCCTAGACCTTCTGCCATCTTCCTCTGAACTCTAGATTATGACTTTTTATACTCTAACTTGGGACAATGATCTGCTGTCAGTGGTTTTCTTCTTTTCTCCTTCTTTTGCCCTTCCACTTACATAATTTTTATTTAAAGAAACATATTTGAGCTTGTATTTCTAAATTCTTCAAAATTATCTGAATTTCATTATACTTCTGGCAGCCTCCTATATATTTCTCAAGGGAATATTTTGTCACTACCATTTTTATCCTATATGATATTGGATATCGTTCTGCCTAGTTCAGTGCAAGATATAAATTACACTCATCCAGATATTTCAACACTTGTACCACCATAAACTCCTTTCTTATGTAGAAACCATGATTTTAGTATTTCTGGGGAGGTGTCATCTGTCATTTTTGAATTACCCTAAGTGATACTTATATGCAAACATGTTTTAAACCAATATGCCATTCAGTAGATGAACGACTCAACAAAATGTGATTATATATATATATATATATATATATATATATATATATATATATATATGGTTGAATTCTATGCTTCCAATTCAAAAGGAAATGGAAACATTTTTAAAAATCGTGCTAAATAAAATAAGCAACACTCAAAGAAACAGATTCCTTAGTTTCCCTCATTTTAATAATAGGAAATTTATAGATTAACACTAGCAGATGAGCAGAATGGCTCAAAAGCTTTGTATATAGGACCATACAAGATCATCTTGAGCAAAATGAACACCTAGATATGGAAATAGAGGTTTTTCTTTGTGGTTGTTTTTTTTAATGTACTATGTGATTTATTTTTTCTTTTGTGTTTTACCCTATATTTTATCCACTGCTGTATTTGATTTCAGTACTGTGTGTATTGCACATGCATTGATCTTAATTTGACAAAATAACATGAACAACAAATTGGAGAGACAAAGGACAAAGGGTAAACCAATGCAATAGCATACTCACAAGACAACATGTTGGAAATTTACATTACAACTTGTGAGGGGTTTGGGGGGAAAGGAAAAGTGTGAGACAAATGAGGTAGTGGGTAAAATTTTGACATGTTATGTATTCAATACCTTACAATTAATGCAACCCCTGTATATATCACCTTAAAGATAAAATTAAACTAAAAATGAAGTATACATGAATAAATAAAGTATACATAAAGTATAATTTCACTGTATTGCTATAGTAAATATTATTCTATGTGCATTACCTTTTTAAAAATGAACACTATTTGGCATCTATGTTGAGTTAATTACACCTTTCTTTATCAGAGGTTCATAAACTTGAATGTTATCCAAATATACAATATTTTCTCAATAGACCTGCCATAATTTAAAAAAAAATTAAGTTTGGTATTGTCTGATAGTAAAACAGAAAACAGTTTAATTCTTTGGAAACTCCTAGCTTTTAAAACTGAATAATTGTTAAAAAGAGAGAATATAAGTGTTCGTCAAAGTTCTTTCAAATACTAAGTACTCATTTTCAAATACTGAACATTCCATATCAGAGATATTCAAAGTAGTACCTGTTTGCATGTTATTTAATTCTGCAATAGCTGTAGTTTCTAATGGGGTGTTACATACTGAGAAATCAACAGAAAAAAATAGCCACATTCTGGTGGGAGATATAACTACAATGTATGTGTAATAATTAATTCCTCAAGAATAAACATTTGTTCATCAGAGTAAGCTATTATTTCTGTGACCATCTATCCCAAGCTTTAATGCCATAAAGTCTTCCTAGCCCAACAGTTTCCAATTTGTAGGGTGCACCTTAAAATTCCCTTAATTCACATCATGAATAGCTTATCACTATTGTGAAAAAACTACCGCACTTGTGCTAATATGATGCCTTCCTATTGTGGAAAGTACACTACACTAAACTTTGCTGCAACATTTTTCTGATTTCTAGAAATCAGGACACTTGCAAATATTATTTATATTTTTTATCTATCATAGATATTCAGTAGGCTAAGATCAGAAGATTATGGTTCAAAGTCCACCCAGTCAGGAAGATTCTTTAGATTCTTATCTCCCATAAACTTCTCAGGAAAACATAGACTCAAGTGGCACTGAGGTTTAAGATGTAGGGCATGAGCCTTGAGCACAAACCGGCTCAAAGGGAGTGGCCAGGCCCAGAGTTCAAACCTGAGGACACACCAAAAAATAAAAACCAACTCCAACCCTAGCATTTTTCTCATTTTATACAGAGGCATGTAATTAAGGAAATTTCTTCCTGTATTACGAATAGATAGAAGACCAAGACCTCACACAATTACTCTCTTCATACCATGTTACACCAAAGCCTCAAAAAATTGCTTGTTCTAAATTTATAAATTAATATCATCCATTTGTTGGCAATTCTGTCTAGATTATTAATACGATCATTTTATACATGAACTGTTGGAATTATCAATTAGGCAAATAAAATGCCAGCTTCATTTGTGAATTTGTCAATTAAAACCTCTACTTAAAAAGAATTTTGCAGTATCCTATAGAATATGACATTACAAACAAAACCAAAATATTTATTTTAAATCTGAATTCTAATTTAGCAAGGTCTACAAAGTCCTACATTAGATGACTTTTGTATTTTTTCCAGCCTTAAACTTTTGTAATCCTTCATTATTTCTTTGAAATCCAACAGAATGATGCTTAGTTTTTCGAATTTTTGATTGGGAATCATGAGCCATTTTGCATCTAGGAATGTTGTGTAATGAAGAGAGCATTTAAAACACAACTGAGGATTATATATGAGTTGCATTTCAATAGGAAACTTGCCTTCTCAAAATATAATGACAAAATTAGCCCAAACTTCCAACTGTGTATTCCTCTCTTGTTGTTTGGCTTGTTTCATTGAGACAAAATTATACTACCTGGTCCAGGGAACGTATCACTATGTAATCCCACTCTCTAATCTCCTGTCTTATTCTGAGTGCTAGAATTCCAAGATTTTATCAAATTGCCCTGCCATAGTTTGATGGTTTATTTAATCTAGATACAGACTAGCAATTCTGAACTTCTCGTATGATCTTATACATTAGACTGACTGCTCAAACCGTTTATGTACTATTTTCAAAGATGTTTTATCATTTGACACAGGATATGAACATTTTCAGATGCACCTGCAGGGGTCTCTGATTCATTCTTCCATGGATCCAATCCCTTTAATAATGATTACTTGAATTTCTTGTTATCTCTGGTCCCTAGGTATGGAATATTCTCAAACTTCTTTGAAGAAATTTCACTTGAGGACTTTCTTTTTTTTTTTTTTTTTTTTAAAGTTTTAACCTTGACATTCTTTTTTTTTTTTTTTTTAAATTGTATTTTATTTTATTTGAGAACATACTGTACAGAGGGGCTACAATTACATGGGCAAGATAATGCATACATTTCTTACCAAGCATTGCAGCCTCCTCCTTTGTTTACCCTTCACTTCCCTTCCCCGCCTCCACCCTCCCCCCACCCAATTTTACCCCCCTCCCCCCACCCAATTATACCCCCCTCCCCCCCCACACCGAAATTGTAAAGCTGGTTTTGACATGACATTTTGTACTTCTCATTGTTGCAACAGGTCCACCTGAATCCTTAAACGACTTGTTTGTCCCCATCTCCTCCACATGTTATACTGACATCAAATATAGTGAAAGCGGGGGTTACACTGTGGGGGAGGGACATACAAAGCAACAAAGAAATAATCTTATAAATGCATTAGAAACACATGCATGAAAGAAACGAAAACATTAAAATACATATTTAAGGGTTCATTTTCCTAACATCACATTATCTGGCCTTTTCCGCTTAACTCATACCTATACTAGATATTGCAAATAAGGGAAACCATGGGACCTATGCTTCTTTGGGCCTGGCTTATTTCACTTAATATAATTTTTTCCAAACCTTTCCATTTCCTAACAAATGGGGAAATGTCATTCTTTCTGATGGAGGCATAGAATTCCATTGTGTATATATACCACATTTTCTTGATCCATTCATCTACTGAGGGGCATCTGGGTTGGTTCCATATCTTAGCTATGGTAAATAATGCTGCAATAAACATAGTTGTGCTGGTAGCTTTAGTGTGGTCTTGTTTGTAAACATTTGGGTAAATGCCCAAAACTGGGATTGCTGGATCATAGGGGAGATCTATGTGAAGTCTTTTGAGGAACCTCCATACTGCTTTCCAAAGTGGTTGAACAAGTTTACATTCCCACCAACAATGAAGTAAGGTTCCTTTCTGTCCACATCCCCTCCAGCATCTGTTGTTATTAGAGTTCTTGATTTTTGCTGTTCTAACTGGAGTGAGGTGATATCTCAATGTTGTTTTGATTTGCATTTCTTTTATGGCTAGGGATGTTGAACATTTCTTCATGTGTCTATTGGCCATCCTTCTTTCTTCTTCAGAGAAGCTTCTCTTTAAGTCTTTCGCCCACTTATTTATTGGGCAGTTGTTTCTTTGAGGATTTGTTGTTGGGTGGTTTAATTTTTTGAGTTCCAAGTATATTTTAGATATGAGACCCTTGTCCGTTGTATGGCTAGTAAAGATCTTCTCCCAATCGGTGGGCTTTCTATTGATCTTGCCAGCTATGTCATTTGCCCTGCAGAAGCTCTGCAATCTTATGCAATCCCATTTTTCCAACCTTTCTTTGATTTGTTGTGCTTCCGGGTCTCTATTCAGAAAATTTCGACCTGAGCCAAGGAGACCTAGGGTTTCTCCTATTCCATCCTGTAATGTTTTCAGAGTGTCTGCTTTGAGTTCAAGGTCTTTGATCCATTTGGAGTTGATTCTGGTGCATGGTGATATATAAGGATCTAGCTTTAGTTTTCTACATGTAGTTAACCAATTTTGGCAGCACTATTTACTGAAGAGGCTGTCTTTCTTCCATTCTATTGTTTTAGCTTCCTTATCGAAGATTAGATGGCTATAGGTCTGTAGGTTCATTTCTGGGTTTTCAATTCTATTCCATTGGTCCTGAGGTCTGTTCTTATGCCAATACCAAGCTGTTTTGATTACTATGGCTTTATAGTAGAGTTTGAAATTTGGTATTGATATTCCTCCAGCAGTGTTCTTTCCGTTGAGGAGCGTTTTTGCTATTCGGGGTCTTTTATTGTTCCATATGAATTTTTGGATTGCCTCCTCTATTTCCTTGAAGAATGAGGGTGGAATTTTGATAGGTATCGCGTTGAATTTGTAGATAGCCTTGGGAAGTATTGCCATTTTCACGATGTTAATCTTGCCAATCCAGGAGCATGGGAGGTTTTGCCATTTTTTAAGTTCTGTGTTGATTTCCTTTTTCAAGATTTTAAAGTTTTCATCATAGAGGTCCTTCACTTCTTTGGTTAAGTTAATTCCTAGGTATTTTATTTTTTGTGGGGCTATTACAAATGGAGTTGCTTTCCTAATTTCAGCCACACTTTTCTCATTGTTGGCATATAGAAAAGCCTTTGATTTTTGGGGGTTAATTTTATATCCTGCTACTTTGCCAAAGTTTTGAATCAGCTTGAGTAATTTGGGAGTGGAGTCTATGGGATTCTTTAAATACAAGATCATGTCATCTGCAAAGAGGGAAAGTTTTATTTCTTCTTTCCCTATTTGGATCCCCTTTATGTCTGCATCTTGCCTTATTGCTGTAGCTAGGCATTCTAATACTAGATTGAAGAGAAGTGGAGAGAGTGGGCATCCTTGTCTTGTTCCTGAGTTAAGAGGAAATGGCTTTAGTTTTTCACCATTGAGTATAATGCTGGCTGTAGGTTTGTCATATACAGCCTTTATTGTATTGAGGAATGTTCCATGGATTCCTAATTTTTCCAGAACCTTCATCATAAAGGGGTGTTGGATCTTGTCAAATGCTTTTTCTGCATCTATTGAGATAACCATGTGGTTCTTATTCTTGCTCCTGTTGATGTGATGAATAATATTAATTGATTTGCTTATATTGAACCAGCTTTGCATCCCTGAAATGAATCCTGTTTGATCATGGTGTATGATTTTTTGGATGAATTGTTGAAGTCGATCGGCCAAAATTTTGTTGAGAAGTTTTGCATCAATGTTCATCAAAGAAATGGGTCTATAGTTCTCTTTCTTTGATGAGTCCCTGCCTGGTTTTGGGATGAGGGTTATGATGGCTTCATAGAATGTGTTCGGTAGTGAGCTTTCTCTTTCAATTTCTTTGAAGAGTTGGAGGAGTATTGGTGTGAGCTCTGCTTTGAAGGCCTTGTAAAATTCCGCTGTAAAACCATCTGGTCCTGGACTTTTCTTAGCTGGGAGGTCTCTTATTGCTGTTTCTATTTCAATGCTTGATATGGGCCTGTTAAGCTGGTTTAACTCATCTTGGTTTAGTTTTGGCATGTCAATATTTGCTAGGAAAAGGTCCATTTCTGTCAAGTTCTCAAACTTATTAGCATAAAGTTTTGAGAAGTATTCCCTTATAATGTTCTGAATCTTGGTTGTTTCCGTGGTGATGTTTCCATTCTCATCTCTGAGTTTATTAATTTGGGTGTGCTCTCTCCTTTTTCTGATAAGGTTTGCTAAGGGTCTGTCAATTTTGTTAAGTTTTTCGAAGAACCAACTCTTTGTTTTGTTGATTCTTTCTATAGTTTTTTTGGCTTCTAATTCATTTAATTCTGATTTAATTTTGATTATTTCTTTCCGTCTACTGGATTGGGGTTTATCTTGCTGCTCTTTTTCAAGGAGGTTTAGATGTGTCATTAAATTGTTAGTTTCCGATCTCTCCAATTTGTTGATGTAGGCGCTCAGAGCTATAAATTTTCCTCTGAGTACTGCCTTTGCTGTGTCCCAGAGGAGCTGGTAATTTGTGTGTTCATTTTTGTTGAATAGCATGAACATTTGAATTTCCTTTCTAATCTCTTCCATGACCCACTCATGATTCAGCAGTGTGTTGTTCAGCCTCCATGTGATACCGGACTTTCTTTGGTGGCTTTTGGTGTTGAGTTCTAATTTTATTCCCTTGTGGTCAGAGAGAATGCAAGGTATAACTTCAATGTTTCTGAATTTAGACAAGTTTGCTTTGTGGCCTAAAATGTGGTCTATTTTAGAAAACGTTCCATGTGCTGCTGAGAAGAACGTGTATTCTGATGCTGCTGGGTGAAATGTTCGGTAAATGTCTGTTAAGTCTAGTTGATCTATGCAGCTGTTTAGATCTACGGTTTCTCTGTTGAGTTTTTGCCGAGTTGATCTATCTAGTGGGGAGAGTGGTGTGTTAAAATCCCCAACGATTAATGTCTTTGGATCTATCTGGGATTTGAGGGAAAGTAGTCTTTCTTTGATAAATTTGGGTGCTCCATTGTTTGGCGAATAGATATTTAGAATTGTAATATCCTCCTGAAGGAGAGATCCTTTAATTAGTATGTAGCGACCTTCTTTATCTCTTCTCACGAATTTTAATTTGAAGTCTATTTTATCTGATATTAGGATTGCAACTCCCGCCTGTTTATGAGGGCCGTTTGCTTGGTAGATTTTGTTCCAGCCTTTAACCTTGAAAATATGTTTGTTTTTACGGGCAAGATGTGACTCCTGCAGGCAGCAGATAGAAGGGTCTTGTTTTTTAATCCAACTAGACAGTCTATGTCGCTTAATTGGAGAGTTCAGTCCGTTAACGTTAAGAGATAGGACTGAGAGGTATTTGGGAGTTCCTGCCATGTTATCCACCTTCTTGGGGGCTGTGAAAACTGGGTTCTTCCTAAGGTTCTTGGATTCTCAGTTTGGGTGCAGTTTCTTGGCCTTTGTTGCGTTCTTGTTGGTTTTCTATGTGTAGGACATCTTTAAGAATCTTTTGCAGGGCTGGTTTGGTGGAGATGTATTGTTTCAATTTTTCTTTGCTATGGAAGGTTTTTATTTGGCCTTCAGTTATGAAGGAGAGTTTAGCTGGGTACAGTATTCTTGGTTGATAGTTGTTTGTTTTTAGGGCATGGCATACGTCATTCCAGGCTCTTCTTGCTTTGATTGACTCTGCTGAGAAATCTGAGGTAATTCTAATTGGTTTCCCTTTATAGGTGATTAACCTTTTCTCCTTGACAGCTTTAAGGATCTTTTCCTTGGTCTGGGTTGATCCTGTGTAGTTTATAATGTGACGGTGGGATGTCCTATTCTGGTTTGGTCTATTTGGGGTTCTAAAAGCTTCTTGTATCTGAATAGGCCTATCTTTTTGTATGTTTGGGAAGTTCTCTGCTAGGATCCTGTTAAACAAATTTCCTAGACCATTAACTTCTGTTTCTAGGTGCTCCTCTACACCCATTATCCTTAGATTGGGCCTTCTGATGGTGTCCTCCAGGTGTTGGATAGACCTATCATATTTCTTGGACTTGTCTTGGATGGTTGTATGTTCTTTCTCTATAATATCTAGGCTGTCTTCAATCCCTGAGATTCGATCTTCTGCATGGTCTAACCTGCTGTCAAGACTCTCTACTTTGTTTTTTATCTCTTTTCCTTCTAATTGGTCATCTTTGATGGCTTCAAGTTCTTTGTTGAAGCTCTGTTTTAGGTCTTGTATGAATTTCTTTACTTCCTTAATTTGGTGTTCAGTGTTTGTTCTCAAATCACTTAGTTGATTGGTTATGGTTTCTTTGGACTCCCATTCCTTCTGTTGGGTTCCATTCAGCATTCCCTTTGTGGTCTCCCTGACTTCCTTCAGCTCTTTGTTAATGGCTTCCATGAATGTCTTTAGTGATCTTTGTGTATTCTCTACCTGGTCTCTTAATTCGTGAATTACTCTTTGATTAGTTTCCTCCCTTCTGTGGGATTCCTGCAGTTCTCTTTGAGTGTTCTCTGCCTGCTCACGCCATTCCTCCCTTTCTCTTTGAGTATTCTCAAGTTGTTCACGCAAATCCTGTATCAGTTTTTGAGAAGCTTCCTCACGCTTATGATATTCCTGTATAAACTTCTGGGATGCCTCCTCTCTCTCCCTATCACGCTCATACAGAGTCCTTTGTACATTGTCAAACTTCTCATTTATCATGTTTGCTATTAGTGTTTGTAGAGCTATTTGGGAACTCTCCTCTGGATTATTCTTTATCTGTTCTAATCCCTGATTATCAAGGTTGGGAATTGAGATACCCGAATTTGCCATTTTTCTTGTGTTTTTCCGGCTTACTCGGCCCATTTGAGATAAAGATTGCACCAGTTTTGTGCTAGAACACTATCTTAAGGCAACCATCAACCAAAGTTTGCATTTGTACAGTCAGTAGTCTACAGATACAATCTAGTTCAACAGATACATCTATTCAACATCAAACGACTATATGTTAAAGGACTTCGAACCGCAGAAAAGAATTTGGAAAACCAGAAATTATTAGGATTAGTGAGAGATGTGGGTAAAAAATAGGAATAGATTGGTGTGGGGTGGCACAGGGAGAGTTAACTATGTCCTAATCACAGTGCAGGAAATGGGTTGGGTAGGATGCAAGTAGAGAGAGAGAGAAAAAGAAGAGATGGAAAGGGGAATAAAGAGAGACCAGAAAAAGAATAGAAACGTAAAAATTAATGTTATTATAGAGGTTAAAAGACCGTCTATTTAGAGAGGAATGTGAATATGTTCAGAGAAGGGGAGGGACATAGAGGAGATGTGAAAAGCTTTAAGGATGGGAAAGGGAGAAGAAAAGATCAGAAGTTCAGTAGAACTAGATAAAAAACAAAAAGATAATTAAGAAAGAAAGAAAAAGAGAAAGAAGACAAGAAAAGAAAGGAAAACTCTCATTCACGTATTCCTAAAATAAAAATTATAAGATGAGAAAAAAAAAAGTTACTGGAAAACAATTATTTTTTCAGAAGAGGCAAAAATTAAAGATTAATAAAAGATTTAGAAGGCAAAAAATTTATTTATATATATATATATATATATATATATATATATATATATATAAGGTAACAAAAAACAAAAAACAAGCAAAAAAAAGAAAAGAAGAAGAAGAAAAAAAAAAGAAAAAAAAGTCTTTTGATTTTTTTTTTGGGGGGGGGAGGAGTGGGAAGAATCCTGTATCTCCCTTTTGTCTGCAACCAGTCTCTTGTTGGAGTCTCTGGTCAGCTTGAGGTCCTGTGGCTTGATTGGTTTCTTAAGTCGGTTGGTTGGAAGAGGCAGAAAAATGCTCTGCTTTACCCAAGATTTTGAGATCCCCTTCCCAGGTTAGTTTTCTGGGAGGGTGGTCTGCTTTGAGAGTCACAAAAGAGGGGGATGTGGTGATGAGGCTAGGTTCTGGGTAGAGTTGAGGCCTTTCAACAAACAGTAGCTTTTCCCTGGGGCTATTTTGTGATAAAGCTCACAGCGCCCAGCCTGGAGCCATTCTCAGGGTTTCTGTTTTTCAATTGATTGTGGTGGCTGCTAGAGGGAGGGGCAGCCTCTGGCTCTGGTTACCCAGTGAGGCAAGGCACTCCGATGGCTGGCGCCTGAGCTGGGTGACTTTTCCCTGGATGGAGCTGAGTCTGGCAGGTCACTTCGCCGTTAAGTTCTTGTGACCTGCTAAATGACTCATTTTATTCCAAGGCCTGAGCTGGAGCTAGCAGCTCCTCCGAGCTTTGTCGGTATCCAAGATGGAGATCACCGGTGCTGGGGGGGGAGGGGTGGCCTTCCCTCCTCTGCTCCCTGAGGAGTGAGGATGTCGGGCTTGTACTCACGCCGAGTCTTGGATCCTGGGTCGTCTCTGGTGCCGAGTCTTGGATCCTGGGTCGTCTCTGGTCTGCAAGCTGCAGGGTGTAGATGTCCGCTCTTTGTTGGTTCTTGCTGGTGTTGAGTAGAATCCGCTCGCCCGCTGCGTCTGGCTCTTTCGTCCTGGACTCTCTGTGTGAGCGCTCAGGTATGGCCCCCGGCTGTGGTCTCTGCCGCTTGCGACCCTGCCGCCGCCGCCGCCGCCGTGGCGGCTGCTGGCGACCACTCGGGTGCTTCTTTTTGCCTTGGCTTCCCCTCTCTTGTCTAACTCTCTGTCCTGTGATGGCACACTTGGTGTGATTCTCTGGCTTAGGACTGTTCACTGGAACTCTAAAGCTGCTTTCTATGCGAGAGCTTGTTCAGATTCCAGCTTCTCCTCCGCCATCTTCCCGGAACCCTCCGAGGACTTTCTAATATTAAAAATTACCACTTGATCTAGTCTTACTCAGGATATATTTTCTATTGTTTTCTAACATTTTTCCATATTGTGAGAGTTGTTTCATTTGTGCAGGTGTGTTTGCACATATATGTGCCTCTGTGTGTATGTGAATGTTTGTATGTGTGTATGCAAAAGCCTCAGCAACCTTATTTAGCAATCTTGCTCATGACTAGTATTCCATCACTTGAGCTAACGCCTATTATTGTTGCTACTCAGGAGGCTGAGATCTGAGGATTGCAGTTCAAATCCAGTATGAGTAGGAAAGAAAGGTTCTGAGACACTTATCTCCAATTAACCACCAGAAAATTGGAAGTGGCGCTGTGGCTCAAGAAGTAGAGCAACTAGCCTTGAGCTGAAGAGTGGAGAGATATTGCCCAGGCCGAGTTCAAACTCCGCCACAACCATCACAAAAAAATAGAAAAAAGATAAAAGAAAGGAAAAGAAATAAGATCATGGCCACCAGTTCATTGCTAGTATAATTCCTGCTTTCTCACCATGGACTTTTTTTCCAGTTAAGTCCATGCTCTTATATGTAACTTGCTTTGGAACCAGAATTATTCTTCCATTGTACATTTTACAAATTTGCGTGATAAGCAACCATAATTTAGAGATAGAAGATGAGAGAGTGGCCTCATTGTTCATGTCCCTCTTAGTATTAATTATTTCTCTATGTCACTCCCATAGATCTACATAATGGCCTTGGCTTTCTTGGTTCAATGTTGTCTTATTTGCAGAGTCTTCTATAGTATATTGATCCATTATACTTAAACACAGAACTTTTCTTTCTCTTATTCTTCCTATTTTTTCTTCTACTGTTAACTTGTGTACACTTGGGAAATAATGCACAACACACACACAAATAAACTTTTCTGAGAATCTTCTCCCAGTTAAATTTAATTTAAGAGCACTTATGAAATTTGAACTTAATGTACTCCTGGATAATGGTTTCTTTTATGTATTATAGTAAAAATAGTGTACAGAGGGCTTACAGTTACATAAGTAAGGTAATGAGTACATGTCCTATTGTTACATCCTCTTTTGTTTTTCCTATGGTATCCATTCCATCCCCATCTACCAAATTCCCCCTCCCTTCCCCAAGTTGTAAAGTTCGTTTTCTACATAGTGTCTTCTTCATATCGCTGTTACAATAGGTCATCCTGAATCTTTGTTTCAGCATTTTGTTGTTTCCCTTCCCCTCCCCACACTAGAAAAATGTATATACAAGATGCAGGGCACCAACATCATATCCAGTGAAAACAGGAGTTATATCATGGGGGAAGAACATGGAGGAGAAACGAAAAAAATCACATAATACATTTTAGATACATCAAAAACAATTGCAATAAAGAAAAAAAAGTTGTGTCCCTATCTTGGGGTTCATTTTACTTAACATCTTATATGGCCATATGTACATGAATAATGTTTTTATAAGCCATTTAAATTTTATATTTTGTATTTACTAAGTTGTCTCTGAAAGGTTTGTTACCTCATATCCAAAGATGTCTTTAAATTAAGACAATAGAAGGCTTATTTTATGCCAACACAAAATATAAACACCAATGATATTTTTCCCTAAAAAAAAACACTGATAAAAAAATCATGAAATTCGGGGGAAGATGGCAGAGGAGAAGTTGTAGGCCAAACAAGCTCTTCCATTGAAAGCATTTTAGTATTCCAGTGAACAGTCTTATGCTACAGAGTCACACCAAGTGTGTCATCTAAATACAGAGATTTTGGACAGAGAGGGTAAATCCAAGCAAGGAAACAGATCTGAACACATGCAGCTATCCATGGCTGCAGTTGCAGAGTTGGTAGCAGAGACATTTGTAGCAGCCATAACGACAGAGAGCTTGGTTACCTCAATTTTTAGAATATTTATAACTAAATGTAAATTGTTTGCAAATAATTATTTGATGATGGATGGAAAATGAGAAAAATTTGCATACATATTTACTACAGATGCAAACAGATTCACCTGGTTATTTCTTAATCTTCAATTGTTGGTTGCATTCATGCATGGGGAACATGTAGAGAAATGAAAATTGCAAACTTACATTTACTAAAGGGTTAATTACAAGTTTAAGTTGGGCTAAATACCACATTTTATAAATTAAATTGTTTTTGTCCCTTCCCTCCTCTCTCTCTTCTTTCTTTCTTCGTAGCTTCATTCCTTAATTCCTTCCTATTTCCTTCCTTCCTTCTTTTCTTCTTTCCTTTTTCCCTCCTTCCCTCCATCCCTACCCCTCTCTCTCTTTCTCTCTTCCTTCCTTTTCTTTCCTTCTTTCTTTCCTTCTTTTTCTTCCTTTCTTTCTTTTACGCAGACTATTTCTTATGGTTATAGAAAAATACCAACTGTTATAATCCAAGGTGTTATGAGTAATTATAAATATACTATATTAATATTAATCTTAATAACCTATGTTATATCTTAAGACAACTTCACAAAATTTCATGATAAGTATCAAATATTACTTTCCATGATATTTTTTATTTCTTCAAAATAAATAATAATTTATACATAATATTATGTTGTGTTGTTCTTGTGATTTGAACTCCAGACCTATCCCTTGATATTTTTTTCCTAGCAAGGACATTGCTCTAACATTTGAGCCACAACTCCACTTCTGGCTTTGTATGTGTGTGCGTGTGTTGTGATGCGTGTGTAATTAATTGAGATGCGACACACAAACTCTTGTCAAGTCTGGCTTTTTAAATTTATTTTATTTTTTATTGTGAAAATACCGTACAGAGGGGTTATAATTACATGGGCAAAGTAATGAGTACATTTCTTATCAAGCATTGTTGCCTCCTCTTTTGTTTCCCCTTCCGAACCCTTCCCATCTACCCCCCCTGTGCCCCTCACCTGGCCAAAGTTGTAAAGTTCGTTTTTCTATTTTTCTTTTTTTTTTAATATTATTTTATTTTATTTGAGAACATACTGTACAGAGGGGCTACAATTACATGGGCAGGATAATGCATACATTTCTTACCAAGCATTGCAGCCTCCTCCTTTGTTTACCCTTCACCTCCCTTCCCAGCCTCCCCTTTCCCCCCACCCAATTATACCCCCTCCCCCCCCACACACCGACATTGTAAAGCTGGTTTTGACATGACATTTTGTACTTCTCATTGTTGCAACAGGTCCACCTGAATCCTTAAACGACTTGTTTGTCCCCATCTCCTCCACATGTTATACTGACATCAAATATAGTGAAAGCGGGGGTTACACTGTGGGGGAGGGACATACAAAGCAACAAAGAAATAATCTTATAAATGCGTTAGAAACACATGCATGAAAGAAACGAAAACATTAAAATACATATTTAAGGGTTCATTTTCCTAACATCACATTATCTGACCTTTTCCGCTTGACTCATACCTATATTAGATATTGCAAATAAGGGAAACCATGGGACCTATGCTTCTTTGGGCCTGGCTTACTTCACTTAAGATAATTTTTTACAAACCTTTCCATTTCCTAACAAATGGGGAAATGTCATTCTTTCTGATGGAGTCATAGAATTCCATTGTGTATATATACCAGATTTTCTTGATCCATTCATCTACTGAGGGGCATCTGGGTTGGTTCCATATCTTAGCTATGGTAAATAATGCTGCAATAAACATAGTTGTGCTGGTAGCTTTAGTGTGGTCTTGTTTGTAAACATTTGGGTAAATGCCCAAAACTGGGATTGCTGGATCATAGGGGAGATCTATGTGAAGTCTTTTGAGGAACCTCCATACTGCTTTCCAAAGTGGTTGAACAAGTTTACATTCCCACCTACAATGAAGTAAGGTTCCTTTCTGTCCACATCCCCTCCAGCATCTGTTGTTGTTAGATTTCTTGATTTTTGCTGTTCTAACTGGAGTGAGGTGATTTCTCAATATTGTTTTGATTTGCATTTCTTTTATGGCTAGGGATGTTGAACATTTCTTCATGTGTCTATTGGCCATCCTTCTTTCTTCTTCAGAGAAGCTTCTCTTTAAGTCTTTTGCCCACTTATTTATTGGGCAGTTGTTTCTTTGAGGATTTGTTGTTGGGTGGTTTAATTTTTTGAGTTCCAAGTATATTTTAGATATGAGACCCTTGTCCGTTGTATGGCTAGTAAAGATCTTCTCCCAATTGGTGGGCTTTCTATTGATCTTGCTAGCTATGTCATTTGCCCTGCAGAAGCTCTGCAATCTTATGCAATCCCTTTTGTCCAACCTTTCTTTGATTTGTTGTGCTTCCGGGTCTCTATTCAGAAAATTTCGGCCTGAGCCAAGGAGACCTAGGGTTTCTCCTATTCCATCCTGTAATGTTTTCAGAGTGTCTGCTTTGAAAGTAGCAATTTATAAAATTAACCCCCCAAAATCAATGGCTTTTCTATATGCCAACAATGAGAAAAGTGTGGCTGAAATTAGGAAAGCAACTCCATTTGTAATAGCCCCACAAAAAATAAAATACCTAGGAATTAACTTAACCAAAGAAGTAAAGGACCTCTATGATGAAAACTTTAAAATCTTGAAAAAGGAAATCAACACAGAAATTAAAAAATGGCAAAACCTCCCATGCTCCTGGATTGGCAAGCTTAACATCGTGAAAATGGCAATACTTCCCAAGGCTATCTACAATTTCAACGCGATACCTATCAAAATTCCACCCTCATTCTTCAAGGAAATAGAAGAGGCAATCCAAAAATTCATATGGAACAATAAAAGACCCCGAATAGCAAAAGCGCTTCTCAACGGAAAGAACACTGCTGGAGGAATATCAATACCAAATTTCAAACTCTACTATAAAGCCATAGTAATCAAAACAGCTTGGTATTGGCATAAGAACAGACCTCAGGACCAATGGAATAGAATTGAAAACCCAGAAATGAACCTAGAGACCTATAGCCATCTAATCTTCAATAAGGAGGCTAAAACAATAGAATGGAAGAAAGACAGCCTCTTCAGTAAATGGTGCTGGCAAAATTGGTTAACTACATGTAGAAAACTAAAGCTAGATCCTTATATATCACCCTGCACCAGAATCAACTCCAAATGGATCAAAGACCTTGAACTCAAAGTAAAGTTCGTTTTTCAACATAACGACTTTTACACCTCATAGTTGCAATGGGTCCACCTTTATCCTTATTTAAAGCATTTGTTTTTCCCTTCCCCTCTACGAATTAATACAATGAAATCAACATCAAATACAATGAATGCAGTGGTGGAGGGAATGTCTGAGACAAGCAGCAAAGGTCAGATAAGTTGATGTTAGGTGAAATGGACCCCCAAATAAGTATTCAAATATTTTTCTTGTAACTGTTTGTATTTATAAGATGATTTCTTTGTTGTCAAGGCTGGGTTTGAACCCCAAGTTCCTGAGTAGTGAGGATTACAAGCTTGAGATTCCCATATTCAGCAATGACATAATATATGTAAGAATAAAATAAATTTCTTGTTATTTGAATTCTAGAAGCTTAATTTAACAAATTAACATTTACATATTTATTTAGTTATTGAATCTGAACATGCAGTGTGGACAAAAATTTTCATTTTTATGAAAAAATATACACTCAAAGTTTAAATGACAGAATCTTTGCACAAATTGAAATACTCTAATATTCAAAAGCGATGAAGGGATCGTTAATCAAATTTTTCATGTAAGTTAAAAGCTATAGACTGTGTCATGGTGAATGAAGTAATTTTCATTAAATTATATATTATCTACTGTGGTCACATGATATTCTCTTCTTTTAAACCTAAACATTTTTGACATAAAATATAGAATCATACATTTTTTGAGTATATAAAAATCTTAATTACTGCTCATTTATTTCTGAGGTTTAAGTAACGAGACATTTCAGCGAAACACGGAATTTCATGTATTTTATGTCAACAGTGACTTTTAGAAATTGAGTCAATCTCCGTATGAGATAAAGCAAGATATTCCATGACTTATACAATTATTCCTATAGACTTGAATATAACTTATTTTTGAATGGTAGGAAATTCATTTTATTCCTACTCTATAGAATAATTAAGAAATAAATGATTGTCATAATATTTATTTTTCCTTCAACTAGAAAGAAGGAACCTAACTATAGATGACAAAAACTTGAATAGAAATGTCATAAAATTATTAAAAATTAAAGTCATTATGAATTAGATGAAATAGTCATTTTTGAAGGTCACAAAATGAAATCTCTGAAGCTTCCTTATCTGTTAAATAAAATGAATTTGCACTCAAAATATTTCTTCAGTAATGGTATAACCAAACCACCTCCATGCCAAATAGCTTCTGTGAATAATTCAAGTTAATATTTAGGACCAGAAGTTATCACAATATATAGAAATATCTACCCACCACTCTAGAAATTAAATCGAAATCATAAAGGATTGAGATTAATAATTAGCTTTCACTAAGTTGCCATAAAAAGGTGAATCCTTTCATGTGGGCATAGTTGTAGAGATTTGGTCACTGAGAACTTGTGATCAAAGGTGTTAAGATCAAAGATCAAAGGCAAGCATCTACCAATAAGCCACATTCCAGGGCCAATACAATGCATCTTGATGATCATTATCCCTTGTCCTTATCAATCCTATCTCATAGCTCAACTTACATGAATTTGTAGAATATTCACCTGCTCTTAATATCATGTATAGTCAATCAGAGGATATATCACAGATCATATTTTCTTGACAGTCTTATTCATCAACATACTAATGTTGTGCATTGTAGAATTCTGTGATTTTAAATTGTAAATTATCACTCAGATTCACCCACTACTATCCTAAAAATTTTCCTAAGGTTAATGCAAATGCAATCTGTAATTCTTCGATAAAGTACAATGATTCTTAGAATGTTAGAGTTGGAGTAAGAACATCACCTTCAGAAGTTCAGGAACATTTTATCATTACTACTCTCTCAAAATACTCAAATATTTATTAATAATCATTTCCTATCATCATTTCAACATACTCGCCCCTTGAGCAGCTATTATTTCATATTCTACCTCTACAGATGTGCCAATTTTAAAAACCTCATGTAATTAGAAAATGTAGTCTATTTTATCCATTTCTCCAATGTAATATCACTGTTTCCAAAGTAAGTCCATGTAAGTTTTCTCATGGATAGAGCATATTGTTTTGTATGCATGTGTATATTGGAATAACATTCTCAATGGGCATTTCAATGTTTTATTATATGTTATTATAAAGGGTTTTGCTATGTATATTTTTGTATATGTGTCTCATTGGACATATGTTGAAATCTATTTTTTATATAAAATTATAATTCAAAATGCTGGATTAAAGAGGCAATTCTATGTGTAATGTCTTAAAGGTTTCCAATATGTTTAAGAAACTGACTATATCATTTTAAGTGCTAAGCACCAATGTATAAAGATTGTAATTTTTACATAATGGTTGTGCAGGTCTATCTTATTGTTTCTATTTCCACTAATCTCTATATGTATGCAATGTCTAAGTATGTTATGATCTTTCCATATTTTCCTTGATTGTTGTTATATTACTATAGAGATATGTTTTTGGATTTTTGGATAACTTATTCAGAATGGTTAAAGTATTTCATTGGCATTAATATGCTCTTAATATATTTCTGATTCAAGTCTATTTAAATAAATGTATATTTGTACACACTACATGTACACATGCATATATTCATACTTATATGTGTATATATTCAAATACCTATATATGTATACATATATAAGAATATACAGATGTGTACATACATGTATATATAAATATACATACATTATTATTTTCATTTGTCTGTAAGTTATCGTTTTATTTTATTTGCCAAACATGCCCTTTATGGATTTTACTTTATTTTATTTTATGTTTAAGATGTAAAGAGGAGCCAGGTGCTGGTGGCTCACACCTTTAATCCTAGGCACTCAGGAGGCTGAGATCTGAGGATCATGGTTCAAAGCCAGCCTGTGCAGGAAAAGTCCATGAGACTCTAATCTCCAATAAACCACCAGAAAGCCAGAGGTGGTACTATGACTCAACTAGTAGAGCTCTAGGCTTTGAGTTCAAGAGCTGAGGGACAGTGCCCAGACCCAGGGTTCAAGGCCCAGAACCACCACCACAACCAACAACAAGAAAAGTCAAAGACTCAAAATGCAATAGTATTAAGCAGTCTTAAAGATAGGATCAAGTCTAACATTTTAGAATTAACTTAGATACCAGCAAACTTTGAGTCCAACGAGCCATGAGCCCTCAGAATGTTGACTGAATTTCTTAGTTTATTTACACAATCATTATAAGTATGCATTTTCTCATCTATCTTTCATTTCACCAGAGAATGTGTATTTATACTTTATGTCATACTTGAATACCAAAGCCTTTGGAAGATAGTTATTAATTGGTGTATATTAATTATATGAATATATCTTATTGAAATATCTTACACTCTCACATATTGATGAAGGGCCTGATAAACCCGTTTCTGGTTTTCTCCATTCCCATTGCCCTTTATATTTCAACTGTTTTCTGTGAATTTCTTTGTGCTATCTTCACATATTGTCAAAATGTATTAAAGTTCTATTTACTCACTGTCATTGAAAATTATGCAATGCTGAATATAAAAGCAAAAATCTAGATAAATGGAGACATAATTTTTGTGGATTGGAGGATACAATTGAGAAAAGATATAAATTGTCTCTTCCCCTTTTTTGGTCATTCATGGGGCTTGAAATCTGGTCCTGGGCATTGTCCCTCGGCTCTTCAGTTCGAAGTGAATGCTCTACTAATTGAGCAACTGTGCCACTTCTGCTTTTCTGGTGGTTAATTGGACATTAGAGTATTACAGACATTCCCATTCCAGCTAGATTTCAACCACAATCTTCGGATCTCAGCCTCCTATGCAGCTAGGATTACAAGCATGAGCCAACAGCGCTCAGCTTCACAGTTTTATTTATGTTTATGACAATTTCTAAAAACACCTGACTAGCACTCTTTGAGTCATTGATAAAGAAAAATAAACTAGAATATATTTCTCTGTCCAATATTAAAGCTATTAGTGTGAAATTGTTATATTTGTAGGGGAAAGATTATATAGCTCAATGGGTCTGTAGGGCACCAGATTAGATCCACATAAATATTATCAAGGAATATTAACTAAGGGGTAAAACCCAACAGTTGTGGAATGACGTTCAGTTAAATAAGAGGTGATAGGTTAGGCAGTATTTGGGAAAATTAAAAAGTGAACATTGACTTAAACATCACAATTTATTCAAATGTTAACTTCAAGCAGGATTAAAACGTGGCATATAAAACAAAAAGAGAGATTTAAATGTAAAGCAAAGATGTTTTGACAATTTTGAGATGAAGCAGTCTTAAATTTGGCATTAAAATTATAGGAAAGGAAAACGAAAGAGTTGGACTCAATAATAGTGTAAAACACTTTAGTCTATGAAAGCTCATATACAAGTATTGAATAGAAGTTGGGAGCAGGTGGTGAATGTATCTCATCCTAGCTACTGGGTAGGCTGTGATTTGAGTATTGCTGTTTGAAGGCAGCCCACAAAATAAACTCCCTGATAATCTTATCTCTGATTAATCAGCAAAAAAGCCAGAAATGAGGCATGACTGAAATGGTAAATTGTTAAAAAAATTGCAACAAATCTCAGGGACCCTGAGTTCAAGCTCCAGGACCAAACAAGTTTGAATCAACATGATATAATGTAACTGCTTTAAATTTTAACAATTAAATCAATGAATATTACACATTCCCCCAGAAATATAATTGGATACAAAAAGCATAATTGTTTTCTTACAACAAGTAATGGAACCATGAATTTCTTTCACTTAACAATTCATGTTTTATGTAACTTTAATTATCAGACATCCAGGACCAAAGCTAAATATATTAATTGTATACCACATGAAGCAAAGTGATTATAGTTAAGAATGGATATTTTATCCTAGCCAGAAGATAAATTTTTGAGCATTCTCACTAAGAAGAAATGTTACATGCAGAAATTAATGGATATGATGTAGCTTTATCATTACACAACATATAAATGAATGGGTTTATCAATCAATATTTCATAGCTATGTAAAAAATAATTGTGTAGCTAGGAGCCAGTGGCTCATGCTTATAACCCTAGCTACTACGAAGGCTGAGAGTTGAGACTAATGGTTCAAAGCCAGCCTAGTCAGGAAAGTCTGTGACACTCTTATTTCCAATGAGCCACCAGAAAAGTGGCAGTGGCTCAAGTGGTAGAGCACTAGTCTTGAGCTGAAGAGCTTAGGGACAGTGTCCAGGCCCAGATTTCAAGCCCCATGACCAATAAAAATTTAAAATAAACAGTTACAAATAAACAAATATTTCACATAAATGTTAAAAAATATATTCTAGCAATTTTTAAATCCTTACTAGGTATACTAGTTTATATAAATATAGAGAATTGCTTTCTGCATTAGTTGTCATTGAATCAATTTGTAAATCCCATATTTCTCACTCAATTCATACTTTTATATTTCTATACTTATATATCTTAAGTATAATTAAGTGATACGTGAAAGGCAATACTGTTTTAGGATTCTCCCTTGGCTTTCTATAATTAACCCTCCTACCCTGAAATCAATATGCCCTCCAACATAGTCAGACGTTTCATCTCATTGGAGCAGAAAAGTATAAGCCATAATCATTGTTGGAACAAGTAACATTTCACATGTATTTCACTTAGTTTAAGAACCAAAACATTAAAATCATCTTAACAATGCCAGTGATAGCACAATGTCTTCTGAGCTTTTCAGTCTTTAAGGAGAGGAAAATCTTTAATTATACATCTATTTTTTTCTACCTAACATCCTATATCTTAGGTAACTCTCTGTTCCTGATTAGAAGACTGGAACAAAGGCAATAATGAAAAGAGCCAAGGGAAATATTTGAAAACTATTAAAAAAGCAATTACAGACACTCTTGTTTTCATCAATTTCAATGAGAATGTATGTTAAAGGATCACTTATTGTTGCATTTAAAGAGCAATAATTAAACTTTAATTAGCAGTGAAGACAGGTTTACTTTGAACAATTCAACACAAGCATAATGGATTTATCTTGTTTTTTATGCAGTTGCCAAAATAATAGAGAGCAATACACAAAGGCAGGAGAACACCTAAGTCAAAGCAGTAAACTTTTGTCTATAAAATAATTTTGAGGGTTTGACGCTTTCAAAATCAGGCTTGCAAAGAGGAACGTGTATTTGCTTTGGTATGAACAATAAAAATATAAAATTCCTCTATTAATGTTTATCATATTTTGACTAGCACTTCTCGTGTTGGAGAAGAGTAAAGTTATGAAAAAGTTCAAGATTATTGGACTATTCCCCAATATCATTCTTATTTATCAGCTATAGCTATGGAAGTAGCCTTGATTACTCTTAATATCATTCTTCTTTACATTTAGAAGCATTGTTTGTTTCTGGGTTATAAGCTGAAAACACTTAAGTATTAATAAAGGGTCATTTCCTAAGAGTGGAAAGACGGTTTGTAAACAAGCCTAAAATATCAAAGACTTAGAATAGTGGAAACTATTTTCTAGCTATATCACAATCTGTAGCTGTAGATTTTGTTTCCCATCGTTCCAGGGGAACCATTTTTATTATCTTCTTTTTCACCATCTAGTCATCCTATAACATCCTATACCATCCTGGGATGGCTGTACATTTACTGGATTCTCTAATTGCTGTTGAAAAGTTAGGAAGGATAGAAAATTGAGTTTTTGTATCTGTCTTACCTTATTTTTTTTTATTACTTTAGAAACTGTAACTCAAAATGACATAAATTATCTTTATAATATTAGGAGACAGATTTCATTTCCATATTCTTACCCTAGCCTTCTACATAATTTTGGTATTTAGTGATCCCCAAATGTGAAAATAAAGATAGGAAACCTCTTATTTAAATATTATTTAGAATTTCAAGACTTCTTTAATTAAGGCCTGTAAGTAGCATGCAAAGCCAGTGGTAACATTTTCTTATTCTCAAAAACTAGGAAATGTGGTGTCCCTGTAGTTGCATCAGGAAAAAGCTGTAGTTGAATTAGTTTACCAATCTTAACGTGCTGCAAAATACTTCTACACGTTAGTTGGCTTGAATAATCCGTATTTATCATTTTGCAGTTCTATAGGACAGAAATTTAAAAGAAGTCTCACTACATTAAAATGGAGCCACCTACAGAGCAAAAATATTTTTCAAATGATTCTAGTGGAAAAGTATTTACTTGCTCTTCTGCTTTCCATAAATTCAGAATCTCAGTTGTTGTTTTTTTCTTTATTTTCTAATGTAGCATCTTTACATGTCTCTGATGGTTCTAACCTCATCATGTCCTTTCGAACTACACCTGGGACTTTAAAGTACCCATTTGAAAATATTTCCCCCATCTGATAATTCTTCATATTTGTGTTCCTTGGGTTATGAAAGGTGATTATTTTACAAACATATACATATAATGCTAATGTACATTTGAGGTATTAGTTATTTGGGAAAGACAGATATTATGGAAAGGTATTTTGCTATGTAAAACGAGTATTTAGCATTCTTTCTATTATAAATTGTTATCCTTTCATTAATTTTGAACAACATATTTCTTCTATGAAATATAACTTAAAAAAATAGTCCCTGAAAGCAATTAATCCTCATTAAAACATTGTCATGTACTAGAAATCCTAAATGTCAGAGAGCAGCTCCTAAAGTAATTATGGCACTATCACTTTTTGTATATTCTGCTTACAATGTTGTCTTTTCAAGAGCATTTGATTGTTATTATTTTGCAATTATGTTTAATATTTATTTGACTGCTATTTTTAAAGAATGCATTACCCAATACTGGTTCTCTTTTTCAAACTTTTTTGGGTCTATTCTATTTCTAAAAGAAACACAGCCACTTGAATTACATGAACTGGTTATTGAAGTTGAATCTTATTTTAAAAACTATATTTTTAAAAAGTTAGTCAAGGCAAATGGTTAACTCGCTATTTAGAGTCATGTTCAGAGTCTGTGGTGAAATCCAGAAAGAGAAAAAAAATCGTGTTTTTTTCTTCCTTGAGCCACTCTGATTTACTTCATCTATTTCTGAAAGAATAAAATTCTGGTTTTGAAGCTTTTTGCTTCATATCCACAATAGGTAATTCTTCCTTTATTAATAGGAGAATTTGGAAAAAAGATAAGAATCCACACTAGAAAAAGGTGAAGAGGAAAAGAGAAGGAGAAATCTAGATTTTTTTCTTGCTCCTCTCAATCACAAGGTCTGGATAATGATTGTGGATATTAGATACAGTGCTCTAGAGTGATTAAACACATCTATAGAAATA
Source organism: Dipodomys merriami (assembly GCF_024711535.1). Classification (NCBI taxonomy): domain Eukaryota; kingdom Metazoa; phylum Chordata; class Mammalia; order Rodentia; family Heteromyidae; genus Dipodomys; species Dipodomys merriami. The sequence continues at coordinate 300,755 of NW_027205627.1, forward strand.
GAAAATCCCTTATGGTAAATAATGCTGGAATAAACATAGTTGTGCTTCCCAGTAGCTTCCCAGATGCCCCTCAGTAGATGAATGGATCAAGAAAATGTGGTATATACAAAATGGAATTCTATGCCTACATCAGAAAGAATGGCATTGCCCCATTTGTTAGGAAATGGAAAGACTTGCAAAAAATTATATTAAGTGAAGTAAGCCAAGCCCAAAGAAACATAGGTCCCATGGTTTCCCTTATTTGCAATATCTAGTATATGTATGAGTCAAGCAGAAAAAGTTAGATAAGGCGATGTTAGGAAAATGAACCCTAAGATATGTATTTAAATGTTTTTTTTCTTTCATGCATTTGTTTCTAACGCATTTACAAGATTATTTCTTTGTTACTTTGTATGTCTGTCCCCCCACAGTATAACTCCTGCTTTCACTGTATTTGATGTCAGTATAATTTGTGGAGGGGAATGGGAAAAACAAGTCGTTTAAATAAGGATACAGGTGGACCCATTGCAACAATGAGAAGTACAAGTTGTCATGTTGAAAACGAACTTTACAACTTTGGTGGGGGTGGGGGGAGGCTGGGAAGGGATGGCAAGGGGAAACAAAGGAGGTAGCTACAATGCTTGATAAGAAATGTACTCATTATCTTACCCGTGTAATTGTAACCCCTCTGTACAGTATTTTCACAATGAAAAATAAAAAATAAAAAAATAGTTAATCCCACAATTGATCACAATGAGAATGCTTATTTATAAAAAAAAATGTACTATCTTCCAATAGGAAATGTTATCAATTTGTTTAGTTCTTGTTTAGGATTTGTTAAATTCTGGTGTGCTATAATCAACTATCATAAAAGTATAAAACCATGGTAAGAAACTAGCATCTTAATATCATATTCTAATATTAGCTTAGTTATACCTGTGTTATATGTATGAGGCTGTATTTGAGTTTTACCTCAATTTCACATGCTATACTCTTCCAACATATAAGCTGAAAGAAGACTCCCTCTGGAAATATGCTATTTTTATAGCTAAGTGGTAAAAAGACACAGATAATGATATAGAAATCTTCCCCAGAAATAGCCTTTCACCACTTCTGGTTCACTTTTGTAAGCTGAAGTAAGTCACATGACCAATCTTGACACTGCAGAGTAGAGGTAAATCTCACCTACAGGAAGCTGATTCAGGACATCGAGTAGTATGCCAAGATATGCAACACTTGAGATAAAGAGGAAAAAAAGAGAACCATAATACAATCAATTATACTTGTCATCACATGACTCTGCAAGAAGGATGCTATTACGTTCCTTATTTTCTAAAACTACTGAGATCTTCAAATCATGTCTTTTAAGTTTGGATGTTACAGAAATTAGAGAACATTTTGATACTGAGACAACATAAAATCTCAAAGAAAGTTGGAGTAATCATTTCAATACTACCTTTTGTTCTCCAAGAAAAGAAACCATTTTATAGACAATAATTTATAATGTCTTACCTAGTATCTTATTTTTCCAGAAATGGATTTGTTAATATAGGTGACTATCCACCAGAATAAATGTCTTCATTTATCTGCATCTTGTGCAAACAGCAAGTCAATTAGATGTAAGTGGGAGTTCATCAGTAGCACTTTTTAAAAATGCAAAAAATGTGGACAGGGAGCCAATATACATATTTTTCCACCATCACCTACTACATCCTCCTCCTTCCTTCCTACGAAACACACCCAATCAATAAAAAGGCGTAGGTATTTGGTTCTTGACCTGGAAAGTGGAATCAGAATGTTATGGATGTCGGGATGACAGTTAATAGTATTTTACATAATAATGTCACATACAACAGACCTAAGAGTCCTGTAGGTCTTAACACAACTTCCTTAGTGATGTTATAGGAATGTCAGCCTTACTGGACTTAGTATTGTTTTCCACTCCCTTTTCTACCACCTGACCTAAATTGTAATACATATTAACGGAATGAAAAAGTAATGCCAGCTTAAGAAATTCCCATTGCAACAAGACATTATGCCGAATAAAGAACTTTACAACTTTGCCAGTGGATGGGGGAGATCGGTGGGCGGGGATGGTAAGGGGAAACAAAGGAGGAAGTAAAAATGCTTGATAAGAAATGTACTCATTACCTTGCTCATGTAATTATAACCCCTCTGTACTGTATTTTCACACACCAAAAACTTATTAATATAAAAAAAGTCATTTAGGGCTCCGGGAATGTGGTTTCATGGAACAGTTATTGCTTAGCATGCATGAAACCCTGGGTTCAATTTCTCAGTATGACATAAACAGAAAAAGAAACACTGGAAGTTGTGTTTTGCCTCAAGTGGTAGAGTATTAGCCTTGATCAAAAAAAAAAAAAAAAAAAAAGAAGAACAAGAAGCTCTGGAACAGTTCCCTGCCCTGAGTTCAAGCCCCAGGACTGGCAAAAGAGTCATTTAGCTAGGAAATGCAAAATAAACAACCCATCCTTGGAATATATAATTGCTCCTTCCAACTGATAGCTATCAATAGTCATTAATTCATGTACTTTACCTATATTAGGATACTGTGTTGAACAAAAAAAAAACGTTTAGTTAATATGTCATGGCAATTAATACCAGCAATATGCTTAGATATCAGTGAAGATTAATTCTGGAAATTCAGATTCCAGGCTCTTGAGTGGCCACTGCTAATCACAATCAGAAGGGTAGTATAAGTGAGATTTGGAAATCTTTTTGCTAAATTATGGCACCAAAAAGGCAGAGGTTAATTAATAGTTTTGACAGAAGGAATAACTCCAGATGGAAGGAATAAATAATAATAACTAAATTATACCATAAACTATTCTAAAGAACCATTTTTGGTTATTGAAGAACAATTATCAACTAGGCTTATTCCTCATTGCCTTTAGCATTCTAATAAATTAGACTAGTTCGTAATCTCTGGGGGATAAGTTGTATATCCTTCTATACTGCTCTTTCATACCTGATCTCCTTTGCTTTCTACAAATCTGTCTTTCTCTATTTCTCTATTAACAATTTCTGATACTAATTCTACATACAAGACAACAGAGGATGCTAATGTAAGAGTCCCATAGCTCGAGTCATTAATGTAAGAACATGGAAAAGAAGGACATATTTATTGCTACCTCCATTTTATTGAAAAGCTGTAATGTCACACCATTTGATTCAAATTTCCATTCTTTGTCAAAATACTGTCATTATGTGCACATAAATGCAAATATGAGCTGGATGCCGGTGACTCACACTTGTAATACTAGCTACTCTGGACGTTGAAACCAGAGGATTGTGGTTCAAAGCCAGCGTGGTCAGGAAAATCCATGAGAATCTTATCTTCAATTACCACCAGAAATCCGGAAGTGGTGCTGTAGCTAAAGTGGTAGAGCACTCAACTTGAGTTGAAGAGCTGAGGGACAGCGCCCAGGATCAGAGTTCAATTCCCATGACCAACAGAAAAAGTTCCTCAAAAGGAACTACAAAGTCAGTAGTAATCTTCCCAGGGAGAGAACATAATTCCAAAATAATTCAGTGCACCTACTTTTGCTGAGTTGTTATGGTTTCTTTGTTGAACATATTCTCTTCTTTTAAAAAAATTGTCAAATACTAGCTTTATAATAAACTTCATCTAACATGTCTTGGTTCAAAAAAGAAGTCCATACAGTTGATGTCACTTGGATTTATTACAATCTCAAGCCAACAGGCAGGAGAGTCTGTCAAACTTTTTTTTTGGGGGGGGGGAGGGTACGGTCGTGGAGTCTGAACTCTGGGCCTGGGCACTATCCTTCAGCTCTTCAGCTCAAGGCTAGCGCACTACCACCTGAGTCACAGCGCCACTTCCGGTATTTTTTCTTTTTGCTTATGTGGTGCTGAGGAATCGAACTCAGGGCCTCAGGCATGCAAGGCAAGCACTCTACCACTGAGCCACCTTCCCAGCCCTCAAACTCTTATCTGTAATCAAACACCAAAAAAGCCAGAAGTGAAGTTTTGGCTCAAGCAGTAGAGTACTAGCTATGGTGGCAGGAGGGCAGAAATATAACTGTTCAGGGACAGGGTCCAGACTCTGAGGTCAAGCCCCAGAACCAGCACAAACTAAACACACAAGCAAGCAAAAAACCCCACATATTTCTTTGGGACCATCCTTAAAGCACTGGTATGAAAAGAGGCTCCTTTTGCTGATCATACTCACTGGATCCTGCTTTTTGGAATCCTTATTGCTATGGTGAACTCAGGACCAGATTAAAGGAATGGATAACTGGCTCCTGCAAGAGGACAGTCATGTCAGGAGTGAAATATCAAGGCATAAGGTACCTTTACACCTACATGTCTTTGTTCTTTGCAGTAGAACACTTTTAAAACAACGTTATTTCCTTTTATCTTTGTTGGCCTTCAAATGGCATATTGTTTCCTTTTGTAATACTCTCAACTAGAAATTTACAGACAAGTTTTATGTGAGTAAAGACCGCACTCGAAAAAGTCAGAGACAGAGTTTCCTTCAAGCTTTGAATTTTTTTTCTTGTACAGTAAAACGAGAGTACAAATTAAGTTGAACTTGTCATTTCTCTATGTTCAATTCATCTCTTGGAATCAGTTTCCACTTCCAGTAACAGTACCTTCCAATTATTTCAAGTAACAATCTATGGTGCTGCTCCAGGTAAAATGAACGTTTTGTGGCTTCATTGAAATAGCACAAGTATATCTTTGTACATGAGGCAACATGTGTTTCAGAAACAACTGAGTCATGAGAAAATACAGAATTTAAATCGCTTATAAAACATTATACATGTACATATGGCCATATAAAATGATGTTAAATGAAATGGACTCCAAGATAGGACACAACGTGATTTATCTTTATTGTTACCTCACAGGTACTATGTGATTTTTTTGTTTCTCTTCTATTTTCTACCTCCACGGTATAACCTCTGTTTTCACTGTATTTGATGTCGGTGATCTGCATATTGCATATACCTTTTTCTAATGTGTGGAGGGGAAGCGAAATAACAAAACGCTGAAACAAGGATACAGTATAACCCATTGTCACAATGAGTTCTACAAGACACTATGTAGAAAATGAACTTTACAACTTGGGGAGGGGAGAGGGTATTTGGGGCGGCAAGGAGGAAAGGGAAAGCAGGGGAAAAACAAAAGAAGAGGTAACAATGCTTGATAGATTATGTACTAATTAACTTATTTATATAACTCTAACCCCTCTGTACAACATTTTTCCAATGAAAATCATGAAAAAAAAACATTATCCTGGAGTACAATAAGTTCAAATTTCCTAAGTACTCTATAAATCAAGACCAATTTTAAGTGAGAATGTTCTCAGAAATATTTGTGTGTGTGTTATGCATAATTTCACAAGTGTATATAAGTTCACAGTAGGAGAAACAATATGAATAATAGGAGAAAAAGAAATTCTGTGTTTAAGTATGGTTGCTCAATACAGTTAGAAAACTGCAAATAAGACAAATTTGAAACAATAAAGCCATGGCCAGTATGTAGATCTACGGGAGTGATATAGAGAAAGCATTACTACTAAGTGGAACATGAAGGATGAGGCCACTCTGTTTCTTCTACTAGCTCTAAATCGTGGCAACTAATAATGCAAATTTGTAAAAAGTAGAATGGAAGAATAATTCTAGATTCAAAGCAAGTCATATATAAGAGCATGGACTTAACTGGAAAAATGTCATGTTGAGAGAGTAGGAATTATACTAGCAATGAACTGGTGGCTAAGTTCACATATATTTTTATTTCTTTATTTTTCTTTTCTTTTTCCTTTGGTATTTGTGGGGCTTGAACTCTGGGCCTAGGCACTCTTCCTCTATTCTTCAGCTTAAGGCTAGCAGTCTACCACTTGATCCACAGTGTCACTTCAAGTTTTCTGGTTGTTAATTAGGGATAAGTGCTACATAAACTTTCCTACTTGTGTTGGATTTCAACTGCAACTTTCAGATCTCAGCCTCCTAAGTAGCTAGGATTATAGGAGTGAGCCACTGTCACCCGGTTTAAGATCACCTTTCTACCAGTGTACACTCAATATATGTAATGTGTATGTTCATCTATCTTTTTTTTTAATTTAATTTTATTTTATTTGTGAACATACTGTACAGAGGAATTACAATTACATGGACAGGATAATGGGTACATTTCTTACCAAGCATTGCAGGCTCCTCCTTTGTTTACCTTTCACATCCCTTCCCAGCTTCCCCCCTCCCCCCAATCCCAATCCTTCTCCTTCCCCCCTTTTCCCAACCCCCACCCCCGCACCGACGTTGTAAAGCTCGTTTTGGACATGACAACTTGTACTTCTCATTGTTGCAACAGGTCCACCTGTATCCTTAAACAACTGGTTTTTGCCCATCTCCTCCACAAGTTATACTGACATCAAATATAGTGTAATCAGGGGTTATACTGTGGGGGAGGGACATACAAAGCAACAAAGAGATAATCTTATAAATGCGTTAGAAACACATGCATGAAAGAAAAAAAATTAAAATACACATCTAAGGGTTCATTTTCCTGACATCACATTATCTGACCTTTTCCGCTTGATTTATTCATATACTCGATATAACAAATAAGGGAAACCATGGGACCTATGAATAGCAAAAATGCTCCTCAATGGAAAGAACACTGCTGGAGGAATATCAATACCAAACTTCAAACTCTACTATAAAGCCATAGTAATCAAAACAGCTTGGTATTGGCATAAGAACAGACCTCAGGACCAATGGAATAGAATTGAAAACCCAGAAATGAACCTACAGACCTATAGCCATCTAATCTTCGATAAGGGAGCTAAAACAGTAGAATGGAAGAAAGACAGCCTCTTCAGTAAATGGTGCTGGCAAAATTGGTTAACTACATGTAGAAAACTAAAGCTAGATCCTTATATATCACCCTGCTCAGAATCAACTCCAAATGGATCAAAGACCTTGAACCCAAAGCAGACACTCTGAAAACATTACAGGATGGAATAGGAGAAACCTAGGTCTCCTTGGCTCAGGCCGAAATTTTCTGAATAGAGACCCGGAAGCACAACAAATCAAAGAAAGGTTGGACAAAAGGGATTGCATAAGATTGCAGTGCTTCTGCAGGGCAAATGACATAGCTGGCAAGATCAATAGAAAGCCCACCGATTGGGAGAAGATCTTTACTAGCCATACAACGGACAAGGGTCTCATATATAAAATATACTTGGAACTCAAAAAATTAAACCCCCCAACAACAAATCCTCAAAGAAACAACTGCCCAATAAATAAGTGGGCGAAAGACTTAAAGAGAAACTTCTCTGAAGAAGAAAGAAGGATGGCCAATAGACACATGAAGAAATGTTCAACATCCCTAGCCATAAAAGAAATGCAAATCAAAACAACATTGAGATATCACCTCACTCCAGTTAGAACAGCAAAAATCAAGAACTCTAACAACAACAGATGCTGGAGGGGATGTGGACAGAAAGGAACCTTACTTCATTGTTGGTGGGAATGTAAACTTGTTCAATCACTTTGGAAAGCACTATGGAGGTTCCTCAAAAGTCTTCACATAGAAATCCCTTATGACCCAGCAATCCCACTTTTGGGCCTTTACCCAAATGTTTACTAACAAGACCATACTAAAGCTATCAGCACAACTATGTTTATTGCAGCATTATTTACCATGGCTAAGATATGGAACCCACCCAGATGCCCCTCAGTAGATGAATGGATCAAGAAAATGTGGTATATATACACAATGGAACTCTATGCCTCCATCAGAAAAAATGACATTTCCCCATTTTTTAGGAAATGGAAAAAATTGGAAAAAATTATATTAAGTGTTCATCTATCTTTATATGAATTCTTAAGTTAAAAATCTGGGCTACAAGTTAAACTTTACACTCACAAAACTGTTTCAAGTTTAAAAGTTGATACTCCTGGAAAGATAAAACCTAAGAATGTAAAGGATTCTGGGAAATTCCATTTGCATCCAGCCTGGTGGAAAAAAAGTATTTGTGACAATTTCTATAATTACACAGCCTAAACCTCCATTGTAAGAATGCTGAAATGATGGAATACTAGGTATGAGCAAGACTGCTGAATAAGAGCTTGAGGTTTTGGCATACATACATGCAAGCATGCACATACACAGAGGCATTTATATGTGTAAACACACATATGAAACAACACTCAGAATGTGTAGAAAAAGTTAGAAAATAATAGAAAATATGTCCTAAGACTAGAAAAACTGATAATTTTTAATATTATACAGTCCTCAAGTGAACTTTCCCAAAAAAGCTTGAGAAAATTACAAATACCAGAGATATTAAGAAAGTCAAGAAATCATTATTAAAGTGATCAGATCCATGGAAGAATGAATCAGAGAACCCTGCAGGTGCATCTGAAAATGTTCATATCCTGTGACAAATGTTAGAACGTCTTTGAAAATTGTACATAAACAGTCAGAGCAGTCAGTCTAGTGGATAAGATCATCGGAGAAGTTCAGAATTGCTAGCCTGTTTCTAGATTAAATAAACCAACAAACTATGGTAGGGCAATGTGATACAAGCCAGGAATTCTCGCACTCTGACTAATATAGGAGATTAGATAGTAGAATTACATAGTGATACCTTCCCTGGACCAGGTAGTATAATTTTGTCTCAATAAAAGAAGCCAAACAACAAGAAAGGAATACACAGGTGGAAGTTTGGGCTAATTTTATCACTATGTTTTGATAAGTCAAGTTTCTTATTGAAATGCACTCATATATAATCCTCACTTGTGTTTTACATGCTCTCTTCATTACAGAACATTGCTAGATACAAAATAGCTCATGATTCCCAATCAAAAATTTGAAAAAGTAAGCATCCTTCTGTTGGATTCCAAAGAAATGATGAAGGATTACAAAAGCTTAAGCCTGGAGAAATAGCAAAGTGCATCTTATGTAGGACTTTGGAGACCTGCCTAAATTAGAATTTAGATTTGAAATAAATGTTTTTTGTTTGTAATTTCATATTCTCTAGGATACTACAAAATTGTTTTCAACTAAAAGATATGATTTAGAAATTCACAAATGATTCTGGCATTCTATTTGCCTAGAATATTCTTTCAAGTGAGGTATAATTAGAAATTAGTTAAATGATAATTCCAACAGTTCATGTATTACATGATAATCTGAATAATATAGACAAAGTTGCCAAAAAATGGATGCTATTAATTTATAAATTTAGAAAAGGAGAATTTTTTGAGACTTTGGTGTAACATGGTATAAAGAAAGTAATTGTATGACATCTTTTTTCTTCTACCTATATATAGCACAGGAAGAAATTTCCTTATGTACCACTTAATTACTCATACAATGAGGAGGAAAAAAACCTAGTTTTAATATTTGTTTTTATTTTGTTTTTGTTGTTTAGTTTATGCTAGGGCTGGACCTCTGGGTTTGGGCACTGTCCCTGAGCCTGTTTTTGCTCAAGGCTACTGCTCTACAACCTGAACCTCAGTGCCACTTGTATCTGGTTATTCCTTATGAGTTTATTGGAAATAAGAATCTAAGGAACCTTGCTACCTGGGTGGGTTTGAACCATAATCTTCAAATCTCAGTATTCAGATCTCCTGAATATCTATGATAGATAAAAATAATATATAATAACATCAATATACAATAATAATATAAATACTATTTGCAAGTGTTCCTATCTCAAGAATACCACTGGAGGGAAAATGATGCAGAAAAGTTTAGTGTAGTGCTGTTTGCACAATTGGGAGGGCATCACAGCAGAAGTGTAGTATTTTTTTCACAATAGTGATAAGCTAGTCATGATGTGAATTCAGGCAATTTTCAGGTGCACCTTATAAGTTGCAAACTGTTGGGCTAGGATGACTATACAGCATAAAACCTTGGGAATGATGGTCATAGAAATAATAGCTTACTCTGATGAACAAAGGTTTACTCTTCAGGAATTATTATAGATAGGTCACAGTTTTATCTTCTACCAGAATGTGGGTATTTTTATTGACTTTTAAAAATGTAACATCTCAAAAAATGGCAAAACCTCCCATGCTCCTGGATTGGCAAGATTAACATCGTGAAAATGGCAATACTTCCCAAGGCTATCTACAAATTCAACGCGATACCTATCAAAATTCCACCCTCATTCTTCAAGGAAATAGAAGAGGCAATCCAAAAATTCATATGGAACAATAAAAGACCCCGAATAGCAAAAACGCTCCTCAACGGAAAGAACACTGCTGGAGGAATATCAATACCAAATTTCAAACTCTACTATAAAGCCATAGTAATCAAAACAGCTTGGTATTGGCATAAGAACAGACCTCAGGACCAATGGAATAGAATTGAAAACCCAGAAATGAACCTACAGACCTATAGCCATCTAATCTTCGATAAGGAAGCTAAAACAATAGAATGGAAGAAAGACAGCCTCTTGAGTAAATGGTGCTGGCAAAATTGGTTAACTACATGTAGAAAACTAAAGCTAGATCCTTATATATCACCCTGCTCCAGAATCAACTCCAAATGGATCAAAGACCTTGAACTCAAAGCAGACACTCTGAAAACATTACAGGATGGAATAGGAGAAACCTAGGTCTCCTTGGCTCAGGCCGAAATTTTCTGAATAGAGACCCGGAAGCACAACAAATCAAAGAAAGGTTGGACAAAAGGGATTGCATAAGATTGCAGAGCTTCTGCAGGGCAAATGACATAGCTGGCAAGATCAATAGAAAGCCCACCGATTGGGAGAAGATCTTTACTAGACATACAACGGACAAGGGTCTCATATATAAAATATACTTGGAACTCAAAAAATTAAACCCCCCAACAACAAATCCTCAAAGAAACAACTGCCCAATAAATAAGTGGGCGAAAGACTTAAAGAGAAACTTCTCTGAAGAAGAAAGAAGGATGGCCAATAGACACATGAAGAAATGTTCAACATCCCTAGCCATAAAAGAAATGCAAATCAAAACAACATTGAGATATCACCTCACTCCAGTTAGAACAGCAAAAATCAAGAACTCTAACAACAACAGATGCTGGAGGGGATGTGGACAGAAAGGAACCTTACTTCATTGTTGGTGGGAATGTAAACTTGTTCAACCACTTTGGAAAGCAGTATGGAGGTTCCTCAAAAGACTTCACATAGATCTCCCCTATGATCCAGCAATCCCACTTTTGGGCATTTACCCAAATGTTTACAAACAAGACCACACTAAAGCTACCAGCACAACTATGTTCATTGCAGCATTATTTACCATAGCTAAGATATGGAACCAACCCAGATGCCCCTCAGTAGATGAATGGATCAAGAAAATGTGGTATATATACACATTGGAATTCTATGCCTCCATCAGAAAGAATGACATTTCCCCATTTGTTAGGAAATGGAAAGGTTTGGAAAAAATTATATTAAGTGAAGTAAGCCAGGCCCAAAGAAGCATAGGTCCCATGGTTTCCCTTATTTGCAATATCTAGTATAGGTATGAGTCAAGCGGAAAAGGTCAGATAATGTGATGTTAGGGAAATGAACCCTTAAATATTTATTTTAATGTTTTCGTTTCTTTCATGCATGTGTTTCTAACGCATTTATAAGATTATTTCTTTGTTGCTTTGTATGTCCCTCCCCCACAGTGTAACCCCCGCTTTCACTATATTTGATGTCAGTATAACATGTGGAGGAGATGGGGACAAACAAGTCGTTTAAGGATTCAGGTGGACCTGTTGCAACAATGAGAAGTACAAAATGTCATGTCAAAACCAGCTTTACAAGGTCGGTGTGGGGGGGAGGGGGGTATGATTGGGTGCGGTGAGGAGGGAGGCAGGGAAGGGAGGTGAAGGGTAAACAAAGGAGGAGGCTGCAATGCTTGGTAAGAAATGTATGCATTATCCTGCCCATGTAATTGTAGCCCCTCTGTACAGTATGTATTCAACTAAAATAAAATAAAATTTAAAAAAAAATATGTAACATAGCATTGGAAATTTCATCTATTGCAGAATTAATTAAAATGCAAACAGATACTGTTTTAAAGGTCTCTGATATGGTATGATCTAAAAATGATTAGTTAGTAGTCATCTGAATTTTGAAGAATACATAAATTCTGTCCTCTTAACAATTATTCAGTTTTAAAAGTTAGGAGTTTCCGTAGAATTGAACTGTTTTGTGTTTTCGTATGAGATAATGGGGTTTTTTCAACATAAAGGCAAGTATATTGTGAAGATATTGTATAGTTTGATAACATTCAATTTGATGACCGTCTGATAAACAAAGGGGGAATAGAATGGTATTTACTATATCAATACAGTGAAATTATATTTTATGTAAGTTATTTTTAATTGAATTTTATTGTCAAGGTGATATATAGAAGGGGTTGCCATAATTGTAAGATGGTGAATATATAACATGTCGAAATTTTTACCCAATACCTCACTTTTCTCACAGTTTTCCTTCACCCCAATATCTTTCACAAGTTGTAATGTAAATTTCCATCATGTTGTCTTGTGAACATTGCTATTACATTGGTTTGTCCTTTGTCCGTTGTCGCGCCATGTTGTTGCTCTTCTTCCCTTCCCTAATTAAGATAAATACATATACAATGACACATGATACTGAAATCAAATACAGCAGGGGACAAACCGTAGGGGAAAACACAAAAGAAAAAAGAATCACAGAGTACATTAAAAACAACAATCACAAAGAAAACCTTTGTTTCCATATGTAGGAGTTCATTTTGCTCATCGTCATCTTATACATAGCTACTGAGCCATTCTGCTCATCTGCTAGGAATATCCTAGATATTTCCTACTTGTTACAATTAGGGAAAACATGGAATCTCTTTGTTTGTGTCTTGTTTATTTTACTTAGTAGGATTTTTCCATTTCCGTATGAATTGAAAGCATAGAATTCCACAGTGGATATAAATATATATCACATTTTGTCACTTCATTCATCTACTGAGAGGCATGTTGATTTAAAACATGATTGCATGTATGATGCCACCTCTCCAGATATTATAAAATCATGATTTTTATGAAGATAGGATTTCATGGTGGTACAAGTGTTGAGATATCTGGTTAAGTCTAATGTATATCTTGCACTGAATTAAGCAGGAAGATATCAAATATCATGTGGGTTAAAATGGTAGTGACAAAATATTCCCTTGAGAAAGATATAGGAGGCTGCCAGAAGTAAAAAGTAGTTCAGATAATTTTGAAGGATTTAGAAATGCAAGGTCAAGAATGTCTCTTTAAATAAAAATTATGTATTTGGAAGGGCAAAAGATGGGGAGGAGGAAGAAAATGACTGACAGCAGATCATTGTCCCAAGTTAGAGTATAAAAAGACATAAACTACAACTTCCCAGTTAAAAGGAGAGTAATATACTATGTCCCACTTAATTTAGATACATGCAAAATATTTACTTGAGTTTTTCCTACTTTAACCCTCCAAAATAAGTGAAGTCATAAGAAAAATTATGTTATTTCCATTACTTCAACCTGAACACTAACTGTGATGAGCCCTCTTTTTCTCTTTGCACTTGGAAAATAGTCCCTAAGTTGATGATGATGTGGCTGATTAGTCAGAGTTAGTGGCTTCTACTTGTACAATTATCCCAGAAGAGTTTAAAGCAGTTTTCCCCAAGATATCCAACTACATTTTCTTAAGCTGTACTTTGATCACACTCTCACACCTGAGCGCATAATTTGAAATTATACTTCAGCATTTCCTTGGCACATTCTACGTTGTGCCTTTCGCTTTTTTGCACATTCTTTCTGAGTTCATAGTTGCTCTATTTCCATTTCATCTATACAAACTGCTAAGAACATTGTTCAACTACTACTTCTTGTTTGCACAAGATCAGTCTATGTATGAAAGTACTTTGTCCATATTAAGCAATAACGTAGTACTCACTCTTTGAGGAGAAAAGTTCCACAGTGTAACTCTATGCCCACATTAGAGGATGTAGAATTTAAAGCATTTTGAGACAAACTGATATTAGAATTGAAAGTATCCTTAGGTCAATTTACTTGGAGCTCTTTAGTTTTCCCATGAGAAATATAAATATCCACAAAATCTAGAGCTAATTAGTAAGTATCCGAATTAACACTAGATCCTAGATGTTGTGTTAGTACAAGTCACCATTGTATTATTGTTACATCAGAATCCTTCCCTACTTGCCAATGGGTATGAAAAAATGAAAGAAAGACATTAAAGCAAAATGTCTTATCTTTTTAGGCATTCAGGCATACTGGTGAGGGTAAATTCTGAACTCTTCCATTCCATAAAAGCTTGAAGTTTATAAAAGAATTCCCTACATATAAGAATTTGTTGCAGGTTGATTGACAGGGTTATTTCACCACGGAGATATCACTAACAAGAACTAGAGTTAAATAGAATATATGACAGTTATGATGTGTCAATCGCTATTGAGGCATTTTCTATTCTAAAGAAGAATCAATTCGAGGAGTCTTCAGTCACATCAGTAATGCTGTATGCTCAACCTAATACTTGATGTTACATGTCCTACATTTATAATGAACAGACAGATAAGACATCCAAAGATATCTAAAGATATTTCAATAAAATCCCAAACTAATGTGGATGGATGGCCACACATTGGAAATGTAGGACAAATTAGGCTTGTCTGTGCTGTAGCTCAATTTATAAACTACTGAATAAACAAAGTCTTCAAAAATATTCACACAATACCTATGAGTAATGTTCATGACAGTTATATCTGTACAATTATTCTAAGGTCAGGATAAAAGTATTGGTTCCCAACATTTAAAATCAACAGGATCTGTTGAATTTATGGATTCAGAATTTTATGACTTCACACTCATAAACCAAAATTTTTCAATATGACTTTCACCAAAACAATGTTTTTATTGAACTTGTCTATGTCCTTTTACTTTTCAAATCCAAATAGCATATTTTTTTCAATATCTTCTTGCAAATTCCTTCCTTTACTACTGTCAATCTGTGTTTATTACTTTTTCCATTTCCTTATTTATCTCTTCCAATCTTGTTTATAGTGTTGCCCACATTGCTCACACCTGTGTCAGAACTTTCCTTTTCCTTTTCCCTTCAATAATGCCCCCAATTTTATTACTCTTTTTCATATTCATGGTAGTGGATATTTTGATGATGTTTAAACAGACCTATTTTGCATCTAAACTTTAGAACTATCAGAATTTTCCCCCTAAATCCATCATTTCCACCTGTGGTCCTCATAACTAAGATTAGCACTAACACAGTTGCCAGCCAAACGTGTGTAAGCACATTAGATTTCTTCTTACCCTTCTACTCGCTCCCATCAGATAAGATGAATGATCAAGATTTTCTCAGTTTTTTATCACTCAAATGATTTCTGATTTTTGGGTGATTCTGGTCGTGGGGCCTGAACTCTGGGCCTGGGCGTTGTCCCTCAGTTCTTCAGCTCAAGACTAGCACTCTACCACTTGAGCCACAGCACCACTTCCGGCTTCTTTTTCTCTGCTTATGTGGTGCTGAGAAATTGAACGTAGTGCCTCATGCATGCAAGGCAAGCGATCTACCACTGAACCACCTTCCGAGCCTCCACTCAAATGATTTCTATATACTCCTTTTTTATGCCCCTGACACCAGCCTGTTTCATTTACTCAACACTGTCACCTCGTCCTAAAACAACCATTTCCAAATTATGCTTTTTCCCCATAGTCTTTTCATATTAGTCCTCTCCATCACCAAATTACTCTCTTTGTAAGCACACAGAGTGAAGAGTTAAGACACAAATTCTAGTATCATTATTTACTCACTACATTGACAGTTGGCCTTACATTTCTCATCTATAAACGGATGTAATCTACCAGAAATAATGAAGAATATATGTGTTGACTTCTAGAGCAAGAAAAAGAAAAAGTGAAGAGTCCTTACATTTTCCACCTTACCTTACAAATAAGGAAAGAGTCAAATTAAATTTATTGGTATAAATTCACAAATTGTTTCCTGGAGAAATAAAAATAAATTTCACCTCCTGGCTCTAAGATCTATGTCCTTTTAAGGTAACTACAGATATGTAAGTGGTACTATGTAAATAGTGTCATGTTTTTTCAGATGTATTGAAGAACATACTCTTAATATATCATTGGAAACACTGGTTATTGAATAGTATCTATATGATACTATATCTATATGAACTAGATCTATATGATACTATATCTATATGAACTAATCACACTAAGCTGAAAACTACATCTTAGTCCATCAAAATGTGAAAATAATTAAGTTTATTCATAAGAAAATAATACCAACAAGAAAAGTGTGTACACCTTAGAGAGACTGCAGGAATAACATTAAGGTTTTTACTGTCTCTCCCTGTTTATGTGATAGTATTTCTTGATATTGAAACTCTCCTCTTGTTATTCTTATTGTATGTAATCCAACGCTATTTATTACTATATATTCAATATGGGAAATATAGCTTCAAAAATGTGTAATGTTTTTTCTTTTTCAATCACAATATTGTCATTATCAGGGTACACTGTGGTCATCATCATCCTCATCAAAATTATTATTAGCATCATAAGTGCTAACTATTGAAACTCTGATATGTATCTCTGATTTTGTGAATATTTGTCTTTTGATTAATAATTTTAATGTTACCACTGTGCATGCATCCATATAAAAATTTTGAACAAAGAAAAAAAAAAACTAAACCATAACAGGTAGCTTGACTCTGTGCTTATAACAAATTATAGGATAGATTTTTGAAGTATTGCAATTTCCTAACCAGTATGACTTAACTTCCTCTCTCCCCACCACTACACACAAATATTTAAGAGTTTGAACTGAATTATTTCAAGTAATATACTATAAATATTACTAGAATATCATGTGTGTCTCTAAAATTCCTTTAAAAGTAATAAATGCTACATTCTATTGAAATATTAGTTATTTTATTCTAGGAAACTCTTGGAAAAATAGACTGTATATCTTTGAAACAAAAAGGTAAAAAACAGTAGCATAAAAAGTTTTAGAGAGAGTCTGTTTTCAGAAATATATTTGTATATATATTATGTGTAGAAAGACATACATTTTAGAGATTATTCATTATCAGAAATATATACATATCTCTAAATTTATGTGTAGAACGATGAACATTTTAGTGAAACAAAAATCTTGCAGTATAATTAAAATTAAAAAAAAATACATTGAACCAAGTGCCAGTGACTCACACTTATAATTCCAGCTATTCTGGGTAATGAGGTCTTAGAATTGTATTTGAAACTAGCCCAGACAGAAAAGTACTTGTTTAGATTCTTATCTCCAATTAAACACTAAAAACAGGAATTAGCTCTATGTCTCAAGTTGTGGAGTGCTGGCTTTGAGCAAAAATGGCTTAGGGACAATGCCTAACCTTGCAAACAACATCAAGAACAACAACAAAATATATCACAATAATTTCACAGAAGCATCTTTCACCTCCTGTGAACATTTCTTAGACACATGAATACACGCCCATGGAAAATGTTAGGTTAAAAGTATAGAATATTTACGTCTATGTTAAAGACATGACTATTTAGATTGTTTAAGATATTTAGGTTATGATTCGAAATTAAGAATAATGATAATATATTGGGAATGGTCTTTTATTCTATTTTACGATAGTAATAAAATGATATTTGTAATTATTCTGAAAAATTGCTCTTGCTTGGTTTTTAAATTATAATAAGTGATAAACATTTTTAAATTATTTTCTTAGGAAAGGATAATTTTAATGGTATTAATTCTTTGGTAATTTCAAAACAATTAAGAAAATTATTCCAAGGCTGGTTTGCTCTAAGACTATATTTGTTTTCTTGTTCTAGTTTTCATATGTTCTTACAAATTAAAATTCAAAAAATTCAATGGATGTTGGCATTCAGGATCATCTTCATAGATACTAATAATGGAGTCGCTTAAGTGGAATTATTTTAATTCATTCGTTTTTGTCACAAATAAATCAAGAAGATTGTGTATTTTGTTTCTTTTCACGTTATTGGCTCTTATCCTGAGAATATTTTTTCTAGTAAAGTAGAGAAAAGCAATTGGATTGAGCAAGTAACATATGGGTATCATAAAATGCAGATGCATAGATTTGTGTTTTCTATCATTTGCTAAAAGTTTCTTTCAGAAAAGGTTATCAATTTCGTATAAGTGATGTGTAATTCCTAGATCTTCCAGTTATCACATTCATTTTTGATTGGGTTATCTCTGCATAAACTCAAAAAACAGACAAAAAAACTCAAAATGAACAGAAATCACATCTTTGTTTTAGAAGCTGTAGTTTACAAAGAACTTTTAGCCAACACCAAAAACATCTTTTTAGGTATTTTGCATTTTGTGTGAAGAATTTTTAACTATAGTTTTATTTTTTTGCTGACATGAAATTCACATGCAATATATTATCTCCTTTCATTGTATACATTTTAGTGCTTTGTAAGTGAATTGTACAATCATAGGTTTTCCAAGCCGAATTTTCACAAACTTGCATTTCTTCAAATAGAAATGCTATACATTTTATAACAGATATTAAAATAGATATAAAATTCAGTTACAGGAATTTGTCCTGCATACATCTTGTATAGGGTGTCTTTTCAAAATTTGTTTTGGGGAATTATTTCCACATTCTCACTCATACTGTCCAAGTGCACTGTCAGTGAACTACATTCCCGATCCATATAAGTTTTTTACTTCTCTTTAATAGTAAGTGGAAGTGTAATGGCTAGAACATATACAATTCTCTTTGCCCTTTTGGAAGACTTGAAAACTTGCTTGCTAAAATGACTGCAGTATTACACAAATCATTCTGCTATGCGGAGTATATAAATTTCTCCACAAATGCATTAATATTTTGTGTCATTTTTTATATTATGGTCATACTAGTGAACTTTCTTTTTCTTTTTTCTTACATACTAAAGAGGAGCTTAATTCATATACTCCTCCTATTGACTATTAATTTACATATGTTCTTTATAGAAATATCCTGTTCAGGAAAAATTTATACAGAATTAGAAGATATAAAACTACTTAAGATTCAGGATCATTGTAGCATTAATATTGTAGCATTAACAAATATGTGCCCTCTATCTGTTGGATATGTTTTCACTACTTTCATAGAATTAAGAAAGGTTTTCAGTTGATATTAGTTTATTCTTGCTTTTCTTTAGCCACTAATGCTTTCCATGTCAAATTTTTGGAAACTTTACTGATCCATTGTCATGAATTTTTACATTTATGTTTTGTAAGTTTTTACAACTCACTTTATTTTTTTTATTTTTTTTATTTTTAAATTTTTTTTATAATTTTATTTTAATTTTTGTATAAGGTTTGAAGTAGTAGCCTAAGATCATCCTTTATAACTCGAGAGGCAATAATGCCTCTAAAATTCTATTTTTATTTCATTAAGTCATGGAATCCTTTTCAAAATCGATTGACAATAAAACTAAGAATTTATTTTTGATAAATCTGTTATATTCTTCTATGTGTCAGTTTTTTCACTAATAAACATGATAATAAGATTCAAATCTAGTATGAGGGCTCAAGCTACACCATTTTACAAGATTGTTCTGACTGACCTGAATTCCTTGAATTTACATGTTTTATTGAGCATACATGTTTTATTGAGCAAACATGTTTTATTGAGCAGGTGGACCAATATTCTACAGATATCTAGATGTTTGATAGTCACCCATATTTTGCACCTTGTGAAAACACAAGACTCCATATATAGGGAAAAATGTCTTTAGAGAATGCTTAAAACAACTAAAATTAATTTAGGAATAGTTAAGATTTAGATAACACTATAGCATTATAAAGTTGAATGATTACGACTTGAGCTGTACTACAGAGGAGAGTGAGAATATAGAATGATGTAACACCTAGGAGCTGTATGTCATTGTTATTGGGTTTCAAAAACAGAAAAACTTCAGACAAGAGAAGGAGGAAAATAATCAAAGTGTCCTTAATCAAGTTTCTTTTTAATCCACCTAAGAGTGTGGACTGAGAGTCAGAGAAGATGGGAAAAATAAAATAGAAAATAAAGCATTGTATAGACCTGTTACAATGTAAAGAAATTGTAATAGGAATATGATAATTAATTTCCAAAGAAATAAAGGAAACAATAGGTAAACTCTAAAGGCAAAAAGAATGAAGAGAGAAAAGAAGCAAAGTAAAACCTTTATCAATAACAAATACAAGAATTTGGAAGTGAAAAAGAAGTGGAAATATTCTAAATAACAATAAAATAACAATAAAAATTGCTAACATGGATAGAAAATGGATCACATTTTATCATATAATTTTGAAAAAACATACTAGGAATGAAAATTTAAAAGTCATCATTTAAAACACTATTTACATTATAACTACACAGTATAGTTCAGTGGTAAAATCTTGTTATAGCATATGTGAAATAATGGTGTGATCTCCCAAGCATTACAAAGTACACACAAAGCACACACACACAAAAACCACATAAACACACACACACTCACACACACACACACACATACACACACATACACACACATCACATACACATATTTAGAATATTGATATTATAATAGTAAATAGAGGAAATTATCACAAATAATAAAAATAGGTTAAGGTATGAAATCATAATATTGCTCATACTATTTAAACGTTTAGTAGAAATCAAATAGTCATGATATACTTGGATTCTTATAGATTAAGTAAATTGAAAATTAAGAAATAGAAGAGATGAGAAACTTTGCAAATAACTTTTAAATAATAAAAATTTTGAAACATGTATCTTTTTATTTTGACAAAAGTTTAATGTTACTGGTGCTTTAACCTCAACAATTAGAATATGATAACCAGGTGCTCTCTATCTCGCTATGGGTGGCTAGATCGCTAATCATTTCACTCTAGATATTTTTATGATAAGGTCTCAGAGTTTCTCAGGCTCTCCCGAATTACAAACCCTATTTGCAGTTCCTACCATAGGTAGAAAATGGAAGCCACAAATCACCATGCCCAGCTCAAATTTTTTTTTTTAATTCTAGTACAAATATTTACAAAAAAGTGACCAGGAAATGAAACCTTTCTTTATATAGTATGTGCTTCTTGAAAATACAGTAATTATTTGTTACCTGGAAAAATATGTTTAGAACTATAAGAAAATCAATTTATTTATATTCACTAACCATATAAAAATTAAGAAAATAATTTTAAATATTCACATGTTAAATATTTTAAAAGCAACATATATGTGTCTGAATAATTTACATGTGTAAAAATCATGCAAAATTAAATTAACTAATCCTACAACTCTGAAAAAAGAATTATCCTAAAGAAACAAGAAAATAAGTAATTAAGATCAAAATTTGAAATATAGAAAATAAAATGAAGTGTACTCTTTAGTTGACTTAAGTAACTCTAAACCCTTTTTATATCAATTTTATAATAAAAATGCATGAACAAAGAAAGCAAAAGTACATTTGATCAATAGCAACAGCAAAAGCATCAGAAATTGAGTGTACAAAAAAAAATCGATGGAGGGGATATCAATGTTCCTTCCGAAAGAAATGTACTCATTACCTTATTTATGTAACTGTAACCTCTCTGTACATTACCTTTACAATAAAATTATATTGAAATTAAAAATAAAACAAATAATATAGCAATTAAGAATTCTTAGAAGCCATTAGTTAAAAACTTTATAAAAAACTGCCCCAAGTACCCAAGGATTATACTTTGATGATACCATTTAAATACTTAAACTTCAGCAGAAAAGCAAAATGTTTAAAAACTGTTACAAATAAAGTAATAAATCAGAATATATTACTATAATAATCATTGGATGGATTTTTAGTGGCAGTCAAATATGTAAGAAATGAGGTAATATGCCATTCGTTTGCACTTAATAAGTGAGAAAGAATTTTCTAGGTCTTTTAAAATATATCATAAATTTAATGAAGAAACTATTCTGTCACACCATATAATAATCAGATAAAGATGATATTAGAGCAAAGAACAGATTGTACAAAGATTTGGGATGTTAATGTATGTACTTATTTTGGTTTTGGAAAATTGTGGGGATTTCAACTTGGGGTATTGTTATTACTAGGCTGGCATTATATCAGTGGTCAATTTTAGGATAGGGGTTCCCTTTCTACAAGAACATGCACCTAATCTGTCCTTTTGTCCTTCCCATCATCAATGGCATCAGAGTTGCACACCAACTTGTCTAGCTTCCTGGGTCCTGCAGTCCTTCCAATCTTAGTCTCTAGATAGTGCAGGATGGTGGAAATGATCCAATGCACCCAGCTATAAATTGCGAAGGAACTCCCCTAAAATTTGTCCTAGTTTCTGTTCTCAAGCCTCCTAAGTAGTTAAGAGTACAGATTGGAGCCCCTGGTGCCAAGCAGTAACAGTATTTTTAAAGCAATTAGACATATATAAATGACAGGCTTGTGATAACCTCAGGAAAAGAATAAAAAGAGCAGTGAAGCATAGAGGACAGATAAAATTTTAACTAGCTACTCAGAGGGTGAATCAGCTTAGCTAACTACTCAGGAGGCTGAGATCTGAAGACCACTGTTCAAAGCCAGTCCAATCGTGAAAAAAACATATGATTATCTCCAAATAACCAGAAGTGCAGCAGTGGCTCAAGTGGTAGACCACCATCCTTGGGCAAGATACTTAGAGCAGAATGATGAATGCATGCATGAGCACATGAACATGCATGTGTGTGTACAGGCAGGTGTGCACACACACACAAATGAGTATTTCAATGCACAGTTCCTTATTTTTTAACTTGCTGTACTTTATTTCCCTGTATTAGTTCACAAATTAACAAAAATCAGCTAAGCACCTATTTACATACAACTCATCATGTTTATCTAAAGTCTAATCTCCTTTGGCAACCTGCTTTTATTTGACCCAAATGTAAATTATTTAGTAGATCAATTCATCTCCCTAAACTCTGTAATGTTAGATGATTGTTTAAGTTCTTCCTAGAAATATAATTTTGTGAAATCCTTCATCAAGAAGCATATTTCTTTAATGAAAAGGGAAGCCTATGGGAAAAAAATTAAACTATAGGTTTTACTCCTCCTGCCAAGCATCTGGAAATTTATTATCTTCATACAATCCATGAGATGTCTGTGTATGCCATAGATGGCTGTGAATATAAAAAGACCCTTCTAAGCACAAAGAATTCGTATACCATTAATAGGTATGAAGGATTTTTTTTATTATCCTGAAAATACCATACAAAGGAGTTACAATTACATGGGCAAGATAATGAGTACATTTCTTATCAAGCATTGTTGCCTCCTCCTGTGTTTCCCCTTCCTATTCCCTTCCATCTCAACTCTCCTGCCCCCCCATTATACCCTGCCTTGCAAAAGTTTTAAAGTTCGTTTTTCGACATAACATCTTGTACATCTCATTGTTACAATGGATCCAACTCTCCCTTTTTAAACGATTTGTTTTTTTCCCTTCCCCTCCACAATTTATACCAACATAAAATAAGTGATAATAGGGGTTATATCGTGGGGGAGGAATAAGCAAAGCAACAAAAATTCATATTATAAATGTGTTAAAAACAATTGCATGAAAAAAATATTTGAATACTTATCTTGGGGTACATTTCACCTAACATGAATGAATCTTACCTTTTCTGCTTGTCTCAGACATATACAATTTATTACCAATAATGGAAACCATGGGGCATATGTGTATTTGGGCCTGGCTTACTTCACTTAATATAATTTTTTCCAAGACTTTCATTGTCCTAAAAATGGGGCAATGTCATTTTTTCTAATGGATACAAAAATTCCATCGTGTATATATATCACAATTTTTTGATCCATTCATCTACTGAGGGGCATCTGGGTTGGCTCCAAGCTGAGCTATGGTAAATAATGTTGCCATAAACATCGTTGTGCTGGGAGCTTTAATGTGGTCTTCTTTGTGATCATTTGGGTAAATGCCCAAAAGTGGGATTACTGGGTATAGGGGAACTCTATGTGGAGGCTTTTGAGAAACCTCCATACCACTTTCCATAGTGGTTGAACAAGTTTACACTCACACCAACAATACAATAAGGTTACCCTATTCACATCTCCTCCTACACCTGTTGTTATTAGAGTTCTTGATTTTAGCCATTATAACTGGAGTGAGGTGGTATCTCAATGTCGTTTTGATTTGCATTTTCTATGGCTAGGGAGTTGGAGCATTTCTTCATGTGTCTATTAGCCATCTTTCTTTCCTCTTCAGAGATGTTTCTCTTTAAGTCTTTAGCCCACTTATTTATTGGGCAGTTGTTTCTTTGAGGATTTGTTGTTGGGGGGATTTAATTTTTTGGAGTTCCAGATATATTTTAGATATGAAACCCTTGTCCATTGTATGGCTAGCTAAGATCTTCTTCCAATTCATGGGCTTTCTATGGATCTTGCTAGCTATGTCCTTTGCCATGCAGAAGCTCTGCAATTTCATGCTATTCCATTTGTTCAACTTTTCTATGATTTGTTGTGTTTCTGGGTCTCTAGTAAGAAACTTTTGGCCTGTACCAAGGAGATCTAGGTTTTCTCCAATTACATCCTGTAATGTTTTCAGAGTGTCTTCATGACTCCGAGGTCTTTGATAATTTGGAGTTGATTCTGGTACAGGGTGATATACAGGGGGATATATAAGGATCTAGATTTAGTTTTCTACAACTAGTTAAACAATTTTGAGAGCACCATTTACTGAAGAGGCTGTCTTTCTTCCATTCTACTTTTTTTAGCTCCCTTATCAAAGATTAGATGGCTGTAGGCCTTTAGGTTCATTTCTGGGGTTTCAATTCTATTCCATTGGTCCTGAGATATGTTCTTGTGCCACTACCAAGGTGGTTTTATTAGTATGGCTTTGTAGGAGAGTTTTAAATTTGTTATTGATTTCCTCCAGCACTGTTCTTTCTGTTAAGGATCATTTTTGCTATTCGGGGTCTTTTATTGTTCCATATGAATTTTTGGATTGCCTCTTTTATTTCCTTGAAGAATGAGGTTGGAATATTGATAGGTATCACATTCAATTTGTAGATAGCGTTGGGAAGTATTGCCATTTTCATGATGTTGATCTTTCCAATCTAGGAACATGGAAGTTTTTGCCACTTTCTAAGTCTGTTTTGATTTCATTTTTTAGGTATGTAAAGTTTTCATCATAGAGTTCTTTCACTCCTTTGGTTATGTTAATTCCTAGATATTTTATTTTTTTGTGGAGCTATTACGAATGGAATTGCTTTCCTAATTTCAGCTACACTTTTCTCATTGTTGGCATACTGTAAAGCCATTGATTTTTGAGGGTTATTTTCACACCCTGCTATTTTGCCAACGTTTTGAGTCACCTTGAGTAAATTGGGAGCAGAGTCTTTAAATACAAGATCATGTGCTCTGCAAGGAGGGAGAGTTTTACTTCTTCTTTCCCTATTGGGATCCCCTTTATGTTTGCATCTTCTCCACTTGCTGTAGATAGGAATTCTAATACTAGATTGAAGTGCATTAGAGAGAGTGGGCATCCTTATCTCGTTCCTGAGTTTAGAGTAAATAGCTTTAGTTTTTGTTATACACAGCCTTTATTTTATTGTGGAATGTTCCATGGATTCCTAATTTTTCCAGGACCTTCACCATAAAGGGTTCTTGGATCTTGTCAAAGGCTTTTTCTGCATCTATTGAGATAACCATGTGGTTCTTATCCTTGCTCTTGTTGATGTGATGAATTATGTTAATTGATTTGCATATATTTTTGCATATATATTTGCATATAATTCATATATTGAAGCAGCTTTGCATCCCTGAAATGAATCCTGTTTGATTGTGGTGTATGATATTTTGGATGAATTGTTGATGTCAATTAGGCAAAATTTTGTTGAGATGCTTTGCATCAATGTTCATCAAAGAAATGGGTCTACAGTGCTCTTTCTTTGATTAGGGTTTGGGATGAGGGTTATGATGGCTTCATAGAAAGCGTTCGGTAGTGAACTTTCTCTTTCAATTTCATTGAAGAGTTGGAGGAGTATTGGTGTGAGCTCTGCTTTGAAGGCCTTGTAGAATTCTGCTTTAAAACCATCTGGTCCTGGGCTTTTCTTAGATGGGAGGTCTCATTGCTGTTTCTATTTCAATGCTTGATATGGGCCAATTAAGATGGTTTAACTCATCTTGGTTTAGTTTCGGGATGTCAATATTTGCCAGGAAAAGGTCCATTTCTGCCAAGTTCTCAAACATATTAGCCTAAAGTTTTGAGCAGTATTCCTTTATAATGTTCTGAATCTTGGTTGTTTCTGTAGTGATGTTTCCATTCTCATCTCTGAGTTTATTTATTTGGGTGTGTACTCTTCTTTTTCGGATGAGATTTTTTAAGGGTCTGTCAATTTTGTTAATTTTTTTCGAAGAAACTTCTCATTTTGTTGATTCCTCCTATGGGTTTTTTGTATTCTAATTCATTTAATTCTGAGAGAATTTTAATTATTTTTTCCATCAACTGGATTGGGGTTTATCTTGATGCTCTTTTTCAAAGAGTGTCGAATCTCATTAAATTGTTGGTTTCAGATCTCTCCAATTTGTTGATGTAGGAACTCAGAGCTATAAACTTGCCTCTGAATCGTGCCTTTGCTTCGTCCCGAGGAGCTGATAATCTCTGTGCTAATTTTTGTTGAATATCATGAACATTTGAAATTCATTTCTAAGTTCTTCCATGACACACTGGTGTTTCAACAATGTGTTTTTCAGCCTTCAGGTGTTACTGGACTTTCTTTTGTGGCTTTTTGTGTTGAGTTCTAATTTTATTCCCTTTTGGTGTAAGAGAATGCAAGATATGAATTCAATGTTTCTGAATTTTGACAAGTTTGACTTGTGACCTAAAATGTGTTGTATTTTGGAAAATGTTCCATGTGCTTCTGAGTAAAAAGTGTAATCTGATGCTGCTGGATGAACATTCGCTAGATGCCTGCTAAATCATTTGTTGTATGCACTGGTTTAAATTGGCGTTTTCTGTTGAGTTTTTGCCGAGTTGATCTATTTAGTGAGGATAGTTGTGTGTTAAAGTCCCCAACAATTAATGTCTTTGGATCTATTTGAGATTTAAAGTAGTATTTCTTGGATAAATTTGGGTGCACTATTGTTTGGCAAATATTTAGAATTGTAATATCCTCTTGAAGGAGAAATCCCTTAATTAGTATGTAGTAACCTCCTATATCTCTTCTCAATAATTTTAATTTGAAGTCTATTTTATCTGATATTAGGATTGCAACTCCTGCCTGTTTATGGGGGCCGTTTGCTTGGTAGATTTTGTTCCAGCTTTTCATTTTCAAAATGTGTTTGTTTTTTTATGGGCAAGTTGTGATTCCCAAAGGTAGCAGATAGAAAAATCTTGCATTTTAAACCAACTAGACAGTCTACGTCTCTTAATTGGAGAGTTACATTCACTAATATTGAGAGATAGGACCTAGTGGTATTTGGGTGTTCCTTCCATTTTATCCACCTTCTTGGGTGCTACGCCTTCTGGGTTCTTCCTATGGTTCTTGGATTCTGTTTGAGTGAGGTTTCTTGGCCTTTATTATGGTCTTGTTGGTTTTCAATGTGTAGGACATCTTTAAGTATCTTTTGAAGAACTGATTTGGTGGAGATATATTGTTTGTTTGTCTTTGCTATGGAAGATTTTTATTTGACCTTCAGTTATGAAGGAGAGTTGAGCATACATATAGAAATATTTTAACATATTTTTGTATCTACAGTAGATTTATGAAATCATCCTTCATTATAAAATAACGTGGAAACAAGTTTAATGAGGATCAAAGCAAAGAGAATTGTCACGTTTCTTGTTTTTGAATGAAATATGAATTGTGAGAATCAGTTTGAGGAAAACATTTAACAAAATGGATAATGACTATTAATTTCAATCTCTTTATTTGCCCATATCGTGCATCCTCACACATGAGTGTCAAAGTCAAACCAAACTTTTTTGTCTTTGTATTTAAATCACCTTATAATTTAGCGGATAGGTGAAGTAATCAAATAAAGATTAAAATAATAGTAACTGAGACTATGAGTTAGAGCTGAACATTATTTTAAATATGATAATAGCTAATTAAATTCCATATCTCTTACTTTTATTCTATTGTCATATCCCTTATGCTCACATTAGGAAAGTACATAGAAGATTCTCACTAAATTATGTGTAAAATTATGAAAAAATTTATTAAAAGAATATGGGCACATTGGGGCTGGGAAAGTGGCTCAGTGGTAGAGCTTTTACCTTGCATGCATGAGGCCCTGGGTTTGATTCCTCAGCACCACATAAGCAAAAAGAAGAAAGCCGGAAGTGGAGCTGTGGCTCCAGTGGTAGATCGCTAGCCTTGAGCAGAAAAGCTGAGGGACAGCGCCGAGGCCCAGAGTTCAGGCTCCTCAAATGGACAGAAAAACAACAACAAAGAATATGGGCACAGTGTGATTTTAGGTGATTGAGACCTGTAGGGGGTAGTGTGTTTTTGAGGATTTGATAAATGTGATGGAGATGAAGGAAGGGATGTGCTTATTCTGGAAAATTGGCTAGAGGATTGCTCCCAGAAAAATAGGGTTAATTCTTCCAAAAGGTTACACTAAAATCACTCTCACAATCATGTTCACTACTGAACTATTTACTGTAGAGAACTTATGGAAACAGCCCAGACGACCTTTAGTGGAGGGATGGTTGGAGAAAGTGTTGCACAAATAAAAATCAGATCGCACCCATCCATTATAAAGACTGTTACAGCATTTGCAAAGAAATGGATAGATCTAAAATTATAAGTAAACGAAGTCAGAGCCAGACACACAAAGGATGCGCATTTGGAAGCCAGAATTATATGGAAGTTAAACAACAGTATTAATCAAAGCATGCTATTTGCAGAGGACTATTTATCTATCTATCTATCTATTTATTTATTTATTTATTCATTTATTTATTTATTTTTGGGTCCGGTCATGGGGCCTGAACTCTGGGCCTGGGCACTGTCCCTCAGCTCTTCAGCTCAAGGCTAGAGCTCTACCACTTGAGCCACAGCGCCACTTCTGGCTTTTTTCTTTTTGCTTATGTGGTGCTGAGGAATTGAACCCAGGGCCTCAGGCATGCAAGACAAGCAATCTACCACTGAGCCACCTTCCCAGCCCTGCAGAGGAGTATTTAAAAGGTGTAATTTCTTATAAAATTGAACTTTTAATCCAACAAAATGAATACCAGGAAACTATCACTTGGAAAAAGTGAGGGGAAGTCAAAGGGAAGGAATAAAGAGAATTCTGGAAGTAGAGAGTGAAGCCATAATATTCAATGCAGATAGTATGAAACTTGAAAAAATGAAAGTGGGGTGAGGTTTGGAAGGATGTGAGAAAGTTATGTAAAGATCCATTGTACTTATAAACTGATTCGTTGAATGGAAAATCCTTTGTACAAATATTTTATAAAAATATAATTGAAAATGATGGAAACATCTGATCTTAAACCGTGAGTCAATATGATAATTTCCTTCTCAGAAATTTTCTTTGCAGGTATTTTCCTCATAATGATAGAAAAGTGAACAACACAATGAATATAAATACATCACTTTGCATATCCTAAATAGACACAATATAAAAATCACAATAAAAATATTAGAATATATCACATGATAAAATAACAGGTAGAAAGTATCAAACTCTGATTGTTTTTCCAAGTATTTTACCTTTGGTATCTAATTTAATCCTCACAATAATCCCATAAAGTGGAACTACTTCTATTTTTAATTCTAAGATTATGATATTTAAGCCTTCAGAGTTGGAATTACTAGTACAACATTGCACACACGGTAAGTGTTAGCCTGCATTCAATTCCCACCATATGAAATAACCTCATTCTATTTGATAACTAAATACTAGCACTCAGTCTACTAATTCTAGGAAAATTTCCCAAAATTATTGTGCACACTCTAATAATATTTCACTTTATCTTTCTTAGAATATAGGTAACTAAGCTGGATACCGGTGGCTCACTCCTACAATGCTAGCTACTCAAGAGGCTGAGATCTGAGGATTGTGGTTCAAAGCCAGCTCGGGCAGGACAGATTGTGAGACTCTTATCTCTAATAAACCACGAGTAAACTGGAAGTGGCACTGTGTTCCAAGTAGTAGAGCTCTCGCCTTGAGTAGAAGAGCACAGGGACAGTACCCAAGCCCAGAGTTCAAGCCCCATGACCAACAACAACAACAACAAAAAAAGAAAATAAGTAACTGTAATATGAAAACTCCAAGTTTATTAACAATTTATACCTCCCTGGTGAAAGGAACTGATGAACTATAACATTCTTGATTTCTAGCTCAAAATAGTAGAAACCATATTTTATCCCTTCTCTCAACACTGCACTGCCTGGGGACCCCATCTCTGGCTAACACAGTCTTACTGAAAGAATGACCTGCCCAATTCCTCATGGAAACACTGCAAGTCTTTTGGAGCAATCGTTTCCACATTGTAGCTCACCTAAATTGTTTATCATTAGAAGTATTGTGATTGCTTTTTATACCCAACGTTTTGAGAGAAATGTACTACTTTAAAATGTTATTAAAGAAAGACTGATATAAAAATCACTTTTGACCCCAGATAAATATTTTACCTTTCATATACACAAAAAGGCAGTCTGATATATCATTAATAGTAGGAACGAGAGTTTAAAAATCATAGACACCAAGACCTAAGTATGAATTAAACACTCTCCAACTTGTGAATACAATTGGTTTAAAAAGACATCAATACTACTGCATTTTTAATTCCCTATGATAATGAAATTGATTCCCTATGATAATGATAATGATAAACTATTAACACTTAAAAATAACTCATTTTCTTGGGAGTAGGACACAAAACACAAGGTTAATCATACCACATTTAAAAAGACCTTTATTTATACTCAAAACTCACTCATAACTATAGATTCTAAAACTAACTGAAGTACAGAGACACAAAGGATATCATTTAATTGCATCATGTTCATTCAATGGACTGTTAATAGAAAACAAAGTTATACTAGTAATTAGCTTACCGAATTCACTTACATTTTTTATTCTATTCCATTTACTTTGATAAAAACTGGGTTTTCATAAAATGACCCATAAAAAAGACTATAAACCCACTTACATTTTCAGATCTTAACAATATTTATTTCAGAAATTTTAGC
The DNA here is from genome assembly GCF_024711535.1 of Dipodomys merriami. Lineage (NCBI taxonomy): Eukaryota > Metazoa > Chordata > Mammalia > Rodentia > Heteromyidae > Dipodomys > Dipodomys merriami. The sequence continues at coordinate 331,965 of NW_027205627.1, forward strand.
TCTACAGTCAATGAACTGAAATAATACTAAAATATTCAAAGGATTTTCAGAAATTGAAAGACTTGCTCTGGGCTGTTATGTATATTGGAAAAGATATTCAAAAAGCCTTATTTGTTAAAGTTGCCATAGTTACTCCCACAAAAGAGCCATTAGTTAAGATCCCTGTGCATGTACAAAACACCTTCAAATGCATCCACAATCTGTACATGCACATCCTTTTTGTTTATTCGTTTTTGAAAGGAATATCTAACAAGCATATCCACAATACTTATTTTCAGTCAATAAGATGGGATCTTCAAACGTAATATGGGTTTGATTATCTCTTAGTGAGAATAAATATGATCTTGTAAAGAAAGTTATTTTCAACAGAAATCCGGAAAGGGTTTATCCAACTTGTGTTTCACAGGAATAACCAGAGAGTAATACCTGTTTGGTCAAGTCGGTCCAAATCGCTCCATGAATGTATCTTAAAAGTATAACCAATTTAAGAAGTCAAATACGTATTGTGTACTGACAATCATCTTACAGCAAAATAACTTACGACCTAATTATGTCTGTATCTTCTTACACAACATACAATAAGAGCTGAAAGCGATCTCTTTATCTAACTTAATGTTATAAATGTTTGATTATGATGACGTTATTATTAGACAAATAATATGTACAGAAGGGTGGTTCCACTGAAATGACATGACAGAACACTGGTATATAAAAACATTCCAACACAGTTAGCTCTTTTCAGCCTCACCGTGTCCACATTGGCAAGCAACATTGCAACAGCACATGCACACATATACACATGCACACATGTTTGCACATGTACACACACATATACATGCATGCTAAATTCATGGTTTATTGTACAAAAAAGTTCAAATAAAATGTTAGTGATTAGGACAAATGATAATATGCCTTATTAAAAAATAATTCATAAACCATCACCACACGTTACATTTTACCTGCCTCTCCACATGTGACCACTTAATTTATTTTTAATTAATTAATTACGTTAATGATTCATTTGTTTGGTGCTAATACTAGGGCTTGAACTCAGGCCCTGGCTTTGTCCCAGAATTTACTTTTTGTTTCAGTTTTCTCAAGGCTACCATTTTACTGCTTGTACCACAGCTCCATTTTTAGCTTTTGCTGGTTATTTTCAAATCAGATTCTAATGGACTTTTTTTTCTTGGTCTGCTTTCAAAACACAATCCTCAGATTTCATCTCTCTGATTAACTACTACTAAAGACATAAGCTATCAGTGTGGCTTCTACTTTTTCCTCTATAGTTATCTATTGCACTTACTTAGATAGTAATTTAAAACTTAGAGAATAGAAGCAAGATGAACAGTGATGATACTGTCCTGTCAGAAATTCAAGTTAGTAATATAAATTTATTCTTAAGAGCATACACAAACAATACCATGATATAGTGTAAGAGAACTCATTATTGAACATAAGACCTTGAAGAGCTTTCTGATAGATCCATTATTTGTTAGTACCCAACATTAGAAAAATGTCTGAGGCATTGGTAAAATAGAAGTCCTTTGAATGACTACATACATTCCTTGTTTTTTAAAGACACTTGCTTTCATCTAAAAAGGAGGCTTGTCTATTGTCCTCATGTGATTTTGATGATTTAACATGCTTAGTGAGAAGGTCAAAATGTATTAGTAGTCCTTAACTATCAATTCACATTTTTCTTCTTGTAGAATATAATGATCAAATCAATAGTTCAGAATCAGCAAGCAATAGTTCAGAATCATGCTTCCAGTGCAAGTGGATCACCAGTAAGAAATCCTCAATACCAATTTCCACAAAGTTTTTTCACAGGTACAATCTCCCTGCCTTCTCTGCTGCTATACTACCTTCCTATTCCTTCATTGTACAGGAAAAGTGTGATTTAACTGATTTCAGTCAGTTCTGTTACTAGAATTATCAAGGACTTAGTTTATTGTCTGTAATTTGGTCAAAGTTATATCTCGTTATGTAGGCTACTAAAAATGTATTTACTAATTTCAAGTAAATACATAAATTCTATTTCCATCTTTTTTAAAAACTAAATTTTGTTTGCTCTATAAATTGATCAGAGGCATGGATTTTGTGGCTAGATAGGTCATTGCACATCGGTCTCTTTCTCCCTTTCTTCATTCTCATAGATAATATGATTGCTCCATAATTATTCTAATTTATTTTGCTTTTATTTATTTGCTTGCCTCATTTCAGTTTTTGCTCTGCCATTTCCCAAATCATTTATATAGAAGGCATTATTTCCTATTTTCTCATTCCTAGAATAAGCTTCACATGAAGACATCATTGATCCTCATTTTTAGTGTGTACAATTGAATATGGAGGAACATCTTTCCTCTACTCTCCATCAATTCCCTACTCTCCAGCTAGAATAATTTCGAATAGTAAAATTGGAAAAAAAGAAATTAAATCATGGTGAATAAACAGATGCAGAAAATTCACAGGATATTTCTGACCAGTTCAACCAATGTGAACTATTAGGGAAATACATGGCCATCTCATTCCCACTGGCACTCAAAATCTCTGGTTAGGCAATTCTAAGGAATATGAGGAACAAGACGAAAAAGTAAGAAATGTTATCAATTAGAGAAAAAAATGGAGAAAGATCCAAGCAAATTTCTTCATTGGGCTGCCAAAAATATTTGGCTTACTACAGTGCAGAGACTTCTTTCCCAAAAAGGCCACTCATGTGAATAGTAGGGATGACGATTAGTATACCCCTCTTCATTGAGAGCCTACAGTGGACAGTTAGACATTGTCAGTGAGTTTGTGTCTCTATTGGCACATGCAATAACTGTGGCTGACTGGACACCCCTGCACAGTGCATATTTGTGGAATAATACCAGAGTGGCTTCTTTCTTACTTCATCATGATACAGATACCAATGCCCAAACTAAAGGCCTCTTGACCCCCTTACATCTTGCTGCTGAGAATTGAGATAGCAAAGATATGCTGGGTCTCCTTTTGTTGAACCATTATATAAAACCAAGCCTGAAGAACAACATAGAAGAAACTGCATTTGAAATTGCCAAAAGGATAAGCATGTATCCCTTCCTCTATGAAATTGTGGAAGGCTGTACAAATTGTTCACCTAAGTCCTAATGGTCGGGTTAAGTTTCTTAAATTTCAAAAATGCAAGTCCATGTTTTGTGTCCCTACAAAATATTTTCACAATACAAACAAGGGCAATATCCCCTTTTTTTAATGGTCGATCATGGGGTTTGAACTCTGGGCCTGGGAGCTATCTCTGTGCTCTTCAGCTCAAGGTGAGTGCTCTACCACTTGAGCCATAGCTCCACTTCCAGTTTTCTAGTGGTTTATTGGAGATAAGAGTACCGTACCACAGACTTCCTTTCCCAGGCTGGCTTTGAACCATGAGCCACCAGTGCCCAGCAACACCAATATTTTACTGTAAATATGGATTCCGTGGAATTCTTCCAAGTGAATTGCCTGCATTGGATGTCAAAATGTATTCAATAGTTTTTGTATACATGTATAATGATTTCTTCAGAGTTTGTGATTTTTTAAATCAGAAATAATTTTAAATTACCTGTTGAAATGAGTAGTACAGAAACTAAAATATTTCTAGTGCTTGTCTGAAAAAGTATATTTTAAAATATTCTATATTCTATGTTTGCATAATGTTCATAATTTATTTTATTTTCTCCTATATATACTTTGAAATCTACATTACTTTATAATACATAAGTTCATTAATGTGTCCTTTCCAATTTCGTTCCATATAGAAACAGTTTGATTCCTTTTTTTCTAGGTCTTAATATTATCTTTCTTTGGGATAAAATAACAATGTCTAATTTGAAGTTTTGTGAAGTTTATGCTATGTAAACGCCTTTCTGAGGTGAAGATTTAATACATTGATGTCAAACGAAATTTAATTATATGAATTACGTGTTTTGTTACACTTGTAATTTTGTAATCAACTTTTTAATAACTGTTTTTCATTTCTTGCATCTGAAGAATGAAAAATATGGAATGCTTCTCAAACTTTCATATTACCCTTGTGCAAGTGCCATGTTAATCTCTGTATTGTAATTTGAGTATAAGTGCTGCTGAATCATGTAGTATCTTCTAAATTTAAGTAGTTAATGATGCAATCTTTATACAGGCTTATATCTATGGGTGCCTACTTGAAAACAAGGAAACCTTCTTGTTCCTAACAATGCTATCAATCTTATTTCCATAAAATTCTGTGAATAGTGGAAAAATTGCTCACATTTGCAATTTTTTTTGTCATTGACTATCTTAAGTCTTTTTATTTGGAATTTGATTGTACTCTCAATTATTCATAGATAGGTCCAAAGGTGATGGCTTTTTCAAGTACTATGAATCCAACTTAATTAGCTTTGTGGACCTAATGGATTCAAAGTAAGCATTGCTTAAGAGCTACTTCTAATCTTCTTTAGCTGACATTTTCCCAAATGAGGTGTTACTGGCACAAACGTCTACCTGAGCCTTTACCCTTCTTCCATGTGGGAACAGACCAATCAGAATATGTTACCCTGACAGCATAGATTGTCTTACTGGAACAAAACTAATCATGGTTACAAGGGATCATAGAGAGACAAACAGTTCAAACAGAACTGTTCAGACTAGAAGGTATTTTATAAGAATATAGTTGTTTATTATACCTTCCATTTCAAAAGTAACTAAAGCCAAGAAGGTGAAAAAATTGTTCATATGCATGATTACTTAATGTCCTGGCTTGTCTACCATACAACCAGGCAGGAACTTACACTACTGCCTTTGTATCACCAAATATTTTCATAGTTGCAGGAGAAGTCCATATGTTTCTTCTCGTTATTAGGCATTAAATTGATAATGTTTTAATCACAGTGTTTCCTCTTGCTTCCATGCAAATGGTAAAGCTTTAGGTCTAACTCTATCAAACACTGAGGTAGAGATAATGGAATAATACTTTAAAACAGAGTTGCCTTTGATACAGTAACTACAACAGAACAATGCAAAACGTGTGCCTTTTAATTATATTATATATAGTTATATATTTTATATTTATATGTGCTGATTTTATATTTCACACAGTGAAACTTACTAGAATTAGTTGATAATTTGACAAATAAATTGATATTTATTCAAATAAATAGAATTGGAATATAAATAATTAGTTTTAAAATATATATTAGAATATAAAAAAGTATCAATAAAATGTCTTTAATATAAACTTGTGATACATTCTAACTGTTCTTTGTCTTATGAATCCACATGGTAAAAAAACAATGTTTTCCTCTAATCTATAATGAATTTTACTCTGCTGCTCTGTTTATTGTTTTAACTCGCTGGTCCCAAACTGTTTTTCTCCATATTTCTGAAGAATTCCTACTGATTATGCCAAAATTTTTCTAAGATGTCTAAAACATATTATTCTTCTGCATTACCCATGGGTTTTAGGATCCCAGGTCCCAGTTACCTGCATCATCAGATAACAGGGACAAGACTTCTCACCAAGACCCATGCAACATGTCAACATAAAGTAATTGAAGACCCATCTCAATCTGTCATTTCCTATATTTCAGGGCCCCAATTCCTTGAGATGCAGGAATTAGCAGTAAGCAATTGTGAAATGCAAGGCAACTTAGCAATTGTTTATTAGAGTAAGCTATTATTTCTATGACCATTAATCCCAAGATTTATGTCATAAAGTCATCCTACCCCAACAGTTTCCAACTTGTAAGGGGCAGTTTAAAATTACTTAATTCACATCATGAATACCTTATCTCTATTTTGAAAAAATACTACACCTCTGCTAATGTGACACCCTCTTTGTTCTGAAAAGAACACCACAATAAACTGAGCTGCATCATTTTTCCTCCACTGGTATTCTTGAGATCAGAACACGTGCAAATATTATTTATATTTATATTTTTTGGCTATCATAGATATTCAGGATGCTAAGATAGGAAAATTATGGTTCAAAGCCCACTCAGGCAGGAAGGCTTCTTAGAATCTTATCTCCAAAAAACTTCTCCACAAAAGTCAGACTCAAGTGGCACTGAGGTTGAAGTGGTAGGGCACAAGCCTTGAGCATAAACAGACTCAGAGACACTATCCAGGCTAAGAGTTCAAGCTCTAGGATGAACCAATAAAACAAAAACAAAATTGAAAACCAACCCCAAACCTAGCATTTTTCTCCATGTATACAGAGGCACGTAAATAAGAAATGGCTTCCTGTGTTACATATAGGTAGAAGAAAGAAGATGTCAGGCAATTAATCTTTTCATACCATATTAAACCAAACTCTTAAAAATTGTTTTTCTAAATATATAAATTAATGTCATCCATTTGTTGGCAACTCTGTCTAGATTATTCACATTAGCATGGTACACATGAACTATGGGAATTATCTATTATCTATGTTCTAATTATAACTCTCTTGAAAGAATATCTAGGCAAATAGAATGCCAGAATCATTTGTGAAATTTTCAATTAATCCCTTTACTTAAAAAGAATTTTGTAGTATCCTATAGAATATGAAATTATAAACAAAACAAAAAAATATATTTTAAATCTAAATTCTAATTTAGCAATTCTACAAAGTCCTACATTAGACGAACTTTGCTATTTCTCCAGACTTAAGCTTTTGTAATCCTTCAACATTTATTTGGAATCCAACAGAATGAGGCTTATTTAGTTTTGCAAATTTTTGCATGGGAATCATGAGCTATTTTGCATCTAGGAATGTTCTGTAATGATGAGAGCATTTAAAACACAAGTGAGGATATATATGAGTTGCATTCAATAGGAATCTTGACTTCTCAAAACATAATGACAAAATTAGCCCAAACTCCCAAATGTGTATTCCTTTCTTGTTGTTTGGTTTGTTTCACTGAGACAAAATTATTCTACCTGGTCCAGGGAAGGTATCGTTATGTAATTCCATTCTCTAATCTCCTGTCTGAGTGCTAGAATTCCAGGCTTGTATCACATTGCCCTGCCATAGTTTGTTTATTTAATCTAGAAACAAACTAGCAATTCTGAACTTCTCCTATGATCTTTACCACTAGACTGACTGCTCTGTGTGTATATGTATGTTTGTATGTATGTATGCAAAAAACTAAAACTGTTATTCAGCAATCTTGCTCGTGACTGGAATTCCAGCTTTTGGCTGGTTAATTATAGGTAGTGTCTCAAAGACTATACTGTCCAAGCTGGATGCAAATTGAACTTCCCAGACTCCTCTATATCTTAGGTTTTATTTTTCCAGGAGTAACAACTTTCAAACTTCAAACACTTTTGTGAGTGTAAAGTCTAACCTGTAGCCCAGATTTTTAACTCAAGAATTCACATAAAGATAGATGAAAATATACATTACATATCCTGAGTGTACACTGTTAGAAATGTGATCATAAACTAAGTTGTTGTGAGATCTGAGGATTGGAGTTTAAAGCCAGCACGGGTAGGAAAGTCCTGGAGACTCTTTTCTCCAATAATTGCCAGAAAACTGGAAGTGGCACTGTGGCTCAAGTGGAAGAGCCCTAGCCTTGACATGCGTTTCAGAGGGATAATCCCACGAACAACAACAACAACAACAACAACAAAAGAATATAAGAAAAGGAATGAAACAGAAATGTGATCTTAGCCATCAGGTTCATTCCTAGTATACCTGTTCTCACAAGATGGACTCTTTTTTTCCAGTTAAGTCTATTCTCCCATATCTGACTTGTATTGGAAACACAATCATTCTTCCATTTTCCTTTTTGCACATTTACGTGATTAGCAAGCGTGATTTAGAAAGGGAGTGGCCTCATGCTTCATGTTCCACTTAGGAGTAATGCTTTCTCTATTTCACTCCCATAAATCTACATACTAGACTTGGCTTTATTGTTTCAATGTTTTCTTATTTGGAGAGTCTTCTATATTGTATTGAACACTTATACATAAACACAGAACTTCTTTTTCTCCTATAATTGCTATTGTTTCTCTTACTGTTAACTTATGTACACTTGGGAAATTAATGCACAGCACATAGACTCACGAAAAATGATATGAGAAATTTCTTCCCATTTAAAGTTCACCTTAATTTACAGAACACACATAAGAAGTTTGAACAAAATGTTCTCATGGATAATGTATATATAAGCAATTTAAATTTCATTTCTCTTTACTAAGTTGTCTCTGAAACACGTGTTACCTCATGTCCAAAAGTGTCCTTGTGCTATTTCAATGAAGCCAGAAAACATTCATTATTTTTCTGGAGCAGCACTATAGATTGTTACTGGAAGTAACTGTTACTGGATGTGGATACTGATCCCAGGAGAGGAATTGAACATAGAGAAATGACAAAGTTCAAGTTAAGTATTGCTTTCCTTTTTACTATACAAGAAAAGAATCCAAGGCTGGAAGGAAACTCTGTCCTTGACTTTTTTGAGTGTGTCCTTTACTCATATAAAACTTGTCTGTAAACTTCTGTTTGAGAGTATTACAATATGCCATTTGAAGGCCATCATAGAACAAAAGGAAGTAATTTTGTTTTAAAAGTGTTCTACTGCAAAGAAGCAAAGATATGGAGGTTTTAAAGTGTCTTTTGGATGGATGTTTCACTCCTGAGATGATTACCTTGTTGCAGGAATCAGTTATCAATTCCTTTAGTCTGGTCCTGAGTTTTCCATAGCAATAAGGATTCCAAAAAACCAAGATCCAGTGAGTATGATCAGCAAAGGCAGCCTCTTCTCAGACCACCACTATTTTAAGAAGAGTCCCAAAGAAATACTCAGGGTTTGTTTTGTTTGCTTGTTTGTTTAGTTTGTGATGGTTCTGGGGCTTGAACTTAGAGAGTTGGCCATGTCCTTGAACAGTTGTCTTTCTTTCCCACCTGGCCCAAAGCTAGTACTCCACTACTTGAGCCAAAACTCCACTTCTGTCTTTTTTGGTGTTTAATTACAGATAAGAGTTTAACAGACTCTCTTGCCTGGGTTGGCTTTGAACTAACACAGTGAGAAAGTGAAGTGACATCAACTGTATGGACTTCACTTTTGAACCAAGAAATATTAGATGAAGTTTATTATAAACTTCATAATATTATTATTATTTGACAATTTTTAAAGAAGAGAATATGTTTAGCAAAGAAGCCATAATAACTCAGCAAAAGTAGGAGCACTACTAAATCATTTGGGAAGATTATTATTGACTTCATTCCTTTGGGGGAAACTTAAAGCCATATTTGTACTTTTTTGTTGGTTGTGGGGATTGAACATTGATCCTGAGCATGGTCTCTCAGCAATTCAGCACAACTTGAGCACTCTACCACTTTAGCTACAGCACCACTTCCGGGTTTCTGGGGTTAATTGAAGATAAGTGATTCATGGACTTTCCTGACCAGGCTGGATTTGAACCACAATCCTCTGGTTTCAACCTACTGAGTAGCTAGGATTACAGGCATGAGCCACCACCTCCTGGCTCATATTTGCATTTTTATGAGAAAGAATGGAAATCTGAACCAAATTATGTGACATGACAGCTTTTCAGAAGAATTGAGGTAGCAATAAATATGTCCTCCTTTTCCATTTTGTTACATTAATGACTCATGAGCTATGGGACTCTTAAATTAGCATCCTCTTTCATCTTTGTAGGTGTATTTAGTATCAGGAAATGTTCATAGAAAAATATAGAAAGACAGATTTTTAGAAAGCAAAGGAGATCAGGTATGAAAGAACAGCATAGAAGGAGATACATTTATCACACAGAGATTTAGAACTAGCCTAGGAGATTTTGAATGATAAAGGCAATGAGGAATAAGCCTAGTTGATAACTAGTTCTTCAATAACCGAAAATGGTTCCCTAGAATGGTTTCTGCTATACCTTAGTTACTAACATTTTTTCATTCCATCTGGAGTTATTCCTTCTCTTCTATCACAACTGTTAATTAGCCTCTGCCTTTTTGGTGTGATGACTGGCCAAAATAGTTTCCAAATCTCACTTACTACCCTTCTCATTGTGATTAGTAGTGACCCCACTGAAAAGCCTGGAATCTTTGAATTTCCAGAATTAATCTTCACCTGACATCTAAGCACATTCCTGGCATTAATTGCCATGACCTAATGAGCAAAACATTTTTTCAACACAGTATCCTATCATAGGTAAAGTATATGAATTAGGGACTATTTTCAGGTATCAGTATGGAAAGAGCAATTATATATTCCAAGTATGGGTTCTTTATTTTACTAACTAACTAAATGTTCATTGTTGTTGTTGCTGTTGTTGTTTTGGAAGTCCTGGGGCTGAAACTCAGTGCTTGGGAATTATTCCTCAGCTTTTTTTTTTTTTTCCTCAACGCTAACCCTCCACCACTTGAGGCACAGGACCACTTCCAGTGTTTCCTTTTCAATTTTATGGTACTGAGGAATTGAACCCAAGGTTTCATGCATGCTAGGCAATCACCATACTATGAAGCCACATTCCCAGAACCCTAAATGACTTTCTTAAGCTGGCATTACATTTTCATTCTGTAACTATGTATCATAATTTTAGCCAGAAATTTTTTCTAGAAAAGAGCATTAAACACAGTACTGAGTCCAGTAAGGCTAGATGAACAATGGATAACTGTCACAGTGTAGCCAGGGCACAGAGGGACTTACCTCATGGAGCTAGTACAGCAGACTGAGTGAGACAGCTCCTTACCCACAGCCTACCTCCAGAATGAGAGGGCCACCTTGGTTCCAACCACATGGGGAAGCTGGGCCACCTCCTCTAGCATGCATTGAATCAGTTCCTGAGAGAGAAAGAGAAAGAAAGACGGTCAGAATTTTACTTAAGCCAGGTGCCGGTGGCTCAGGCCTATAATCATAAGTACAATGGAGGCTGAGATATGAAGATGATGGTTTATAGCCAGCCCGGGCAGGAACACCTGTGAGACTTTTATCTCCAAAGAATCACCAGAAAACTGGAAGTGGTGCTGTGACTCAAGTTGTAGAGTGCTAGCTTTGAGCTGAGGAGCTTGAGGAGATGCCCAGGCCCAAATTTCAAGCCCCATGACTGAAAAGAAGTGGACTTCCCACCACAAGAAGTGGACTGAATAGCACCCATTGTCCTAGGGAGCATGGCAGAGAAGTCAGGCTGAGCTTTCTGTCAGCTGGGAGTCATTAGTAGGTCACCCGGCTTCTCTGTGCCTCAGTTTCCCCAGCTTCAAAACTGAACAAGGTGAAGAATCCCGTTACTCATGGGGATAGGGTAATAAAGAAAGAGAGCCATGTTTTGTTTCATAATCCCATACCTGTTACACCATTAATAACACACACCATCTGAGATCTTTCCGGGTATCTTCTTATTATATGCTCACAGAATTGCCAAGAACAGTATCAGATGGCCCCTCCCTCTGTGCTTGTCCCTGCTCCAGAGATCCCTCTGTATTAATCCCTTGTTTCCTTACAACTGTCCCATGAGGAGATTGAAGTACAATGGTTGAGGCCCAACCCAGAGCTTCACCTCTGGTCAAGAATCGGCTGCCGTGGACTGAGTTTGGGACAATCCATCTAAACCAATGACTGAGCGTGGCGCTACATGTCTGCCATCCCAACTACAGAAGACCGGGCCTGGTGGCTCATGCCTGTCACAGAGAGGAGGACCATGATCCAGACCAGGCTGAGTATATATTAATTCTCCATCTCAGAAATGCCCAAGACAAAAAAGCTTGACTTGCATGGTAGAAGTCCTGACTGGCAAGCCTAAGGACTTGAGGTCAAAGCTTAATATACCAAAAAGAACCAGAGTTCCAGTGCCAGAGGCTCATGTCTATAATCCTAGGTACTCAGGAGGCTGAGATCTGAAGATCACAGCTCAAGATTTAAAATATGGTTGGTGTCGCCCATCAGACATCATGATGAGAAGACCCAGAGTCTGACCTATGCTATTGCGCTCCATACTAGCAGAACTCATATCCTTACTAAGTGTTGGCCATGCTCTCTGTCCCCCTGGGAAGCCATCCCCTGCAGGCCACACTCCCAGGTCCTCCCCAGCTCCCACTGCCACCAACCAGGCCCAAGGGAGTACACAGCTCCATTGCACACAGATCCCTTGTTCTTGTAATTTAACAGTTCTATGTCCGCTTCAAGCTTCTCACCAGGCCCCCAGACCTCAGCTGTGAAGCCCATACATGCCCCAAAGATAGCCGGTAGAAGTTACCAAAGCATTCATCCTCCTTGTGACAAACCACTTCTACACACACACACACACACACACACACACACACACACACACACACACACACACACACACACACACACACACACACACACATCCAGACTGGTGACAGAAGACTCATCCATGCAGCACCTGCAAATTGCCAACTGATCATTCACCTGAGCACAGTCAGGCTGTACACGGAAAAAGATGATCTCTCTCTCTCTGTCTCTCTCTCACTCTATTTGTCTGGCTCTCTGTCTTTAGGTGAAAGATTGACCGATCACAGAAGACAATGGCTCACACAGCAAGGGTTTCTATCTTCTGCATCCAACACCTCCCATCCCCAGAAAAAAAGAAAAAAACAACAGAAGGCAGGTGTAGACATGCTGTTCCCTACCTCTGACTAAAGCCACCGGGTTCCCAGCGGGGAGAGGAAGGGGGCAGATGTGTGGCTGTGTGGCTACCACTGCTCCAGGCCAGGAGATCTGTGGCGCCCACTCCTCACCCAACCCTTTATCTCCCCATTTCCTGGGACACTAGCCGCTAGGGATGGGGGTGTGATCCTCGGGTCAACACTCACCACCACCCTGGGGCACATTTGTGTTAGGGCATGGGCCAGAGTGTGGGGCACAGGGGAGGCATGGGTCCGGGTCAGAGGGGAGGGGATATGGAGTCACAAGGTGCGGGGCTGTGTGGCAGCCACTCACATGTGTTGCTGGCAGAAGCTGTTGGCAGCTGTTCCAGGTGGGGCAAGCAACAATGGCAGAGGCATGACAGACACTCAGGCCCTGAGCAGAGGATAGGGATGCCAGGACCAGGTCAGGGCCACAAGCTGGCTCCTGGCACACCATTGTACCATTGCCTGAGGAAACCATGGGTCTGAGCCTGCAGCACCAGGTATGAAATGCTGCTCCATGAGAAAGGGGGAGGGGGCCAGGGCTCAGGCAGGCTAATGGAGGGCCTGAGGAAGGCCTATCCTTCTAAGGCCTCGAGTCTCTTACTCACCACTCAGCCACCTCTACCTTCCTCAACTGCTGGTAATCGTGTCAACAAACAGAGGGAATCAAGGTGCTACTGGGCAGCATGGAATGTGGGCGTGGCCACTATTCTTGTATCCCATTGGTCAGAAAGAACCATGAAACAATGGGGGTGTGGCTGGAATCCTCTGATGCAGGCAGAATGGGCGGAGTCAGCTCTGTCCAATCCAGTTGGGGACAAGAGGGTGACCTGCTTTAGCTGGATGGCTGCACAGATTGTTGTGTATGTTTGTTTGTTCCCAGACCTTGAGCTCAGGATCTGGGGACAATCTGTGAATTGCTTTTGATCAAAGCTAGCTCTCTACCACTGGAGCCACACGGCTTTACTTCTGGCTTTGTTGGCACAAGTTGGACAAGACTTTCCTGCCTAGGGTGACTTTGATTGTGATCCTCCTTTCACAGCCTTGTAAGTTTTAAGGAGGACTGCTGAGAGTCACCATTGCCTGGCTAATCATTGGTTTTGCTGATGTTCCTGGACAGACCTGTGAGTTCCCTATCCTCAGGTTTAAGTGGTAGGAGCTGGAGCTCACAGTTTGAATCCTGGTCCTGCCACCAACAAATGGCAGGAGATCCTATGAAACTCATTCCTATTCATATGATTACCAAAGGAATGTGATGTATGTCATGATGAAATGGGCAATATTTGAATGATTTGAGGATAAAATTATACACAATTACATTATAGGACACTGGTTGATTTTAATTAATACTTTATGAAGCATTTAAACAATCACATTCATTAAATGGAGGCCAAATGAAATACCTACGAATTGGGCATCACATAGCATGGAGATGCCATTTTTTTTTCTGCCAGGACTGGGATTTGAACTCATGGTGTAGGAAACCCTGCTGTTGCACTGTGTGGGAAGGGGAAGCTTGCCTCCTTGAATTCAAGAAATTCAAGTCTGTTCCTTAGGCCTAAAATCGATGCCCACCATTAGAAAACATCCTATTTGTGCACATTTTAAATATATGATTTATATTTATATACATATGTTGATTCCATATTGCATTCAGTGTAGTCATTTATTTTATTTTTTGTTTTATTCATGTATTGACTACTCATTTGATTGACTATTATGACACATAGAACAGTGATTACATTGATTACATAGGATATAGGTTTGCATATATATTGCACATCGTTCCTGAAACCCAGGACTTTCACAGAAAAGGAAAACATGTGTCACCATCAGCTTCTTACTACACGATTCATTTTTTGGGAGTGCTGGCATCTGAACTCACAGCCTACAAGGCCCAATTCATGAATGGGTGAGTGTCAGCCTGCCATCCTGTGGCAAATTGAGCTGACAGGCAGTTCTGAGTACCTGAGATCGAGACCCAGCGTTTGACAAAATAAGAAGAGATTGACGTGCAGATGGTAGTACACTAATAAGTATATATCTTTATAGAGTGCTAAAGATGTCTATACATTATTCAGTTATATAGACTACATTCCTACCAATTCTTGGGTATTTATAATGCCTCCATGTAATTAACGTTATTGTTTGCATTCTTAACAAACTATTAAGTAAATCAATCAATATTCTGAAATTATTGCATTCTGTAAGTAACAGTATTCTTTTAATGCTTCATAAATATTAAATAAAATCAGTCTCTTGAAATGATCCTGTCTAATTTTATAGGAGCATCATTCACCATCAATTCATTCAACTGTGGCATTGATAATATTACCTTGTATTCCCATGGATGGGAACGAGTCTCTTAGTATCTCCTGCCATTAATTGGTGTCAAGACGGGGATTGGAAATCAGGGCCTACATTGCCATGTGGACCTATGACTTCCTCAATAGTCTGACAACCTTCAGCAATGCAAGGTTGAGTACCCTTTGCAACAGTGTCATTCAGACCCAGGAAGGTCACCGGGCAAAAGAAGAAAACATAAAAAGGCCATCTCGCTGCATTTTTTTCTGTACATTATTGCCACACAAGGCCTGGGGGTCTAGGATCCCAGGATCTACTGTGGGTCCAGTGGCCACACCCCAGCATAGGGTTATCGAAGCTGAGGCAGAGTTACCACAACCTGAGCTCAAGCCCCCTGCTGAGCAAAATATAATTAAAAGAGATTGGCTCCCTTGCTTGCAATTCACCCCCTTTTTTTCTGCCAGGCTTTGGATTTGAACTCAGAGTCTGGATAAATCTGCAGCACTGTGGAAGAAGGGGAAGCTCACTGTACTTGAAGATAAGAAAGTCAGGCCTGTACTCTAAGCCAAAATTCAAGTCCCAGCCTTGGAAAACATACTATTTATATACATTGTAATACAGGATTTGTACTTATCTATGGATGTTCAGTCCATACATGTTTGTTGTGGTTGTTCCTTGTACTTTTTGTTTTGTTCATTTATATACCACTGATTTTACTATGATGACACCCATTCCATTTATTACATTGATGACATCCTATCACATGTAATCTGAATTTGTACACGTGTTCTCCATCATGCCTGACACCCAGGACTCTCAGAGAAAAGGACAAAAGTTTCACACTTGGCTTCTTACTGCATGATCCAATTGTTGGTAGTGCTGGAATCTGAACTCAGGGCCTAGCAGGACCAATTGGTGAATAGTTCAAGGTGATCACAGCAGCCAATGAGCAACAACGGAGTTAGGTCATTCCCAGGATCTGACATTAATCCCCAGGGAGGGCCACCATAGTCATAAATTAATAATTTAAACATAGAATCTGTATTTACATATATGTATGAACAGGATCTTGCCTTTGGAGTACTTTTTCTCCTTATTTTCTGTCTTATGTAAGTATTGTGTATTTTACTGAATAATGTAACAGATATAACAGAACTTACATGGAAGACAACCTATTGCCCTGGCTATAGCGTTTCCTATGCATTCTCCATCCAAGCTGAGACCGAGGACTTTCACAGGACAGGAAAACAGCTGAATCGATAGGCTTCTCACATCAGGACTCATCTTTTGGCAGTGTTGGGATTTGAACTCAGAGCCTATCAGGCCAAATTGGGGAAAGGGTCAAGGTTACGACATCAGCCTGTGAGCAATGAAGGAGATAGGCCATTCCCAGGACCTGACATTGAGTCCCAGGGAGGCCCAGATAGTCATAAATTCATAATTTAAACATAGGGTCTATATTTACATACATGTGTGGACATCTTCTTGCATTAGGTGCACTTCTCCTTAATTTGTGTCTAATTCATGGAGTTATTGTGTATTTCACTGAGTATGGTGACAGGTATAACTGAGCTGACATGGATGACAACCTGTTCCTATAGGTATATGGTTGCCTATGCATTCTACTTTCTAGTGGAAGACCGGGACTTACACAGGAGAGGAAAACAGGTTCAACGACTGGCTTCTGACAACAGAATGAATCTTTGTCAGTGCTAGGATTTGAACCGAGGTCTGGATAGGTCTGTTGCACTTTGGGAGAAGGGAAATCTCACCATCCTTGAAGACTAGGATGTCAGGCCTGGTCCAGGGCCTGATTTGAAGCCCCAGCACTGGACAAAATAACAAGCCTGCCTTTTTTAAACATAGGATCTCTCTTTACCTACAAATGTGGTATGCATCTTGCATTCAGTGTAGTTATTCTTTTTATTTTGTGTCTTATTCATGGATGTATTGTGTATTTTATTGAGTATAGTGATAGATATAACTATGCTGACTTGGATAACAATGTATTCGATGGCTATAGAATTGTCTATATAGAAGTCTCCATCCTCGCTGAGACCCAGGACTTTCACAAGACAGGAAAACAGGTGGATTGATTGGCTTCTCAAATCAAGATGAATCTTTTGGCAGTGTTGGGATTTGAACTCATGGTCTAGCAGGCCCAGTTGTGAATGGGCCATGGTGAACACACCAGCCTGTGAGGCACTAAGGAGATAAAGCTTTCCCAGGACCTGAGATGAAGCCCTGGTGTGGGCCAATACAGTCATAAATTCATCATTTAAACAGAGGTTCTATATTTCCATACATGGATGGGCAGCATCTTGCATTCTGTGTAGTCATTCTCTTTATTTTTTGTCTTATTCATTGATGTATTTTGTATTTTCTTCAGTATAGGATGACATATAACTGTGGTGACCTGGATGACAACCTATTCCTATGAGTATAGAGTTGCCTATGCATTTTCCATCCTAGCTGAGACCCAGGATTTGCACAGCACAGGAAAACTGGAGCAATGACTGGCTTCTCACATCAGGGTGAATTTTGGCAGTGCTGGGATTTGAACTTTGGGCCTAGAAGGCCCAACTGCCCAATGGGTCCACGTAATCACACCGGACTGTGAGCCACTAAGGAGCTGTTGGGTTCCCAGGAACAGAGATCAGACACCAGGGAGGCCACAATTGTCCTGAATGCATCATTTAAATATGGGATATATATTCAAATCCGTGTGTGGACTGCATTATGCATTTAGTGTAGTTATTCTATTTTGTATGCTATTCATGGACGTATTGTATTTTCTTCAGTATATGATTACAGGTATAACTGGGCTCACATGGTAACAACCTATTCCCATGGCCACAGGGTGGCCAATGTATTCTTCATTCTATCTGAGACCCAGGACTTGCACAGAAAAGGAACACAGGTGCAACAATTGACTTCTGACATCAGGATGAATCTTTTGGCACTGCTGGGATATTAACTCGGGGACCAGCAGATCCCATTAACGAATGGGTCCATGTGAACACACCAGCCTGTGAGCCACTAAGGAGTAAGGCTGTTCCCAGGACCTGAGATGGACCCCTAGGTGGGGGTGTGGGGGGAGGGCACACAGCAGTCATTCATTCATAAGTTGAAGGTAGTACGCAAATAAGTACACATTTGTATAGAGTAGGAGATATGATAACCTGTGATGGAATCCAATCTACCGTGTGTCTACTGTTTCTTGGATCTTTCCAGATGCATTCATTTCATGACAGTGATGATTATTGTCACGCTTAATCAACACTGCTTTACAAATAATTGATGCCCCATGAGTCTTGCCTATCATTTCCTAGTCACATCATGCATGAAATACTCATTCGACGACATCAATCATATTCCATGACTTTTCCTGCTCCAGAAACCAGTATATCAGGATTTCCTGCCATTGCTTTCTCATTGGGCAGGGCTGAATTCAAGCCTCAGGCATGAAAAACATACTCCTTATATACATTTTAAAGATAAGATATATACCTCCATACAGATGTTCATTAGGTACCCTGTTTGGTGGGGTAGGATTTATACATCCATACAGATGTTCAGTCCATATCATGTTTAGTGTGGTTATTCATTTTATTTCTTTTTTATTCATTTATTTACGATTTATTTTATTGACTTTGATGACACCTATACCATTTATTACATTGTTTACATCATATCACATACCATCTATATTTGTAGATGTGTTCTCCATCATGCCTGAGAGCCTGGACTCTCCCAGAAAAGGAAAACATGTGTCACACTCGGCTTCTTACTCAAAGATTAAATTTTTGGCAGTGCTGGGATCTAAACTCAGGTCCTAGCAGGCCCAATTCATGATTGAGTGAGTGTGAGCACAGAAACCTCTAGCCAATGAAGCTGTGAAGTGGTTCCCAGGCACTGAGATCAAGCCTGAAGTTTGGCCAAAACAGCAAAACATGGATAGGCAGAGGGTGGTATACAAATAAATATATATTGTTAGAGTTCCAGAGCTGTCTATCTATGACTGAATGACATATACTACATTCCTACCAACTCTTAGGTATTTATTATATCTCCATTGAAACAATATTATTCTTTTCATGCTTAATAAACTATTAATTAAGATCAATCAGCATCCTAGGATTATTGCATCCAATTTTAGACTAGACAAATGCATGAACTACTCTTTCAATCTGTATTCTTATGCATAGGAACGAGTCTCTTGTGCTCTCCTGCCATTGCTAAGTGTAAGGATTAGGAATTAAACCTAGGGCCTAGGTTGATATGTTGGTCTCATTGCCTGCCAGCCATCAGCAATGGCAGGCCAGGTCCACTTTGAA
This sequence comes from Dipodomys merriami, assembly GCF_024711535.1. Classification (NCBI taxonomy): domain Eukaryota; kingdom Metazoa; phylum Chordata; class Mammalia; order Rodentia; family Heteromyidae; genus Dipodomys; species Dipodomys merriami. The sequence continues at coordinate 351,183 of NW_027205627.1, forward strand.
ACCATGTCATTCAGACCTAGGATAGTCACCATGCAAAGAAAAAATTGTAAAACCCTGAGCCCTCTACAGCTCCCCAGTTTTTGTGCTGTTCTCCTTATTTTTAATTCCTGCAAGCACTCTGGGCCTAGCTTCCCAGGATCTGCTTTGGGTCCCGAGGCTGCACCCCAGCCTAGGAAGAGTGAAGCTGAGTTGCCATGACCTGAGTTCAAGCCCCATGGTTGGCAAAATTAATTAACTAATTAATTCATTAATTAACTAACTAACTAAATTGAAATAATAAAGCTCCTTGGTTTGGAATTTCTGCCAGTTTTCTTCCCTAGCCTGGGATTTGAACTCAGAGTCTTGATGAATCCATAGCAATGTGATGTAAGGTGCAGAGTTGCCATTACTTGAGTTACAACCCCATGCCAAGCCAAAAATAATTAAGCCACTGACCTCAGCAGGGAAGTTAGTTGTGAAGATGGGAGGGAAGGGATGGTAGGGGAAAAACAAACCTGGAGATAACAATGTTCAATAGGAAAGTGCTCATGTAACTGTGACTCCTCTGTACAACATTTTTACAGTAAAAAACGTACAAAAATTATGTAGTGCTCAAGAAGCACTTTGGGGGTAAGGGATGGATGATGTCTGAATAGCTGCACAAAATTCTACACTGATTTTTTCAGTGTTTAGTATTGAACTGAATAAACATAACTGTTTCTGTTACAAATATTAGGTCACAGTCTTGGAAATGGGGCCAGTATTTCTGCCATTACTGGGATTTGAGCTCACTGTTCAAGTAACTCTTTTGCACCTTGGGTGAAGGCTAAGCTGCCTGTCCTTGAGGAAAAGATTTTCAAGCTAGAGTTCCCAGGGCCTGAATTAAGGCCCTGCAATAGAGAAAATATTTGTATATATGTGTAATATAATATATAGGTACATATGTATGTTTATTTCATATTATGATTATTATAATTGATTTTGTATTTAATTTTTATTTCATTCATTTTAATGTTTATTGTATTTAGTATTATTATACACATAATATTTATTATGTTGTGTACATATATTATAAAATTATACACAATAATTCAGTACATTGACTCATTTTCATTAATACTTTATTAAGTGTTGAAACATGATACATAATTAAATGGAGGCATTTGTCAAGTCATCACATGGATAGAGTCTGTCCCCAATATGAACTTTGTCTTATTTATCTTTGGACAACTTCCTATAGGGATTTGTTTAGATGATTTATACTCAGAAGCCTTTTCTTGTGGATAGGCAAGTTGAGGGATACAATCGTAAGGTTGGGGCTGGGAATGTGGCTGAGTGGTAGAGAGCTTGCTCAGCATGCATGAATGCCAGGGTTTGAATCCTCAGTGCCACATACTAGAAAACGCCAGAAGCTCTGGTTGACTCAAGTGTAGAGTGATACCCTTGAGAAAAAGAAGCTCAACAACAGTACCCAGTCCCTAATTTCACGCCCCAGGTCTGGCAAAAACAATACACCAGATTCCAGTGGCTCTGGAGACCTAGTTTCTCAGGAGGCTTAGATCTGAAGATCGCAGTTTGAGGACAGCCTAAGGACGGAAAGCCTGTTAGACTGTTACCTCCAATAAACCATCAAAAAAAATCATGTGGCACTGTGGGTCAAGTGGTAGAGTGTTTGCCTTGAGTTGAGGGGTTAAAAGGACAGCGCCCAGGCTTCAGTTTGAGACACACAACTGGGAAAAGATTGAGGGATAATCAAAGTAATTTTCCTATTTACTATTTATGAGAATATTTTTTGGAAATGAATGCTGATATACACCAGAATTGGAGTCAGACTTCAAGGTTCAAGTGTAGCACACCCATAAGCCCAGCCTCTCAGATTCTAGCATTATAAACTTATGTCCTACAGGGTTCTGAAAGGCCCATTGTTGAAAGGCTTAATATGCTCTCTAAGCCCTTTGTGATAAGCAGTTGACTTGTATTGTCAATGTCATTACAGTTCTGACCCTAGCAGAGAACCAGTAGCTCATGACCATCACCCTAACTCAGGAGGCTGAGGTCTCTATCACAGAGTGAACCCAGCCAAGGCAGGAAAGTCTAGGACATTCTGACTTCCTGTTCTGAAACATCACATGCTCAAGAAATTCCTATGTTTCCCTTGGTGATGAGAAGTTACTTGCACTCTAAACATTCTTGGAGTTCTTGAGCTACAGAAAAAGGAAAGAAATATTATTGACCCATCTGGGGTTCAAAAGAGGTTCTCAGGATCCAAGCCCTATCTCTGTTAGCAGGAAGAAATCCAGTGTAACACTGTATTTGAAGGACAGAAAACAGTTTCAAAAGCCAGGCAAGGTGCAGAGAACTAGGCCTGCAGGATTAGGAGGCAGAATGTACACACTCAACAGAGAAGTGAGCTGCAAAACCACTTCATTCATTCCAGGCACAGCCAGCAATGGGGGAAACCTGAAACATTTGTTATAGTTACAGCAGGGTCAGGCTTTTCTCAGTCTCTTCAAACGATGACTAATTAACCTTCCTCCCTCAGGTGAAGGGAGCCTCAAGCTATCTTTAGGTTACCAATAGAGAGCCAGTTTAGTGGGGGAAAGGGGAGGAACAGAGTAGCAAAACCCTGCTCTCTGGTCTTAGGGAGTGGGTTTTTGAGACTCCATTTGTCAGGTTTGAAGGCCCTTCTATCTCTGCCAGTCCATTCTCCTTACTTCATTCTTCACATCATTAATGCAAATCCCCAATCCAGGGAGGGGCAGGGCCATTTCTTTTCTGTCTCCAAGCACCTGAGTTAGAACCTGGCTCTGCTCTCTTGACTCTGGGGCTCTTGGCTGCCTGAGAAGTGGGACGGAGACAGTCATCCTGCTCTATGTTTGTGTGAAGGCGATGCTGGTGTCCTGGCACACTGCAAAAAGCCTCATGACTGGGAAGTGTTCCCTTCTTTCCTTCTGATGTCAAAAACAGATTCATCTATCAACTTTCTTTCTTTCTTTCTTTCTTTCTTTCTTTCTTTCTTTCTTTCTTTCTTTCTTTCTTTCTTTCTTTCTTTCTTCTCTCTCTCTCTCTCTCTCTCTCTCTCTCTCTCTCTCTCTCTCTCTCTCTCTCTCTCTCTCTCTCTCTCTCTCTCTCTCTCTCTCTCTCTCTCTCTCTTTCTCTTTCTTTCTATCTATCTACTTACCCTCCTACCTAGGTAGCTATCTCTTTGTCCGTTGTTGGGTTGAACTCAAGGCCTGGGCACTGTCTCTACTTGAGACACTCTGCTACTTGAGCCACAGCACATATTCTGGCTTTGTCTGTGTACGGGTCCCTAAGGGATAGAACCAAGGGCTTCTTGCATGCTAGGCAAGCACTCTCTCATTAATCCATATTCCCAGCCCCTTCATTTTCTTCTTAATGGTAGTTTTTACATAAGTATACTACCATTTTATGTTTTGAAATTTAATTTTCTGAATACCAGTTACCTCTAAGAAAGCTGATCTTCTCTTCCCCTGCGTGATTTGTGAGTGTTACTGCATTGCCCTCATAATAAAATGTAAATAAAGGCTGCTGAGAGCTTCAGTGTGCATCATATAAAGACACAGGCCTAGAACCCTGGAACAGAAAATCAATGGGCCTGAAATGAAGAGAATGATGCAGTATGTACAACTAGCATATCTGAAAAACAAACCAGAAAATAAAAGCAGAGTTTGCACTATGAGAGGTAATATAGATACACACGTAAGTAGGTAGGGCACTGATACATAAACTTGGCCTTCTCTTTTTGAATTTTTTGTGGCCATCCCAGGGCTTAAACTCAGGGTCCGATGTGTTCCTGAGCTGCTTTGCTCAAGGCTGAGGCTCTACCACCACCACAGCTCCACTTCCCGCCAGCTGGTAGTTATTTGGACATAAGCAATTCCCAGGCTTTTCTGCCTCATCGGGATTGTATTTCCTGCTCAGTTTTCTCTCTCAAAGCTGGAGCTCTACCCTCTGGGCGACTGCTCCACTTCTGGTTCTCTGGTGGTTTATTGGAGAAAATAGTCTCAGAGACTCCACTTCTGGTTCTCTGGTGGTTTATTGGAGAAAATAGTCTGAGAGACTCTCCTGCTTGGCTGGCTTGAATGGCGTTCTCCTGAGGAGGCTTCAAGTGGTTTCCTCAGGGATTCACTGAGGAGCCCCGCCACACAAACCCTTAGTCTAAATCTCAAGGAGTACTAGAGAAAAATGGAAACATTGTTATACCCCAGTCGCAGGAACCCCACCAAAAAGACCATCGAGACTCAGACTTTACAGTTGTTTTAAGGTTTTATTTAAACAGGCTGCAGCACGGGCCTTGTCCTACACTCCGACACAGCAGCACCTAGGAGGAGAGCCCCAAGGTAAAGATTTGCAGGGTCTTTAAAGGCACACAACCATCCAGGTGTTTGGATTACCACCACATGTTGCTCTGCTAGAAATAAGCAACAAGTGGTCAGTGCCTCAAAACTTTAACCCTTCATTCCCCCCCTTGACTTATGGTCCGGAGACACAATCCTTTGGCTCAAGCCTTAAACTAAACTCCAACAGCTCTTGATCTTGAACGGGTATGGTCCCTAACTGACCTTAGCCATACTATTAAACAACAATACCAGTAACAGTCAGTTCATTTTTATTTTCTTAAGGTGTATGCAGAGTTGTTGGGTAGGATGCTTGGAGACTTCCCATGTTTCCCTATGGTTGTCTAGGGCAAAGGGGTAAGCTAGTCTGGCGTGTGATCAGTGGATCCAAGCAGCAATGCCATCCACCTTAAGAGCAATAGGTGTAGCCAGTAGCACCATGTAAAGTCCCTTCCACCGTGGTTCCAGAGATCTCAAGTTGTGCCTTTGAACAAACACCCAGTCCCCTGGTGTAAACAAATGGGGGGGTAGGAATAGAAGCAGAATCATATAATACTCTAAGCTGGGGCCACATCCTCTTATGCACCAGCTGTAAATAGTCAAGCTTACACAGAAATTCAATATCATCCAAATCAGCAAGCAATTCAGTCTGAAGGCTAGGGATAATGGGTGGAGGGTGTCCATACATTATTTCAAAAGGAGTAAAGCCAAGCTGATAGGGTGAATTTCTTACTCTAAACAGGGAAAAAGGAAGCAGCGATACCCAGTCTGGGCCAGTCTCCAAGGCCAATTTACTTAAGGTCTCTTTTAGAGTCTGATTCATTCTTTCAACCTGCCCTGAACTCTGGAGTCTATAAACACAGTGCAATTTCCAATCCATTCCCAGTGCCACGGCTATTCCATGACTTACTTTTGAGACGAATGCCGGTCCATTGTCCTACCAAATGGTGGATGGGAAGCCATATCTAGGTAGGATTTCTTCCAGGACCTTCTTAGATATGAGGTTCGTGGTCTCATGCTTTGTTGGGTAGGCTGCAACCAATCCTGAAAAGGTGTCTACAAAAACTAGCAAATATTTATATCCAAATTTTCCAGTTTTAATTTCTGTGAAGTCTATTTCCCAATAAACCCCTGGCCTGTCTGCATGGAGGCGAGCTTCTTTTGTAACCAGTTGATTAGGGGCATTGTTGAGCTGACAGGCTTTAAAATCTTTAACAATGTCCTCAATGAGTTGATTTCCTTGCCTGATTTTTACTTCAGAGTGTAGGAGGAAGTCCTCCATTCTTTGGGTACCCATGTGAGAGACCCGATGGATTCTCATAAGAATCCTCTTGCCCAGTCTTTGTGGCAAGGTAAGTTTCCCCTCACCAGTTTTCCACCAGTCTTTATTTCTTTCTCTGTTTGTGGGTCTATAGGCCATGGAAATTTTCTTTATCCACTCCAAGTCTTCTTGGAAGTTCTGAGGCTCAGGAGGCAAAGCTTGTGGCCCTGGGTCTACTTCTGCTCTGGGCTGGAGATCCACCTCCTTAGCTGCCTGATCGGCCAAGTTATTGAATCACTTACCTATTGATGGCCAGGACAGTGCATAACGGCAATATTTGCTGGTTCCCATAAGGCCCAGATGAGGCTTAAAATTTCTTGTTCATTTTTAATAGCCTTTCTCTCAGCTGGCAACAGCCCCCTCTCTTGGTAAATGGCTCCATGGACATGCACAGTGGCAAAAGCATACCGACTGTCCGTGTAAATATTTAGTCTCTTTCCTTTTCCCATCTGTAGGGCTTTTGTTAGTGCCACTAATTCTTCTCTTTGTGCAGACGTTCCCTGGGGGAGTGCTACTGCCCACACTATCTCAGTGCCCATGGTGACTGCTGCATCAGAGTACCTTTTTCCATCTCAAATGAAACTGCTGCTGTCTATGAACCAGGTATGCTTGGCATGCGATAGTAGCGAGTCCAACTACTCTGGCCTCTTTTCATTGGCCTGGTTGCTCTTTTCACACTCAATTTCACATTCTCTGTCCTTCCTTTCCTGTCTTTGCAACTCTGTTTCTCTCTTATTCTGCCGCAGCTACTAGATCACTAACAGACTTTTCACCAAGTCTGTCTAGAGCCTGCAACTTTCGCTTTATGTCTGCTGCAGCTTGATTTATATAGGCAAACATAATCATCTGAGCTGACTCTGGGGTCTCAAGATCATATGGGTATATTGACTAAAATCTTCCATAAGCCGCTCAAGATATGCTGCCAGATTTTCACTTTCTCCCTGTCTAACATCATAAACTTTACCCATATTAATAGGTTGGTAACCTGCTGCCTTGAGACCTGCCAACAGCCTGGTGATAGACAAGGAGTCTATCCATACTTTCAAATGTATTGCAGTCCCATGTTGGTCAGATCTCAGGAAAATAGGCAGTGATCAGGGCAGGATCGGTGATAGGTGCTCCTGTGGGGCCAGGGATATGTTTCTGGGCTGCCTCTTAGATACAGTCTCTCTCTTCGGTGGTAAAAAGGACCTGTAAAAACTGACTAACATCATCCCAAGTGGGCTGATGAGTAAAGAGAATAATTTGAAGCAAATGAAGTAAATCCTGGGGTTTCTCAGAAAAGGGGGCATTTTGGGTGGGCCAATTGTATAGATCACTTTTAGAAAATGGCCAATATTGGAGTTGCTGTTGACCATCTGCATCCAGAGGACCTATGACGCGTAAGGGAAAAACAGCTGCATTAGAAGCGGGGTTGATCACATGGCATCGTCGAGTGACTGGCCCCTCAGAAACTTTAGGGGCAGGTGCCAAGTGTTCTATAGCTCCCTCCTCCTCTTGATCATTCTCAGGTTCTGCAAAAGGAACCTAGAAAGAAGAGTATGGGGGAGGAAACATTTCTTCTTCCAATTAATCTCCCTGAAAAACCGGGGAGGGGGTACCTTTTCTTTCCCTCTGTCTCAGTTTCTTTTTGTAAGTCTAGGGGGCTAGATGGAGTGGTGCCTATGGTTTCCAGTACCATCAGACCTACAGTCCAAAAAAACGATAAACAGTACAAACAAAACACACGCAGGCCTGACAGTTCCCAAAAAAAAAAAAAAAAACTTACAAAGTGGAGATCTCCCCAATTGGTCCACTGACTACAGTCACGGTGGGGTTCACACCAATGCCACATAGCAGAAGGAGCAGAGCTACAGTGGGGGAGTTGGGCCTTTGTTAGGAGGCCCTCTTAGTCAGTTCCAGCCCAACACTGAACTGACCCCCGCCCCACAATTCACACGGCAGTTTTCCAAGGACCGCCTCCTCCCCCCCTGCCCCACACAGCGGGGTTCCAAGGACCCCCACCCCATAAGAGGTTCTTGGACGTCTCCCAGTTCCTCCAGGGTTGTGGTGCAAGCGCATCTGCTTCAACAAGCCTTTACGAATCGGAGTGGCCATCCTCACAAAGGAAAATAAAAGTAAAACAGACAAATGACAGGACAAGACAAATTAACAAAGACAGCTCTGTTTTACCTTTGGAGTCTGAGATCTCGGGGTCTTTGGAGGGATCCCGGTTGAGCCCCCAGTAATATGTTACATCCAGGTTGCAGGATCCCCACCAAGAAGACCATTGAGAGTCAGACTTTACAGCTGTTTTAAGGTTTTATTTAAACGGGCTGCAGCTTGGGTCTCATCCTACACTCCACCACAGCGGAGCCTAGGAGGAGAACCACAAGCTACAGATTTGCAGGGTTTATAAAGGCACACAACCAACCAGGTGTTCGGATTACCACCACGTGTTGCTCTGCTAGAAACAAGCAACAAGCGGTCACTGCCTCAAAACTTTAACTCTTCACATGAAGATGCTACTAGTGTGTTCCAGACACTTACCGTTGGAGACACAAAACACTCATAATTATTAGATCATTTTATAGGCAAAAGGAGCAATGCAGACTGTATGAGGATCGCTCAAGCTTTCGGTCCTCATATCCTAAGAGAGTAAATTCACAGCAGCTCAATGCTAAGTGACAGAACTGGCATGTACTGTGGATATTTACTCCCAAATCTTGTGACACTCATTTCTTACTTTTGGCCTCAAACCTGTGACCAGAGGGCAAGATGAAGAAAGAAAATCCTTCTCAGGGAAAGCAGCTATAAAGAACATTGGGTAGTTTACTTATAATTTAAAACCTTGGGGATGACCCTGTTAAGAAGTCAGACTGTCCAGATTAAAAAATGAAGAAGAGAAGAAATAAGGTGCCAGTGGCTGCTGCCTGTAATCCCAGATCCTCAGGACGCTGAGATGTACAGAAACTTACTTTGAATCCAGCCAGTGTACGAAAGTCCATGACACAGTTATTTCTAAGAGATCACAGAAATACCCAGAAGTGGGGCTGTGACTCAAGCAAAAGGAGCTCAGGGACCATGCATAGGCTCATATTTCTACCCCAGGACCAGCCCCCACAAAAAGAGCCTGTACTTCCATGTCTTTGTCTATGTGAAATTCCCGAGTGGCTATGATGAATGGCACCAAACTAGGAAATTTGTATTCAGTACAATGAGTTCATAACAGAGAGACTTCTTTCAAGATAGTGCATATTCCGGGACTCCCCTAACTGTTCACAGTGTAACCTGAGGGTTTTTCTCCATCACAGGCCTGCTGGAAGAAGTCTCTCTCATTGTCTGGATAGGCACACAAAAGCCCTCACTCCTGTACAACTGGGTAACAAACTACTCCATCTGGGCCAGTTAGTGAGGATGAGTGTGGGTGGGCTCTGAAGGTCAGGAGAAAAAGGCTTCTTTGTACCCTTAGCTATCTCTCACCCCAGTGCTCTGTTTTAACAGGAGACCTTCATTTGTGCCACCTCCCATGGCAGGCCAAGTTTGTGCACTTATCCTGCCTTTGTGTGACTATATTCTGGTGTTCATTTACAGTGCTCAATATAATTCAGGAGCCTTTCAGGCATACAACTAGGGCACTGAACATAATGAAACGATTCATTGCAGGCAATGTTGGGCCTATGATGCCTCTCCTATGTTTCCAGAAGATTGGGAAATCCAAGCACATGTTGGATATCACAAAGCTTCCTGTCATCTAGGACTGGTGAAGCTCATCAGGTTTTGAAACCTTTGACTTCTCCTAGTTGGGCCCTAGGTGCCTAGGTTTTGGGGTTGAAAACAGGGCCTGGGTGCTGACCATGAACTCAGTGCAGAATCCCAGTGCTTTACCATTTTGTGTAACAATATCACTTCTGGTCTGTGAGTGTATTTGTGTGTGTGTATGTGTGCACACCACGGTGTGTGTGTGCACGGGTGTGTGTGTGCGTGCACACATATACATGAGTCCTGAAGCTTGACCTCAGGACCTGAGCACTGTACATAGTTTCTCTTGTAGAATGATATCCTTCTCCCACTTGAGCCACTTCAGGCTTTGTCTTAGTGACGTGGTCCTGAGAAATGAAGCCCACAATTTCATATATGCAAAGCATTCTACCATTAAGGCACATCTCCAGCCCTCTACTTCTGCTTTGTTAATTTCTGTCTTTTTTTATTGTGGTTGTTGTGGATTGAAGGAGTTGAAGTCTTGGCATGTGTGCTGTCCCTGACCTCTTCAGCTCAAGTCTTGTGCTCTACCACTTGAGCCACAGAGCTACTTCAGGTTTTCTGGTGGTTCATGGAGCTAAGTTTCTCAAGGACTTTCCTGCCTAGGCTAGCTTTGAACCATGATCCTCAGATCTCATCCTCCTGAGTAGGTAGGATAACCGACATGAGCTCAAGCACCCAGCTTCCCCTTCAGGTTCTTAGTGAGTTGGAGATAATAGTGTCATGGTACCTTTTGTGTCTGGGATAGTTTGGAACCCAGATCTTTAGAACTCAGCTTCTCGAGAAGGCAGGATGACAGACTTCAGGTACTGACCCCTTGGCGATGGCCTCTGCTGCAAGGGAGTCCATGGCTCCACGTGGTGGAGTGCTAGCCATGAGCCCAAGAGGTAAGGGTCAGTGCCTCAGCCCCGAGTTTAAGGTTCATGACCCATAAAAATCCAAACCAAACCATTGTCTGCTGTAGACAACTCATGAGTCTTCAGTAATACATAATTTTGTCCCTGACATGGGGCCCTATTTGAGCCTCAATATTCTTGTCTGTATAATCATCTAAGTTGTGGAGCTCTTACATACACAAGATGTAAGCGTGAACCCAATTAAGGACATAGCACATGGCACTCTTCGCACCACTCAGCACACAACATCCTGTGAAAGACTCAGCACCAAGCACCCAATGCAAGACTCAGCACACTGCATCCTGTGAAAGACTTAGCACATAGCACACTGTGCAGCACTCAGAACGTAGCACCCTATGGAGGACTCAGCACATAGCTCCATTCCACAAGCTGTCCCTAGAATTAGGGTGCTTTCATCAGTATCACCATTCTTTGAGGAAAAATTTTCAAACCATACCAGTTCACATCTGATGGTTTAATGAGGTGTTTTTCTGGGCAGGGTTTGTTAGCCATGGGGCTTGAACTCAAAGCTCTACCACTTGGAGCCACGTTTTGAAGTGTCTCTCAGACTTCCTGCCAGGACTGGTTTTAATGCCCCTGAGCAGCTAGGATAATGGGCATAAGCCAGGATGACATGGGTAACATGTGGAGCTGGGTTGCAGCGGTTTACATGTGGCTAAGTCAGGTTAGGTGACAGTTGTCAGCACTATACTCCTAGGTTGCTCTGTAATGAAGCTTTTGAAGTTCTGTCCTTCTATAATTACAGTTAGAATATCCTACCTTTTTTTGGCATCAGACCTGGGGCTTGAATAAGAGCTTAGACACTGTCCCTAAACGTTTGTGCTCAAGGCTAGCACTCAATTGATTGAAAGACAGCAGAACTTCTGAGTTTTCTGTTTTGTGGCACTGAGGAATCGAACCCAGGGCTCCGTGCTTACTATGAGAGCACTGAACCACCGAGCCTCAGGAGTGAACGAGGTATAAATAGATAGACATTGCTGTATATAAATATTATATACACAAAAAGAGATTTCTGCATATTATTAAATTATAGATAATATTGCTACCATTTCTTAGGTATTAAATTATGTCTCCATTTAATGATGTGTCCCAGTTGACAATTAATAAAGCATTAATTAATAATTACTCAATATCCTATAATTGTTTATCATATATGTACATATATCCATACATATAATTAGATATTTCATAGAATGAGACCAATGTCTAAATATTATTAAATTATGCATCATGTGTTACTCCCAATTATTAGTTATTTAATTAGGACTCCATGTAATTTTTATTCTGTTAATGCTTAATAAAATATTAATTAAACAGTGCACATCCTACACTTATTGCATCTAATTTTATCCTAGAATGATTCACTACTAATTCAATCTGTTTATCACTTACTGTAGTGGTAATTCTTCAACCTATGATGTTTTTTACCTTTATTACATCATATTACATAGCTTATACATTTGCATCCAAATTATGCATCCTACCTGACACCGAGCACTTTCACAGAAAAGGAAAAGATGTCATGCTCGGCTTCTCACTCCAAGATTACATTTTTGGGAGTGCTGGGATCTAAACTTAGGGCAAAGAAGGCTCCCTTCATGAATGTGTGACTGACAGCACAGCAAGCACTAGCCAATTCAGCTGCCAGGCAATGCCCAGGCCCTGAGATTGAGCCCCGTATATTGACTCTAAATTGTGCAGTGTAGTTATTCATTTTATTTTTTATTCATTTAATATTTATTTTATTGACTGCTATAACACATGGAATATTTACTACATTTATCACATAGGATGTAGCATTGCCTATGTATGAAACTTCACACCTGACAACCAGGACTTTCACATAAAAAGAAAACATGTGTCTCCCTGTGTCTTACTGCATGATTCAATTTTTGTGAGTGCTGGCATCTGAACTCACAGCCTACAAGGCCCAATTAACGAATGGATGAGAGTCAGCATGCCAGCTTGGGGCATATTGAGCCGACAAGCAGTTCCCAGCACTTGAGATTGTGCCCTAGGGGTTGACAAAACAAGAACAGATGGACATGCAGATGGTTGTACACAAATAAATATAGATCTTTATAGAGTGCCAGAGATGTCTGTACATTATTTAGTTATATAGGCTACATTCCTACCAATTCTTGGGAATTTATTATGCCTTCATGTAATTAATATTACTGTTTTCATCCTTAATGAATTATTGATTATATCAACCACTGTCCTGAAACTATTGTGTCCATGTAATTAATAGTATTCTTTTAATGTGTCAAAAAATATTCATTAAAATCCATCGGCCTCCTAAAATCACTCTCTAATTTTATGCTAGTATCATTTAGGAACAAGTAATTCAACCTTGACATTCATAATTTTCCATCGGTATTCCACTGAATAGGAATAAGACTCTTAGGATCTCCTTCCATTGGTAAGGGTCAGGACCCGGCTTGAACACAGGGCCTATGTTGTCGGGTTGGCCCATGGCTTCTCTGGAAGCCCGACAGCCTTCAGCAATGCCAAGTTGCCAACACTTTTCAGCCCTGTCATTTAGACCCAGGATGGTCACCTTGAAAAGAAAATAAATGTAAAACCGGCAGCCATCTGGGTTTTTTTCTGTGTCATTTTATTTATTTATTTTTCTTGTTAGCCTTTGAGGCCCAGGAACCTAGGTTCGGCTGTGGGTCCAGTGACTGCAACAAACCTAGAGTGATCAAAGCTGAGGTAGAGTTGCCATGCCCTGAGTTCAAGCCCTGTGGTTGACAAAATAAAAATACGAAATACATACATGCGTAAGTACATATATACATTAAAAATATTTAAACAATTATTAGGCTACTTGGCATTGTATTCACGCCATTTTTTTCTGCCGGGCCTGGGATTTGAACTGAGGGTCTGGGTAAATCTGCAGTACTGTTGGGGAAGGGAAAGCTCACAGTGCTGGAAGAGAAGAAAGACTGGCTTGTTCCTAGCACTTGCAAAAATAATATTCGTATACATTTTAAATACATGATTTATACTTACACACACGTTTACTACATATTGCAGTTAGTGTAGTTATACATTTTATTTTGTTATTTATTTATTTATTATATATTTTAGGGAGTATGATTACATGTATAACATTTTTTACATCCTATTACACAGAACATAGATTTGGCTATTTATTATACATCATTTCTGAGACCCAGGACTTTCACTGGTAAGGCAAATAAGTGGGACAATTTCCTTCTTCCACCAGGATCAAGTTTTTGGCAGTTCTGTGATTTGAACTCTGGGCCTTGAAGGCCCACTTCATGAATGGGTCAATTTTAGCCCACCAGTCTGACACAGGTGAAGTTTTCAGGCAAATTTGAGGACCTGAGATGAAGCCCTAGGACTGGCCAATATATAAACAGATGGATGGGTAGATTGCAGTGTGTGTGTGTGTGTGTGTGTGTGTGTGTGTGTGTGTGTGTGTATTTACATATGTATATGAATCTATAAATAAAGTTATAGAGACAGATAGACATTTATGTAGATTCTAGTGTATAACTCTATATAAAGAATGATGACCTATATCTTATGTTTATATATTCTATTACTATGAATTATTTGGTCTAAAATTATGCCTCCATTAATTAGTCACAGTAGGAGACTTAATAAAGTATTAATTAAATTAATCAATGTCCTATATTTATTGCGAACAATCTTAAACTACAATGACTAGATAATTAGTAGTTCAATTGGTACATTACAAAGATTCTATTATTGTTCCTATAAATAGGAACGAGTAAGTCAAATCCCATGATCAAACTCTAGGCCTAGGTGTCTTGGTTGGGCTCAGGTTTCACTGACAGCCCGCCAGCATTCAACCATACAAGGTCATGTACAATTTTCAAGCCGAGTCATTGAGAACCAGGATGGTCACAGTGCAAAGGAAACAAAGGTAAAACTGTTGTCTAAAACTTCCTGGTTTTTCCTCCTCCATCTTGGTTGGTTTATTTTTTTGCCAGAGCTGGGAGTTGAACACGGGTCGTAGGATCCCTGGATGTTGGTGGGTGTAAAAGATGAACCCCAGCCTAGGGTAATCAAGGCTGAGGCAGAGTTGTGGCAACCTGAGTTCAAGCCCCGTGCCTGCTTGCCCAAAAAAGTTAAGGTCCTGGGTAGGAGTTTTTGCCATTTTTTCTGCCATACCTGGAATTTGAACTCAGGGACTGGGTAACACTATTGTGCTCTGGGTGAAGTGAAAGCTAACCTCCTAGAAGAAAAACAATCCGGAGCATTTCCCAGTTGTGAATTCCAGCCCTAGAACTGGCAAAAATTATATATATATATATATATATATATATATATATATATATATATATATATATATACATATACTTATATATATGATAATATATATCATATACATGTATTTGTATACATATTACTTATTGTACCTAGGGCAAAATATTTCAACAGAAGGGAAATCAGGTCAACATTGGCTTCTTACTCCACCTATTGACTTCAGCACTCCTGAAATTTGAACTCAGGTCCTGGAATGTGTAATTCATCAAGGGGTCAGTTTAAACACAGCAGCCTCAAACAAATTCAATGCCAGGCACTTCCCAGGACCTGAGTTCTAGCTCCAGGAGTGGACAATATATAAATAGATAGATGTGTAAATTGCTGCAAATATGTGTATATAAATATATACAGAGAGAAAAAGAGAGAGATGTATATATATATATTCCACTGTACATTTAAAAATAAATATATTTATAGAATGTGAGATGTCTATATATTATTAAATTTCATGTAATATATTACTAATAATTATTAGGTATTAAATTATAACTCCATTTAATGAAGTATCATGGATTAAGGCACAATAAAGTGTTTCCTTGCGTAAATGGAGCTCAGAGACAATTTCTAGGCTCATAGTTCAAGCTTCAGGATCTGCACTAAAATAAAAGCCAGTTACTGCATGTGTCTGTGTATATATGCATGTATTTCTATCAGTGAACATCCATAGTCGTTAGGAAGAATAGCAACCAGCTAACAAATTTGCTTTGAATAGAATGATGTCATACCAAAGAGAGTGCTTTCAAGACAGTGCATGTTTCTGGTCAAAAAAAATTTAAGATCCTGGCTTGGAATTTGCACCATTTTTCTGACAGGCCTGGGAATTCAACTCAGGGTCTGATTAACTCTGGCACTGTGGGGGAGTGGAAACCCACCATCGTTGAAGATAAGAATTTCAGACCAGTTTCCAAGGCCTGAATTCAAGCCCCAGTACTGGAAAAAATAATATTCATACATGAGATCTATTTACATACATGTGCTACTCCATATGACATTCATTACCCTTATTTACTTTTTATTTATTTTATTTAGTATTATTACATATATAACATTTATTTCATTTATTACATCTTATGACATGGATTTATTTGCATATAGATTATACATCATACAGAGACCCAGGGCTTTCACAGAGAAGGAAAAAATGGGTCAAAATGGTTTCTGACTCCACATATAAACTTATGGCCATGCTGAGATTTGAACTCAGCCCACAATGCACAAATCATGAAGGGTCAGTTGTAAAACAAAAGCCTTTGAAAAACTGAACTGCCAGCCATTTCTGAGGACCTGTGATCAAGCAATAGTAGTGGCGGATAGATAGATAGATAGATAGATAGATAGATAGATAGATAGATAGATAGATAGATAGATAGATAGATAGATAGATAGATGTGTAGTTTGCTATGTATATGCGAGAGAGAATATGAGGATATTAAATTAATATATATAATTTAATATATAGGTATGTATATATTATGAATTATTTGTTATTAAATTATTTCTACTTTCAATGAAATGAAGTATCATGGTTGAATACTTATTAAAGCATTAATGTAAAAGTAGTCAGTATTCCTTAATTGGGAGAATCATACCATGGTGCTAGAATGGAAGACATTATCCAATATTTCTTATGTGGCAGTCTATAAGAGAATCATGAACTAACTGCAAATTTAATTATTTTTTTTTATTTTTATTTTATTTTATTTGAGAACATACTGTACAGAGGGGGTACAATTACATGGGCAGGATAATGCATACATTTCTTACCAAGCATTGCAGCCTCCTCCTTTGTTTACCCTTCACCTCCCTTCCCAGCCTCCCCCCTCCCCCCACCCAATCATACCCTCCTCCTCCCCCACACCGACATTGTAAAGCTGGTTTTGACATGACATTTTGTACTTCTCATTGTTGCAACAGGTCCACCTGAATCCTTAAACGACTTGTTTGTCCCCGTCTCCTCCACATGTTATATTGACATCAAATATAGTGAAAGTGGGGGTTACACTGTCGGGAAGGGACATACAGAGCAACAAAGAAATAATCTTATAAATGCATTAGAAACACATGCATGAAAGAAACGAAAACATTAAAATAAATATTTAAGGGTTCATTTTCCTAACATCACACTATCTGACCTTTTCCGCTTGACTCATACCTATACTAGATATTGCAAATAAGGGAAACCATGGGACCTATGCTTCTTTGGGCCTGGCTTACTTCACTTAAGATAATTTTTTACAAACCTTTCCATTTCCTAACAAATGGGGAAATGTCATTCTTTCTGATGGTGGCATAGAATTCCATTGTGTATATATACCACATTTTCTTGATCCATTCATCTACTGAGGGGCATCTGGGTTGGTTCCATATCTTAGCTATGGTAAATAATGCTGCAATAAACATAGTTGTGCTGGTAGCTTTAGTGTGGTCTTGTTTGTAAACATTTGGGTAAATGCCCAAAAGTGGGATTGCTGGATCATAGGGAGATCTATGTGAAGTCTTTTGAGGAACCTCCATACTGCTTTCCAAAGTGGTTGAACAAGTTTACATTCCCACCAACAATGAAGTAAGGTTCCTTTCTGTCCACATCCCCTCCAGCATCTGTTGTTGTTAGAGTTCTTGATTTTTGCTGTTCTAACTGGAGTGAGGTGATATCTCAATGTTGTTTTGATTTGCATTTCTTTTATGGCTAGGGATGTTGAACATTTCTTCATGTGTCTATTGGCCATCCTTCTTTCTTCTTCAGAGAAGCTTCTCTTTAAGTCTTTCGTCCACTTCTTTATTGGGCAGTTGTTTCTTTGAGGATTTGTTGTTGGGTGGTTTAATTTTTTGAGGTCCAAGTATATTTTAGATATGAGACCCTTGTCCGTTGTATGGCTAGTAAAGATCTTCTCCCAATCGGTGGGCTATCTATTGATCTTGCTAGCTATGTCATTTGTCCTGCAGAAGCTCTGCATCTTTATGCAATCCCATTTGCCAAACCTTTCTTTGATTTGTTGTGCTTCCGGGGCTCTATTCAGAAAATTTCGGCCTGAGCCAAGGAGACCTAGGGTTTCTCCTATTCCATCCTGTAATGTTTTCAGAGTGTCTGCTTTGAGTTCAAGGTCTTTGATCCATTTGGAGTTGATTCTGGAGCAGGGTGATATATAAGGATCTAGGTTTAGTTTTCTATATGTAGTTAACCAATTTTGCCAGCACCATTTACTGAAGAGGCTGTCTTACTTCCATTCTATTGTTTTAGCTTCCTTATCGAAGATTAGATGGCTATAGGTCTGTAGGTTAATTTCTGGGTTTTCAATTCTATTCCATTGGTCCTGAGGTCTGTTCTTATGCCAATACCAAGCTATTTTGATTACTATGGCCTTATAGTAGAGTTTGAAATTTGGTATTGATATTCCTCCAGCAGTGTTCTTTCTGTTGAGAAGCGTTTTTGCTATTCGGGGTTTTTTATTGTTCCATATGAATTTTTGGATTGCCTCTTCTATTTCCTTGAAGAACGAGGGTGGAATTTTGATAGGTATCACGTTGAATTTGTAGATAGCCTTGGGAAGTATTGCCATTTTCACGATGTTAATCTTGCCAATCCAGGAGCATGGGAGGTTTTGCCATTTTTCTTTTTTTTATTTTATTTTATTTTATTTTATTTCAGAACATACTGTACAGAGGGGGTACAATTACATGGGCAGGATATGGGCAGGATAATGCATACATTTCTTACCAAGCATTGCAACCTCCTCCTTTGTTTACACTTCACCTCCCTTCCCAGCCTCCCCCCTCCCCCACACCCAATCATACCCCCCTAACCCCCCCCCACACCGACATTGTAAAGCTGGTTTTAACATGACATTTTGTACTTCTCATTGTTGCAACAGGTCCACCTGAATCCTTAAACGACTTGTTTGTCCCCATCTCCTCAAGTTCTGTGTTGGTTTCCTTTTTCAAGATTTTAAAGTTTTCATCATAGAGGTCTTTCACTTCTTTAGTTAAGTTAATTCCTAGGTACTTTATTTTTTGTGGGGCTATTACAAATGGAGTTGCTTTCCTAATTTCAGCCACACTTTTCTCATTGTTGGCATACAGAAAAGCCATTGATTTTGGGGGGTTAATTTTATAACCTGCTACTTTGCCAAAGTTTTGAATCAGCTTGAGTAATTTGGGAGTGGAGTCTATGGGATTCTTTAAATACAAGATCATGTCATCTGCAAAGAGGGAGAGTTTTATTTCTTCTTTCCCTATTTGGATCCCCTTTATGTGTGCATCTTGTCTTATTGCTGTAGCTAGGCATTCTAATCCTAGATTGAAGAGAAGTGGAGAGAGTGGGCATCCTTGTCTTGTTCCTGAGTTAAGAGGAAATGGCTTTAGTTTTTCACCATTGAGTATAATGCTCGCTGTAGGTTTGTCATATACAGCCTTTTAATTTTTACTTTTATAACAATCCATTAGGCATTCCCATGGATAGGAATGATTTTCTCAAGATCTCCCTCAATTTATAGGTGTCAGTCCAGGCACTTCAACTCCAGGCCTTGGTATTTTACTTCAAAATGCAAACCATTGGAATGACACTGTGAAGATTTCATATTGTCAGGATGAAAGAAAAGAATGAGAAGAAAAGAAAGCCAATTGTCAGTAGATCCTACCTGTAATCCTAGCTCTTCAGGAGGCTGAGAAGTAGAGAATGCCTGTTTGAATTCAGCCAGGACAGGAAATTCCACCACACTCTTATTTATGAGGGATTACAGGAATAAAAAATTCCCATGAATGGGGCTATGACTCAAGGGCAGAGCGCTACCCTTGAGCAAAAGGAGCTCAGGAACACTGCCTAGGCTCATAGTAAAACCCCCGCACCTGCCAATAAAAAAAAGCCAGTAACAACATGTCTCCCCCTGTATGTATGCATGTATTTCTATTGGTGAAGGTCTAGAGATCCTATGATGAAAGGTATCCAGCTAGGAAATTTGCTTTGAATAGAATTATTTCATAGAACAGAGAGAGTTTTCAAGTGCATCTTCCGGGGCTCCTCTCACTGTTCCCATTGTAGCTTTAGGTTTTCTCCACATCAGGGACTGCTTTAAGAAGTCTTCCTCATTGTTGGAACAGGCCTCACTCCTGTACAGCTGAGTGATAAAAAAAACTCCTTCTAGGCCAATTAGTGAGAAGTGTGGGTGGGCTCTGCAGGCCAGGAGGAAAAGGCCTCTATATACCACAAGCTATCACTTTGCCGAGAGCTCTGATGTGACAGGTAGACTTCATTTGTGCACCTCCCGTGTCCAAGTTCCCTGCACATATTCTGTCTTTGTTAAACTATGTTCCAGTGTTGAAATAACCTGCTACAATTAATTCAAGGGTCCTTCAGGCAGACAACTAGGGAGCTCAACCTAATGAAATGATTCATTATTGGTAATGATGCCTCCCTGTGTTCAAAGAAGCTTGCTAAATCAAAGCACATGTGTAATATCACTGTGCTTCCTGTCATCTATGGCTGGTGAAACTCATCAGATTTTGAAACTTTGACCTCTCCTAGTTGGGTCCTAGGTGGCTGTGTTTCAGGGTTGAACAGAGGGCCTGGGTACTGACCATGAGCTCAGACAGCTCAGTTCTTTATCATTTAGTGTCACAGCTTCACTTCTGGTATTTGTGTGTGTATGTGTGTGTACATACATGTGTGTTCATATACATGTCCTGGAGCTTCAACTCAGGACCTGAACACTGTACCTGAGTTTCTCCTGTACAAGGATAGCACTCTACCACTTGAGGCACACAGCCACTTCAGGCTTTTTTCTAGTGATGTAGTACTAAGGAATCAATCCCAGGGATTCATACATGCAAAGCACTCTTCTCTTAAGACACATTCCCAGCATTCTACTTCAGGTTTCTTTCTTTCTTTTGTTGGAAGTTGGAGGAATTTAGGTCTAGGCCTGGTTGCTATCCTTGAGTTTTTTAGCTAAAGCCGATCGCTGTACCACTTGAGCAACAGTACCCCTTGAGGTTTTTGGAGGGTCACTGGAGAGAAGCATCTCAAAGTATTTCCTGCCCAGGCTGGTTTTGGACCCTGATCCTCAGCTCTCAGAGTCCTGAGTACCTATGATGACAGGCACGAGTCAGCAGTGACTGGCTTCCACTTCAAATTTCTAAGTGGTAAATAGGAGATAATAGTCTCATGGGACCTTTTGTGTCTGGGATAGTTTTGAACCCAGATCATCAGATCTCAGCTTCGTAAGTAGGCAGGGTGACAGACCTCAGCTACTACATTCCTAGACTGTAACACTCTATTGCAAGTGGGTCCTTGGCTCCATGTGGTAGGGTGCTATCCATGATCTCCACTGATAAGTGTCAGTGGCTAGGCCCTGAGTTCAAGGTTCCTGATCAAGAAACATAAGCCAAAACAATTGTCTGCAGGAGACAACTCACTAGTTAGGTACATACGTAATTTTGGCCCTGACATGAGGACATATCTGAGCCACAAGTTTCTCATTTGCACAATCATCTTACTTGTGGAGCTCTTATAATAACCAGATGAAAAAATGAAAAAATGCACCCCATAAAGGACTCAGCACACAACAAATCATGAAAGACTCATCACATAGCTGTAACCCACATAATGTCATTAGAATTAGGGTACTTTCATCAGTATCACCATTCTTTCAGAAACACACCACAAACAATCCAAATTTAGATTTCAGAGGGATGAGATTTTTGTGGGGGGAAGTCAGCCACAGGGATTGCACTGAAATTTTGGGGGTACTGTCCTTATATCTTTTGATCATACTGGACATCTACCACTTTAAGCCACAGCTCAGAGTTTCGCAGAATTCCTACCAGGGCTGGGTTTTACATCCACCAGTGTCATATGTCAGCCCCCGAGTATCTTGGATGACAGGGTGAGCAAGCCAGCAGCATCTAGTCCATGGAACTGGGTTGCAGCGGTTTACCTCTGGCTAATTCAGGCTAGATGGCAAATGTCAGCACTAGACTCTTTTCCTTTTTGTTTGTTTTGGTGCCAGTCCTGGGTCTTGAGTAAGGGTCTAGACACAGTCCCTAAGCCTTTGTGCTCAAAGCTAGTGCGCCAGTGTTTGAGCTACAGCACAACTTCTGGATTTTTCTATGCACATGGTAGTGAGGACTTGAATCAAGGGCTTCGTACTTACTAGGCGAGCACTCTACCACTGAGCCCCAGTAGTGACAAGTGTATAAACAGATAAATGTGTAGATTGATAGAGAGATAGATAGAGAGATAGAGAGATGTAGATATATTTAATGAGAGATGTCTGTAAATTATGAAATTGCATATATGATATTTCTACCAAATATTGCCAATTAAATTATTCCTTCCTTTTATAACTATCATGATTGAATACATAATAAAGTATTCATTAAAAATTAGTCAATGTAGTATAATTGTTGTATATAATTTTATAATATAATCGTACACTAACTACTAATGTAATTGTTATTTTTACAACATTCTATTTGTACGGATATCTATTGGAAAGCATTTCTTTTTTATTTTAATTTTTTTAATTTGTTTTTTTGGGGTCGGTTCGTGGGGCCTGAACTCTTTGCCTGGTCACTTTCTCTCAGCTCTTCAACTCAAGGCTATAGCTCTACCATTTGACCCACAGCGCCACTTCTGGCTTTTTTCTTTTTGCTTATGTGGTGCTGAGGAATCGAACCCAGGGCCTCTAGCATGCAAGGCAATCACTCTACCACTCAGCCACCTTCCCAGCCTAGAAAGCGTTTCTTAGAATCTCCCGCCAGCCATTCATTAATGCGAGTCCCGGGATTCAAACTTCAGGCCTAAGTTGCTGATTTTGGCTTGGCTTACCTAATAGCCCGCCAAACATCAGCAATATAATGTCATGTACATTGTCTGGGCATTGTATTTAGACCCAGGATGGTACAATACAAAGGAAAAAAAAAGTAAAACCACCTGATTGAACTTCTCAGTTTTATGCTTTTCCTTTTTACTTTTTTTTTGCCAGCCCTCAGATTTGAATTCAGGACCTAGGATCCCAGGATCGGCTATGGCAGAGATGCCAAGACTTGAGTTCAAGCCCAGTGGTTGGCCTAATACCAAATAATAATAATAATGATAACAATAACAATAACAATAATAAGGACCTGGCTTGGAATTTGCACCATTTTACTGGCATTTAAACTCGGGGTCTGGGTAACTCTGTGGTACTCTGGGTGAAGGGGTAGATCACTGTTCTTGAACACAAGAAGTTCAGAAAGTTCCAAGGGCCTGAATTGAAGTCCCAG
The DNA here is from genome assembly GCF_024711535.1 of Dipodomys merriami. Lineage (NCBI taxonomy): Eukaryota > Metazoa > Chordata > Mammalia > Rodentia > Heteromyidae > Dipodomys > Dipodomys merriami. The sequence goes on from NW_027205627.1 coordinate 374,078, forward strand.
TACTGGAAATAATAATACTCATATATGAGATCTATTTACACACATGGGTTTTTCCCATATGGAATTTATTACCCTTATTTATTTAGTATTATTACACATAAAAATTTATTTTATTACATCATATCACATATACTGAGACCTAGGACATTAACAGAGAAGGAAAAAAAATGTGTCAAAATTGGCTTCTTACTCCATGAATACATTATTGACCATGCTGGGATTTCAACTCACAGCCTACAATGCCCAATCCATAAATGGGGTCACAGACTTAGCCCAACAGCCTCCAGAAAACTGAGCTGCCAGGAAGTTCTGAGGACCTGTGATCAAGCCACAGTAGTGCGATATATATACATACATACATATATATATATATATATATATATATGCATACATATATATACTGACAGAGGGAATGTGAGGATATTATTAAATTATATATTTTTACAAATTATTAGTTGTTAAATTATGCTTCCATTTAATGAAGTATCATCATCTAATACTTATAAAATCATTACTAAAATATCAATGAATTGCCAAAAAGGTGCTAGAATGGAAGATATAAATTCAATAATTTTTGTGTGGCATTCTAAAATAAAGTCATTAATTAACTGCAAATTTAATTATTACTTTTATAACATTCCATTAGCATTCACATGTATAGGAATGAGTTAGTCAGGATCTCCCTCCATTTGTGGGTGGCCATCCTAGCATTTGAATTCCAGGCCTGGGATTTTACTTCGAATGTAAACCATCGGAATGACACCGTGAAGATTTCAGATTGTTGCAAAAAAAAAAAAAAAGAACAAGAAGAAAAGGAAGCCAGGTGTAATGGCTCTTGCCTGTAATCCTAGCTCCTCAGGAGGCTGAGATGCCAATTTGAATTCAGCCTGGGTAGGAAAGACCGCAACATTCATATTTCTTAAGAGATCACAGGAAATCAAAAAAAATAATAACAAAAAAATCCTGAGTGGCCCCGTGGCTCCAGTTTCAGAGCACTACCCTTGAGCAAAAGAGCTCAGGGAAAGGGCCTGGATGATGGGCATTCAGCAAGTTGCCCATGCCCAGCCCCTCAACCTGGGCAAGCTGGAACAAGCCCTCAGAGAGTATTAAGTCTGAGCAGGTAGCTTGAACAAGCATCCTTCACTACAGTTTAAGAACTGAAGCCAGGAAGGCTTTGCCTGGGCTGGTGTGTGCAACTGGAGTGTGCAACGGGTGAATTATGTCCTGGCAATTATCAAGGGAAACCACAATTCTTAGGCTGCAGGAGTTGTCGAAGGTTGTGGCTCCATATCCTCTATCCCTCTGTAGAATGTGAGCCTAGGTTTCTGGGGCCTGGTGGCCATCACTCATTAATCATTCCTCATTGCCGAGTCTCAGGCTGGTCCCAAATCCTGGGAAAGATAGAAAATAGCCAGAAATTTCTGTGCCAAAAGGAGTAATCCAATAAATCCCACTGTCATAACTCCCGTTTGAAGTAAGCCTTGGGCTTCAAATGTGGCTTACTGGTAGAGTGCTTACTTAGCACACATGAAGCCCTGAGTTCGATTCCTCCCTACCACAGAAACAGAAAAAGCCAAAATTGGCACTGTGGCTTAAGCAATAAAAGTGCTAACCTTGAGCAAAAGAAGCTCAGGCACATGCCCAGACCCAGAGTTCAAACCCCAAGACTGGCCAAAAAAAAAGGTGAGCATGGTGAGACATTATCTACTGGGACTTAGAAGAGGGCTGAGGTTATGGGTAACAGGTAGAGGGCAGGTGCTGTTGGCTCACCTCTGTAACCTTAGCTACTCAGGAGGCTGAAATCTGAGGATCCCAAATGCAAGCAGGAAAGTGTATATGAGACTCTTTTCTCCAATTAAACTCCCCAAAATCCAGAAGTAGAGCTGTGGTTGAAGTAGTAGAGTGCTAGTCTGAGCACCAAAGATCAGGGATAGCGTCCAGGCCCTGAATTCAAACCCCAGGCCTGGCACATGCAAACACGCACATGTAACACACACACACACACACACAAACACACACCAAGATAGAGAATTTGACAGTCAGCCTGCACAAATTCCACCTCTAGAAACATTCGTTAAAAAAAAGAGGGAGCAGGGAAGGAGAGACTTGCTCCAGGAAGTGATATAATCAGTGCCAAAATTCCACAGGATTTCTAAGTTGTGGAAAAGAACAGAGAGCCTCAGGCACAAGGTAGAGCATGGGCAAAGGTCCTGAGGTGTGGTGTAAAGCAGGTGGTGTGGATGGAATGAAGGTTCTGTGGCTTCAGACAAGTCTGGCCAAACACTGAAGGCTGGGTCAAGTTTTGTACTTGAGTCACAGGTAGGGCAGAAAGTGGAGTCCCAGAATGAGACCCAGGGAAAGATTAGCTTGATTTTTCTCCAAAGACCCCAGCCAATTTCTGTGGCTGGAAGCCTATTTTTCACAGCTCCTGACCCTCAGGCCCTCTTTGCATGGAGGAGTCAGGGCAAATGCAAGGAAGAACTCTTGCTTAAGAAAAGCTTCTAGCTCAACCTGGTTGGGCTGCATCTGAATGTCAGTCCTCTGATCTCAGCCTGCTGAGGGAGCTAGGAATATGAGCCATTAGCATCTGGGCACACTTTCCTTCTTGGATAAAACAGAATACCTATTTCCTAGCCAAGCATCCATCTACAGCTATCCCTCCCTCCCCTTCCCCTTCTCCTCCAGGCTTCAGAGGAAACATACTCTCCCCTGAGGACAAAGAAATAGGATGCTCTGACAGGTTTGAGCATTATTTTCTCCACACAGTCAAGGGCTGCTGGGAGCTGATGTAGAGGTCAGAGATCTAGGCCAGGGCAAGTAGACAGCTGTTAGAACAGAAAGTATGAAAAGACATCTGTGCAGCTGCCTGCCAGTTGCTCATGCCTATAATCCTAGCTACTCAAGTCTGACACTGAAGGATCAATCAAGATTCAAAGCTAGCCTGGGCATACTCTTATCTCCAAAGAATCACCAAAAAGCTGGGAAGAACAAATACTATAATTCAAATGTTCGAGCACCAAACCTGTGCAAACATCCTAAAGGTTACCACCTAGGATCTTCAAGCCTTGGTAAACACACACACACACACACACACACACACACACACACACACACACACACACACACACACACAAACACACACACACACACACACACACACACACACACAACCCATATGCATGCAAAATCAGAGATTTCTACACTGTAACCTTTGGGTATTAGCTACCATTTTCCCCACTAAGACTAGTGGTGGTTGGCCTAGGAGTTTGATGCATCCAACACCACCTGACATCTATAATTTTGGGGAAAAGAATGTCTATAACCTCAGCCTTCCCCAAACCCAGCTCTTTGATTGGGTCATGGTCTATCCAGACCCTGTGGAGTTCCTTTGACAGACTCACCAAGATCATTTAAAAAGTCATCACATGCTTGGCACTGGTGGCTCATGCCTGTCATCCTAGCTACTCAGGAAGGTGAGATCTGGCATCCAAGCCAGCTTGGGCAGGAAAGTGTGTGAGACTCTTATCCTCGAAGAACCATCAGAAAACAAGAAGTGTCCCTGTGGCTCAAGTGGAAGAGTGCAAGCCTTGAGAAAAAATAGCTCAGGGACAATGCTCATGGACAACAACAACAACAAGAAGAGGCATTGCATGTTGGCTTTGGGATTGGCATGGGCCAAATATTGGAAATTTCAAGTGCACCAAGATAAAGCAGTACCTCCCTTGCTCCTCTATCTTGTCCATCCCCTGGACTTGGCCGTGCTTCAGATCAGGATGGCTCTGGATTGACAGGAAGGCTCTAAGGATCCCAGACCAATTGTTCCGGCTTCTTCCTCCCTACTCACACTGCTGCTTCTGCTCTTTGCCATAGACCTTCTTCCTGAAATCCATCCATGAGATCATTGACATCAACACAGTGGTGAGTGGTGGGTCCAGTCTAACTCAGGGAAGTCAGAGGTGGAAGTCAGCCTGGGACTAGGAGCTTCTATTCTGGGTGTGGGCTGAGGCCACGACTGACATTTATTTCATTCTGAGCCTTGCATGGTTAGGGAGACAGTGTAGACACAATATTGAGTCAGTTAAGACGGGAATCTGTAGGACCACTTGTGTGGGGGAGGCTGTGGGACTCAGGGGGCCACTGTTCTTGGTATTCCTCTCTCAGACGTCCCTCTCCCTCTCTCATCCCTCAATAGTAAAAGAGAAACTTTAAATAAGGGTGTCGAAGAGAGGACAGGGAAGTATTTCCGTGTGAACCAGACTTGTGCTTCATATTCATCCTAGCCCCTTATTTCTATTTATCTGAGGATTGGCCATATGGGTTTGGGAGTGGGGGATCATCCTAGCTGAGAATGTGGCTCAGTGATAGAGTGGTCGCCTAGCAAGCCTGAAACCCTGGGTTTGATTCCACAAAGCAAAGGCTGGAAGGGGAGGTGGAACTCAACTTGTAGACCACCAGTCTTGATCAAATAGAGCTCAAGGACAGTGGCCAGGCCCTGAGTTCAAGCCCCATAACTCGAAGGCAAATCTTTGTGGAGGCTTTATTTTCCCATTGGAAACAATTTATTCTTTGTGATAAGCATAACATGGGCTTCTTCCCTGGCCACCAATGGGCCATTAGATGTCCCTGGAGTTTGGAGCTTCTCCCAGCGGCCTCTGCTCTTACAGGCCTGCAGTTTACCCTTCCTATCACCAGGCAGATGGAGACCTAGAGAAGCCCACCTGGCCACCTACTTCTGGTGGCTGCTGAGGATTTTGGGACTCAGTATGTCACATAGGGAGTCATCATCCCCATCAGTCTACAGAAAAAAGGGACAGAGCACTGCAAGCCTGAGCGCACCAGCTGTGGGCAGTTCTGGATGTGAGAATCTGCATCAGGACATGCGCTGTGGGGGAGACCTGTAGAGGGCAGGGAACCCTAACCTCTCCTCTTGCAGGTTCCACACTATCCTGAAGTTGCAATTCTTCAAAACCTCTCTGCTTCTCCCTCATTTTGACCACCCAGGAGCCTGAGGCCTCTGAAGTAGCTGTACTGGTGGGGAGCTCAGCCTGTGTCCGCATCTGGAGCCCCGTGTAGGAGCGACAGCAGTTCCTGCAGCTATCTACTCTTCATCTTCTCCTGGGACTGCTGGCACATGCACTCTGATTTCTCCTGACACAGCTGATCCAGAATGAACATCTGTCCTTTACATGCCAGGAGGGATTCCTGGATGGTACGGATATGTGCCGACAGGTGGTTGCATCAATGGTGGAGCTCATCTGCAGGACTCTGGAAGTCCACCTCATCAGGCAGGTTGTGGATGAAGCAGATTTTCTCCTCGGATGCCCACATGTCCCACTTCCCATTCTCTCACATGTTGTGGTGGCAGCTCACGGGGCGGGGGACCTGTGGCTCTGGCTCTATCTGGCACTGAGCTGTCCTGGGGAGGGGGAGAGCCTGCAGCAGTCACAGGAGTTTCCTCCTGTGGATCTCAGCATCTGAGAGAGGTAACAGTGCCAAGTCCCTCTGTGTTTGGGGAACATCTCCATCCTCTGCCATGGGCACATCGAGGAGAGTCATTTCCTCAGCTTCTGCTTCTCCAGGGTTCACAACTTCCCTATCCCCAGAGAAAGCCAGGAAGCTCAGCTGGGCCTGCAGGTGCTCCTCCTGTAGACTGGTCACTTCCAGGCACTTGAAACTGTCCTGTCACTTTGGGGGCACCACCTAGTCCCCCCATTTGGTCGGACCATGCACTTGTTTCAGCTGTTCCAACAGCTGGGTCTGCTTCTGCAGGTGCTAGTGCAGGACCTGCTACTTGGAGTACAGCTGCTCATTGGAAGTGATGTGCTGCTCACAGGTGGCTCAGAGCTCCTGCAGCTGGGCCAGGGACTGCTCCTGCGCTCCTGCAGCTCCTGACCTGCTTGGCTCTCTCTCTCTCAGCCACCTCTTTCCATTCCTCTATCTTCTCCACTCAGGAGTCGAGCTGTTCCCGCAGATGTTTCTTCACCTGCTGCTCTCAGTCCACAATGCTGGTGAGATCTTCCTTCTCACTGCTCACCCTGTGGAGAGCATCCCGCAGCAAGGCCAGCTGTTCCTATAGCTGTGGGTTACACACACATGCACATCGTGGGGTCTCGGGTTTCTCCTGCCAATCCTTGGTTTTCTCCTCTAGTCTTGCCAGTTGCTCCCTCTGCTCCACAATCTGGAGACGGAACCTCTGGTTTTCCTGGACCTAGATGTGAAGTTGTTCCTCCAGGATTTTCAACCCCATCTGTGTGCGGTAGGAATGGACCTGCAGTTGCTGCTCCTCCTGAGATGGACCCTCGGGGGGCCATGGCTCTGCCAGCTTCATTCTCAGTTCCCCCAGCTATTCTCTAGGTGTAGCACCTACCTCGATCCTCACTCCTTCTCCTCTGTCAGTTGGTTTACCTGCTCGGTCAGCCACCAGGCCTCCTCCTTCTGCGCGGACCTCTCAATGCTCAGGTTCTGCGAGAAGTTGTCTGTCTCCAGATTCGCTGCGGTCACCATTCAGCTCAGGTTGTACTGTAGCCTCTTTAGTACATCATGCATTTGCAGCACCTGTTGGAACTTGCAGATTCTGTTCTTCTTGTTGTTGGTCTATGTCCAGAGTGCTTTCAACTTCTCCTAAAACTCTGTGTTCATAGAATCTTCTGCTCTTTTCCTTGAACTGAAGTGTTACATCATTCAGCTGTTTGAACAACATTTCAGTCTCCTTCTGTAAGTAGTAACCACAGAAGCCACCCTCTCCAGCTCCCCCATGCGCTGTTCTGCAGCTTGTAGGCAGCTGGTGAGAGCTTCATGCTCCATTTCTCTGTCATCGGCCGTGAGCTCCATGTGGACTAGTGCCGATTGTAAATCACTTGCTGCCGAAACCAACCTCTGTATTGGTAGCTTGTGGATGTCTAGCTCTGTTTTCGGTGCTTTGTGCACTTGGGCTACCTTCTCCTTCTCTTTCTCTTGTCAGTCCTGCAGGTCTGTCTTTTCCTGCTTCCGTGGTTGAATCTTGGCACAGAGCACCTGGTTTCTTCTTTTGCTGCAATCCAGGGCAGGCACCACATGTCGGTAGCACCTCTGCAGATTCTTGGTGGTATCAGGACCCTTGACACTCTGGACCCTGGTGGCTGTTACTGTGTCCAAAGGCAGGGGAACCCTGTGGTAGGCATCACCTTTGGCCAGACCCTCCATTGAATCACCCTCCCCAGTGGTGTTTGTCTTTGGGATCCTTCCCTTTTTTGTATTCTTTGTTTTCTTGAATGTTGAAGTTCTGATGGGAGGATTCTTCTGCTGGTGTTCTGGCAGTAATTTGTTGCCCACAGCTCTGTCTAAGAGTCTTGTTGTTTCAGACATCTGAACGCTGGGATGGGAAAGATGGGCTGGCCACATTCCCAGGCTCTGGGAAATCCTCTATTCTCCCACTCACTGACTAGGTTGTCAATTTCCTATTGTACTCCAAATTCGCCTCGAGACTCTTGCTTACCACTCAGTTACCTCTACCTTCCTCAACTGCTGGTAGTGTTGTCAACCAACAGATGGCCGGATGGCTGCACAGATTGTTGTGTATATCTGTTTGTTGCCAGTCCTGGACATTGAACTCAGGATCTGGGCACAGTCCATGAGCTGCTTTTGCTCAAATCTACCCCTCTACACTGGAGCCACATGGCTCTACTTCTGACTTTGTTGACACTGAAGTTGGACAGGGGTCTCAAGTACTTTCCAGCCTAGGGTGACTTTGACCATGAATCTCCTTTCATAGCCTTGGAAGTATCATGGAGGACTGCTGAGAGCCACTGGTGCCTGCTTAATCATCGGTCTTGCTGATGTCCTTGGACAGAACGATGAGTTCCCTATCTTCAGGTTAATTGGTAGGAGCTGGAGGCCACAATTCGAATCCTGTTCCTGCCACCTCCAAATGGCAGGAGATCCTAAGAAACTCATTTTTATCCATATGTATACCAATGGAATGTGATGTATGTCATGATTGGATGGTCAGTTCTTGAATGATTCTAGGATAAAATTATATACAGTTATATTCTAGGATACTGATTGATTTTAATCAAAACTTTATGAAGCGTTTAAAAAATTATATTCATTAAAAGGATAAATAATGAAATACCTTAGAATTGGTTGTCACATAGCATAGAGATGCCATTTTTTTCTGCCAGGACTGGGCTTGCAACTCATGGTTTGGGTAACTCTGTTGCACTGTGTAGGAAGGGGAAGCTTGCTTTTTGAAGTCAAGAAATTCAAGTCTGTTCCTTAGGCCTGAAATCAATCCCCACCACTAGAAAACATCCTATTTGTGTACATTTTAAATATATGATTTATATATACATACAAATATTGACTCCATATTTCATTCAGTGCAGTTATTCATTTTACCTTTTCTTTTGTTCATGTAGTAACCATTTATTTTATTGACTGGCACAGAGAATATTGATCACATTGATTACATAGGATATAGGTCTGTATATGTATTCCACTTATACCTGACACTCAAGAATTTCACAGAGAAGGAAATATGTGTCACCATCTGCTTCTTACTCCATGATTCATTGTTTGGGAGTGCTGGCATCTGAACTCATGGCCTACAGGGCCAAATTCATGAATGATTGAGTGTCAACATGACATCCTGGGACAAACTGAGCTGACAGACATTTCCCAGGACCTGAGATTGAGCCGCTGGGGTTGAAAAACTAAGAACAGATTGGCATGCACATGGTAGTATGCTAATATATATATATATATATATATATATATATATATATATATATATATATATATATATATATATAGTGTGCCAGAGATGTCTATCCATTATTCAGTTATATAGACTACATTCCTAACAATTCTTGGGTATTTATTATGCCTCCATAAAATTAATATTATTGTTTTCATCATTAATAAACTATTAAGTAAATCAGTGTCCTGAAATCATTGTGTCTCTGTAAGAAATAGTTGTCTTTTAATGTTTCATATTAAATAAAATCAAGCAGCCTACTGAAATTATTATGTCTAAATTTATACAAGTATCATTCATGAGCAACTCATTCAACCATGACACTAACAACATTCAATCATTATTCCTATAAATGGGAACGAGTCTCTTAGGATCTCCCACCATTCAGGAGTTACATGACTGGGATTTGACTCTAGGATTATATTGCCCTGCAGGACTATGTCTTCCCCAGTACTCTGCCAGCCTTCAGCAATACAAGGTGAAGTACCCATTGGAGCCTTGTCATTCAGACCCAAATGATCATGGTGCAAAATGTTAAAGCGCCATCCCACCACTTCTTCTCTGTGCGTTTCCCTCCTCCCCTCCCCCGACACACAAGGCCTGGAGGTCTAAGTGGTTCCAGTGGCTGCATCCCAGACTAGGGTGGTGGAAGCTGAGTTAGAGTTGCCATACCTGAGTTCAAGACCTTGTTTCACAAAAAACAAACAAACAAACAAACAAAAAATTATCTCCCTGCCTTGCAATTGGTGCCGTTTTATCTGCCAGGGTTTGGATTTGAACTCAGGGTCTGGGTAACTCTGCAGCACTGTGAACAAAGGGGACACTCACCGTGCTTGAAGACAAGAAAGTCAGGCCTAGTCCCTAGGCTTGAATTCAAGCCCCAGCCCTGGGAAACATACTATTTATATACATTGTAATGATAAGATTTGTACTTACTTATAGATGTTCAGTACCTATCCTGTTTGTTGTAGTTATTTATTGTATTTCTGTTTTATTCGTTTATTTATCATTTATTTTATTGACTGTGGTAACACACAATCCATTTATTATTTTGATGACATCCTACCACATAGTATCTAGATTTGTAGATGTGTTCTCCATCATGTCTGACACCCAGAATGCTCAGAGCAAAGGAAAACAGGTGTCACACCCGGCTTCTTACTCCACGATCCATGTGTGGGCAGTGCTGGGATCTGAACTCAGGACCTAGCAGAACCAATTCACAAATGGGTGTGTCAAAACGGCAACCTCTATTCCAGGAAACTGAGTTCCCAGACATCAAGCCAGAGGGGTGGACAAAATAGCCATACATGGATAGGCAAGGGGTAGTATACCAATAAATATATATTTGTGTAGAGTGCCAGAGACATCTACCTAGGATTCAATGACATCAACTACTTTCTTACCAACTCTTAAGTAGTTATTATGCCACCATTGAAATAATAGGATTCTTTTCATGCTTAATAAACTATTCAATAAGATCAGTCAGCATCCTAGGTTCGTTGGGTCTAATTTTAGACTAGTCCGATCCATGGAGAAACTTCTCAATCATGAGTTTGCTCACATTCCATCGGTATTCTAATTCAGAGGAATGAGTCTCTTGGGAAATCCCCCGATTGGTAGTTGTCAGGACCAGCACTTGAACTCAGGGCCAACATTGCTGCATGGGCCTATGGCTTCTCTGATAGCCCACTAGCCTTCGCCAATGCAAGGTGAAGTACCATTTGTAGGGGTGTCATTCAATCCCAGGATGATTACCGTGGAAAGGAAACCATTGTTAAAAATCCATCCTGTTGCTTTTTTTCTGTGTGTGTGTGTGTGTGTGTGTGTGTGTGTGTGTGTTTTCCTGCAAGTCTTCAGGATCCCAGGATTGGCTAAGGGCCCATGGCAGCCCGCAACCCTGAGGTGATTGAAGCTGAGGCCAGTATAGTCCTAAATTCATAATCTAAACATAAGATCTATATTGACATATATGTGCAGACAGCATCTTGCATTCGGTGCACTTCTTCTCCTTAATTTGTGTCTAATTCATGGAGGTATTGTGTATTTTACTGAGTATGGTGACAATTATAACTGTGCTCACATGGAGGACAACTTGTTCCCATTGTTATAGGGTTGCCTATGCATTCATTCTCCTTCCTAGCTGAGACCCAGGACTTTCACAGGAGAGGAAAACAGGTGCAATGACTGGCTTCTGACATCTGGATGAAACTTTTGTCAGTGCTGGGATTTGAACTCAGGTCTTGGTAACTCTGTTGCACTGTGGGGGAAGGGGAGTCTCACCATCCTTGAAGACTAGAATGTCAGGCCTGGTCCAGGGCCTGATTTCAAGCCCCAGCACTGGACAAAATAAGAAGCCCAGCTCTTTTAAACATAAGATCTCTATTTACATACAGGTGTGGTATGCATCTTGCATTCAGTGTAGTTATACTTTTTATATTGTGTCTTTTTCAAGGATGTATTGTGTATTTTATTGAGCATAGAATGACACATAAAATTGTGCTGATGTGGATGACAACCCATTCCCACGGGTCTAGAGTTGCATATGCTTTCTCGACTCTTGCTGTGACCCAGCATATGCACAGTACAGGCAAACAGGTGCAAGGATTGGCTTCTCACATCAGGATAAATCTTTTGGTAGTGCTGGGATTTGAACTTGGGGTCTAGGAAGCCCAACAGCCAAATAGGTCTATATGAGCCCCTCAGCTTGTGAGCCACTAAGGAGGTACGCCATACCCAGTACCTGAGATCAAGCCCCAGGGTGGGGATGGGGCACAATATTCATCCATTCATAAGCTGAAGCTAGTATGCTAATTACCTATTTAGATAGAGTAGGAGATGTAGTGAGCTGTATTCGAATCCTATCTACCATTTGAGTACCAATTCTTGGATCTTTCCCAATGCCTACAATTCCTGAATGTTATTCTTATTGTCACACTTCATGAGCTCTTAATTTAACTAATTGTTGTGCCATACATCTTGCCTATCATTTCCTATGAATTCAAGCACCTCATAACCTTTATAGACATTTTAAATATATGATTTATACTTACATCAATATATTCAGTCTATATCATGTTTTTTGGAGTGATACATTATATTTTATCATTTATTTATTTACTTAGCATTTATTTTATGGACCGTTAGTACACCTATAACATTTATTCCCATCTATTCCATAGCATGTAGCTTTGCAGACATATTATGAACTTGTACAGAAAAGGAAAACAGGTGTCACCCTTGAAATCTTACACCAGGAAGAAATTTTTGGTAATGATGGACCTGATGTGAAGGGCTGAGAGGCCCAATTGATGAATGAATGGGTGAGTGTCAGCACCGCAGCCTCTAGTCCAGTCAGCTGCCAAGTGGATCTCAGGATCTGGGAGTAAGCCCCAGGTTTGGCCAAAGTAGCAGTAACTTTCTATGACGATGGTGGTATATAAATAAATATAAATTTATTTATTTATTTATTTATTTATTTATTTATTTATTTATTTATTTATTTATTTATTTTGGGGTTCTGTCGTGGGGCCTGAACTCTGGGCCTGGGGGTTGTCCCTCAGCTCTTCAGTTCAAGGTTATCACTCTACCACTTGAGCCACAGTGCCACTTCCGGTACTGAAGAATCGAACCCAGGGCCTCAGGCATGCAAGGCAAACACTCTACCACTGAGCCACTTTCCCAGCCCAAATATAAATTTAGATATTTAGGTACTGCCAGAGGTGTCTATCTAGTATTCAATGACATATACTACCTTCCTACCGATTCTCATGTATATAGTGAGAACACCATTTAATCAATAGTATTCTTTTAATACATAATATACTATGAATTAAAGTCAATCCCTGTCCAGTGATTATTGGGTCTAATTTTAAGCAAGACAGATTGACGGACTACTCATTCAACCATGACATTAACCACATTCTTCTGGTATTCCTATGGACAAGAATATTTTCTTAGGCTTTTCAGCCCCTTGTAAGTGGCATGACCGGGATTCGAACTCAGGGCCTAGTGTCCACGTTGGCCTATGGCTTCGCTGAAAGAGCCAGCCTTCAGAAATGCCTGATGACCTACAGGTTGCAGCCATGTCATTCACATCCAGGATGGTCAATGTGCAAGGAAGGAAAACAGAAACTGCTGACCGTCCTTGGTTTGTGTCTTTTTTTCGATGCTATTTTCATTTTCTTTTCCTGTGAGCCCCTGAGGTCTAGGACCACAGGATGGGCTGTGGGTCCAGAGGCTGCACTATCCCAGCCTAGGGTGATGGAAAATGACGAGGAGTTGCCAAAACCTGAGTGCAAACCCTGTGCTTGGCAAAAATTAATTAATTAATTAACAACACTATTGAAGCTCCCTGTCTTGGATTTCGTGCCATTTTATTGTCTGCCATGCCAGGGATGTCACCTGGGATCTAGGTAACTCTGATGCACTTGGGGGAGCCGGAGGAAAGGAAGATCTCCTCCCTTGAATGCAAGCAATTCAGGCCTGTACCCTAGGCCTGAATTCAAGCCCCCCCGGAGAACATAACATTTATAACCATTTTTATTTTATCATTTATACTTACATCCATACATTCAGTCTATATCTTGTTTGTTGGAATGATTAATTATATTTTATTATATATTTATTTGTTTACAATTTATTTTATGGACTGTGAGTACACCTATTACATTTATTACATTCATTCAAATCTATTCCATAGCAGGTAGCTTTGCAGACATATTATAAATATCATACCTGACACAGAGCACTTGCACAGAAAAGGAAAACAGGTATCATACTTGCAATCTGACTCCAGGAAGACATTTTTAGCAATGCTGGAAACTGAACTGAGGGCCTAGAGGCCCCATTCACAAATGGGTGAGTGTCAGCACAACAGCCTCTAGCACATTCAGGTGCCAGGTGGATCCCAGGACCTAGGATGGAGACACAGGTTTGGCCAAAATAGCAATACCTTTCTATGCAGACAGTGGTATACAAATATATATTTAGATATGTAGATATTGCCAGTGATGTCTATCTGTTATTCAATGACATATACTACCTTCCTAGAGATTCTCAGGTATTTAGTGAGGACTCCATTTAATCAATAGTATTCTTTTAGGGGATGGGAAGGTGGCTTATTGGGAGAGCGTTACCTTGCATGCGTGAGTCCCGGTTTTGATTCCTCAGCAACACATGATCAGAAAAAGCTGGGAATGGCACTGTGTCTCACATGGTACCGCCCTAACCCTGAGCTGAAAAGCTGAGGGATAACGCCCAGGTCCGAGTTCAGTCCACACTACTGACAAAACACACACACACAAACACACACACACACACACACACACACACACACACACATACACAATATTTCTTTTAATGTATAATAAACTATAAATTAAAATCAATCCACATCTTGTGAATACTGGATTTAGTTTTTGCTAGACTAATTGACAAACTACTCATCCAACCATAACATTGATCACATTCCTATGGTGTTCCTATGGGCAGGCAATAGTTTCTTACACTCTCCAGCCCTTTGTAAGTGGCAAGACCGGGATTCAAACTCAGGGCCTAGGTGTGCAGATGGGCCTATGGCTTTGCTGACAGCCCACTGACAGCAGTGCCAGGTGACTTACAGGTTGCAGTCATGTCATTTGGACCCGGGATGGTCACCATGCATGGAAGGAAAACCGAGAAACCTCTAACTGTTTGCAATTCGTGGCTATTTTTCCTTGTATTTTCTTTTTTTTTCCTGTCAGCCATGAGGCCTAGGCTCCCAGGATGGGCTGTGGGTCCAAAGGCTGCACAAACCCAGCCTAAGCTGATGGAAGCTAAGGCAGAGTTGCCACGACCTAAGTGCAAATCCCGTGCTTGGCAAAATACATACATACATACATACATACATACATACATACATACATACATACATACATACATACATAGAAAATAAAATAAAATGAATTTTAAAAATTTAAAAATACTAATGGTGCTCTCTGGCTTGGATTTCATGCTCGTTTTTTTCTGCTTGGCCTGGGATTTGCACTTGGAGTCTGGGAAAATCTAATGCACTCTGGGGGATGGAGAAACTCACACTCTTTGAATACAAGCAATTCAGGCCTGTTCCCTAGACCTGAATTCAATCCCAACCCTGTTAATTAATATTCATCCACATATGAAATGATTAATATCTACATATTTATGTTTACTGCATATAGCTTTCAGTGTGTTTATTTTTTGTATTATTAATTCATTATATCTGTTGACTATTAATACACTTATAACACGTATTAAATTTATTACATCTTATGAAAATTATACAGATTTACATATGTATTATATACCTTACTTCAAACCCAGGTCATTCACAGAAATTTTATAGTAAATGATCCCATGCCAAGAAAAACACAAAGAATACACTAACCAAAGTCTAAATTATCCGTAGGCACCCCAGTGGCTCACATATTTAATCCTAGCTACTCAGGAGGCTGAGAACTGGAAGATGAAATTTCAAAGCCAATGAAGGCAGAAAAGCCTGAGAGACATCATCTCCAATTAAGTGGCAAAATGCCAGGCTAAGGTATAGCTGAAGTGGTAGAAAATCAGCTATGAACAACGAAGCCAAGGAAGAGCAAGCTGTGTTCAAATGTGAGGAGAGGGGGTTGGGAGAACAGAGAAAAAAAATACACAAATCCCCCCTAATTTATGGTACCAACCAAACTGAAAAGAAAAATGAATCTTTTTCATTTGTATAAATTTACATGAGCACATATGCTCTTAGGTACACTTCAAAGCTATGTTTTTAATAATATATATATATATAATTTAATAATGAATATATATATATATATATATATTTTTTAAATAAACTAAGAAACCAGCCAATGAATAAATACTTCTGAATTAGTGCCTTAACCATGGCACTGTAAATTATTTATACTAAAAGTGTTTTCCAAGTTTCTTTTCTCAGAATCCATCTTTAAGAAGTTTTTTCATGTGCCTGGCACCAGTGACTCATGTCTATAATCCTAACTACTCAGGAGGCTGTGATCTGAGTTTGGCGGTTCAAAGTCGGCCCAGGCAGAAAAGTCTGTGAGACTCTTATCTCCAATAAACCACTAGAAAACCGAAGTGGCACTGTGACTCAAGCAGTAGATCGCTTGTCTTGAGCTGAAGAGCACAGGGATAACCCCTGAGTTCAAACCACAGGACCCCCCAAGAAATGTTTGTTCCTGCAGATCATAAAATTCTAACATTCTGAGCCTTAGGAAACTTTTCTGCCAGGTTCTTATGCTCTTTAGCAAAGTACTCCACTACTGAGATACATCACAGTCCCATTGTTTTCGTTTTTCATTTTACAATCCAGTTTATTCCCAAAATGCTTAGAAGTACCTACTGTCCTCACAGAAGTGAGGTTTTATTCAGAAATCTTACCTTTTGTGCTATGAGGACTCCCCTAGTGTATTTCATGGTAGGCACTGAGGAAAACTCATACGACACAAATGCAGAGAGTTTATAATTGTAGAAAAAACTCTAAAAAGAAATAAACTCAACTGTCCTGATCTTCTAGGGAGAAATGTCCTTATTTTCATTCTCACTCTTCAGGGCAGATGGTCAAAATAGAAACACCAATGTGCTATGCCGAAATGTAAAAGTTTAGACTCCTTTTTTGAAAAATTCTCATATGATAAAATCAATATGTATCAAATAAAGGTGAAGTGAACTTAAAAAATATTAAAAATGCTAATGAAGCTCCCTGGCTTGGAATGTGTGCCATATTTTGTCTGCAAGTCCTGGAATTTGAACCCGGGTTCTGGGTAACTCTATTGCACTGTCAGGGAAGGGGAAGCTCGCCCTGCTTGAAGACCAGTAAGTCATGCCTATTCCCTAGGCCTGAATTCAAGCCCCAGACCTGGAAAACATACTCCTTATATACATTTTAAAGATAGGATTGAACTTCCATACAGATGTTCAGTCTATATTATGTTTGTGTGGTTATACATTATATATATTTATTTTTTTCATTTATTTACCGTTTATTTTACTGACACTTATGCATCCTAACTATGTATTACATTGTTTACATGCTATCATATACCATCTAGATTTGTAGATGTGTTCTCCATAATGCCTGACACGCAGAACTCTTCCAGAAAAGGAAAACAGGTGTCGCATTTGGCTTCTTATTCCAAGATTAAATTTTTGGCAGTGCTGGGATCTGAAGTCAGGGTCTAGCAGGTCCAATTCATGAATGGGTGAGTGTGAGCACAACAGCCTCTAGCCAATGAAGCTGTGAGGTGGTTCTTGGTGCTGAGATCGTGATCCAGGATTGGCCAAAACAGCGATACAAGGATAGGCAGACAGTAGTATACAAATAAATATATATTGGTAAAAAGCACCATAGCCTCCTATCTATGATTGAATGACATATACTACATTCTTCCCAACTCTTAGGTATTTATTATAACACAATTAAAGGAATGCTATTCTTTTCATGCTTAATAAAGCATGAAATTAAGATCAATCAGTGTCCTAGGATTATTGCATCCAATTTTAGGCTTGACAAATGCACAAACTTCTCTTTCAATTGATATTCCTATGCATAGGAATGAGCATCTTGTGATCTCCTGCCATTGGTAGTTGTCAGGACCTGGATTTGAACCCAGGGCCTATGTTGACCGGTTGACCTATGGCTTCCCTGCTAATCCGCCAGCCCTCAGGAATGGCAAGTCAGGTGTACTTTGCACCCATGGCATTCAGACCCAGGATGGTCACCGTGCAAAGATTTAAAAAAAATTAAACCCCCATCCCTCTGCAGCTTGCCACTTTTTGTGCTATCCCACTTTTTTTTTCTTTCCGCAAGCCCTCTGGGCCTAGGATTCCAGGATTGGTTATGGGTTCAGAGGCTGCACCTAGCCTAGGGTGATCAAAGATGAGGCAGAGTTGCCACGACCTGAGTTCAAGCCCTAAAAAAGCCACAAAAAGAAAAAAAGAAAAAAATGATTATTTAACTAAATTTAAAAAAATAGATCTCTCTGGTTTTGAATTTCTGCCAGTTTTCTTTCCTAGACTGGGATTTGAACTCAGGAACTTGTAGCAATGTGAGGGAAAGTGCAGATTTGTTACTATTTGAGTTGAAACACCTTACCAAGCCAAAACTAAAAAATAAGTCACTGAGCTTGGTAAGGGGAGTAGTTGTGGAGATGGGAAGTAGAGGATGGTAGGGGGAAAACAAAGAGAAGGTAACAATGCTCAATAGGAAATATACTCATGACCTTGCTCATGTAACTGTGACCATTCTGTACAACATTTTTACAATAAAAAACATACAAAAAAGAAACCATGTAGTATTTCGAGAAGCACTTTGGGGGTAAGGGTAGGATGTCTGAATAGATGTACAAAATTCTACACTGCTTTTTATTTAATGTTCAGTATGGAATTGAATAAACATAACTGCTTCCATTAAAAGATTAAGTCACTGTCTTGGAACTGGGGCCAGTATTTCTACCATTGTTGGGATTTGATCTCACCGTCCAGGTAACTCTTTTGTACCATGAGTAAAGGAAAAATTTACTGTCCTTGAGGAAAAGAAATTCAGGCTAGAGTTCCCATGGCGTGAATGAAGGCCCTGCAATGGAAAAGATATTTCTATACATGTGTAATAGATGATATAATGATATATACGTACATATGTATGTTTATTACATGTTATGATTTTCATTATTGATTTTGTATTTATTTTATTTTTTATTTGATTCATTTTTATTGTTTATTTTATTTATATTATTCCCATTTACATTTTGCACATCTATTATAAAATTATACACAATAATTTAGGACATTGACTCATTTATCATTAAAACTTTTTGTGTTGAAACATGATACATAATTAAATGGAGGCATTTGTCACAGTCTTCTCACGTTTAGAGTCTCTCCCAAGAATGAGCTTTGTCTTATTTATCTTTGGACACCTTCCTATAGCGGTGTTTTTAGATGATTTATACTGAGAAGGCTTTCTTGAGGACAGGAAACTTGTGGGATAAAATTGTAAGGGGGAAGCTAGAAATGTGGCTTAGTGATAAAGAGCTCACTCAACATGCATGAATACCAGGGTTTAAATCCTCAATGCCACATATTCAAAAAATACCAGACGCAGTGGAGTGGCTCAAGTGGTAGAGTGCTAGCCTTGAGAAAAACAATCCCCAGGACTGTCAAAAACAATAGGCCAGATGCTGGTGGCTCACACCTGGAAAACTACCTTCTCATGAGGCTGAGATTTGAAGAACACAGTTCAAAGACAGCCTAGGCAAGAAAAGCCTGTTAGACTCTTATCTCCAATGAACCACTAAAAAATCCAATGTAGAGCTGTGGCTCAAGTGGTAGAGGGTTAGACATGACTGAATTGCTCAGAGACAGTGCCCAGGGTTGATACAAGACACACAACTGGAAAAAATTGAGGGTTAATCAAAGTACTTTTCCTATTTGCTAATTATGAGAATATTCTCTGGAAAATCAACACTAATATACACCAGAATTGGAGTCAGACCTCCAAGCTTAAGTGTAGCAGATCCACATGCCCAGCCTTCACTGGCTCTAGCATTGTAACCTTGTGTCCACAGGGTTCTGAAAGGTCCAATGTTGAAAGGCTTAATATGCTGCCCAAACCCTTTTGTGATAAGCAGTTGACTTGTATTGTTAATGTCATTACTCATCTGAACCTAGCAGAGCACCAGTAGCTCTTGCCCATCACCCTAGCTCAGGAGGCTGAGGTCTCAGGATCACACTGAAGCCAGCCAGGGCAGAAAATTCTATGACACTCTGACTTCCACATCTGCAAAGTCAGATGTTCAAGAGCTTCTTGTTTTCCCCTTGGTGATGAGAAGTTACTCTGAATGTTCTTAGTGTTCTTGACCCATTTCCCCATCCTGGGTTCAAATGAAGTTCTCAGGATCCAAGCCCTGGCACAGTCAGCAGGAAGAACTCAAGTATAACACTGTATTTGAAGGACAGAAAACAATTTCAAAAGCCAGAACAAGGAGGCAGAATATACACACTCAACAGGGAAGTGAGCTGCAACACCACTTCATTCATTCCAGGGACAGCCAGCAATGGGGGAAACCTGAAATGTTTGTTACAGTTACACCAGGATCAGGCTTTTCTCAGCTTCCTCAAACAATGACTAACCTTCCTCACTCAGGGGAAGAGAGCTTCAGGCTATCTTTAGGTTACCCCAATAGAGAGCCAGTTTAGTGAGAGAGAGGGGAGGAACAGAGTAGAAAAGCCCTGCTCTCTGGTCTTAGGGAGTGGGTGTTTTACTCTACATCTATCAGATTTGAAGGACCTTCTTCAACCTCTGCCAGTCTTTTCTCCTTCCTTCATTCTCCACATCATTAATGCTAATCCCCAGTCCAAGGTGAGGCAGGGTAATTTCTCTTTTGTCCCCAAGCAGCTGAGTTAGAACCTGGCTCTGCCCTCTTGGCTCTGCGGCATTCGGCTGCCTGAGAAGTGGTAAAGAGACATTTTTCCTGCTTTGTGGTTGTGTGAAGGTGATGCTGGTGTCCTGGCACACTGCAGAAGCTTCATGACTGGGAATAGTTCCCTTCTTTCCTCCTGAAGTCCAAGACCAGATTCATCTATCATTTTTCTATCTATCTATCTATCTATCTATCTATCTATCTATCTATCTATCTATCTATCTATCTATCTATCTATCTATCTATCTATCTATCTATCTATCTATCTATCTATCTATCATCTATTGACCTTTCTTTCTTTCTTTGTTTCTTTCTTTGTTTCTTTGTTTCTTTGTTTCTTTCTTTCTTTCTTTCTTCCTTTCTTTCTTTCTTTCTTTCTTTCTTTCTTTCTTTCTTTCTTTCTTTCTTTCTTTCTTTCTTTCTTTCTTTCTATGTATCTATCTATGTACCAACTTACCTACCTGCCTACCTACCTACCTACCTAACTACCTAACTACCTACTTAGTTATCTCCTTGACATTTCTTGGGCTGAACGCAAGGACTGGGCATTGTCTCTAGCACTCTGCTACTTGAGCCACAGCACCAATTCTGGATTTTTCTGTGTATGTGTTATTGAGGAATCGAACCCAGGGCCTCTTGAATGCTAGGCAAGCACTCTCCCACTAATCCACATTCGTAGCCCCCTCATCTTTTTTCTTAATGGTAGTTTTTACATATATATGCTACCAGTTTGTGTCCCCAAGTATAATTTTCTGAATACCGCTTATTTCTATGAACTCTGATCTTCTTTTCCCCTGCCTGATTTATGACTGCTCCTGCATTGGCCTCATAATAAAATGTAAATAAAGGCTGCTGAGAGCTTCAGTGTGCATCATATTAGGAAATAGGCTTAGAATCCTGGAAGAGAAAATCAATGGGGCTGAAATGAAGAAAATGATGAAGTATGTACAATGAGCATATCTAAAACATAAATCTGTAAATAAAAGCAGAAGTTTTGCATACAGCCTCTTTGCACTTAGGGAAGTAATATACACACGTAAGTAAGTAGGACACTGATACATAAACTTGGCCTTCTCTTTTTGAATTTTCTTTTGTGGCCATCCCATTGCTTAAACTGAGGACATGATGCATTCCTCAGCTGTTTTTCACAAGGCTGAGTTTCTACCACTGGCACAGCTCCACTTCCAGCCATCTGGTTGTTCAATGGACATAAGCGCCTCCTAGGCTTTCCTGCCTGGTCTGGCCTGTATGTCCTGCTTGGCTTTCTCTCTCAAAGCTGGAGCTCTACCCTCTAGGCCACTGCTCCACTTCTGGTTTTCTGGTGGTTTATTGGAGACAATAAACCTTTCCTGCTAGGGCTGGCTTTGAATGGAGATCTCCTGAGGAGGCTTCAAGTGGATTTCCTCAGGGATTCACCTAGAAGCCGCTCCACCCAAACCTTTAGTCTAAATATCAAGAGGTACTAGAGAAAAACGGAAACAGGAACATGCTTCTAGTGTGTCCCAGATAATTAAGGTTGGAGATACAAAACACTCATAATTATTAGATCATTTTATAGGCAAATGGAGCAATGCAGACTGTATGAGGATCACTCTAGCCTTCAGTCCTCATATCCTGAGACAATAAATTCACTGCAGCTCAATGCTAAGTGACAGAAATGATATGTCCAGTTGACATTTGCTCCTAAATCCTGTAACACTCATTTCTCACTTTTGGCTTCAACCCTGTGACCAGAGGGTTAGATGAAGAGAGAAAATACTCTCAGAGAAAGCAGGTATAAAGAACGTTGGGTAGTTTACTTATAAGTATCAACCATAGGAATGACCTTATTAAGAAGTAAGTCCAGATTATAAAACAAAGAAGAAAAAAAAGAAGGTGAAAGTGCCTGCTGACTATATAATCCCAGCTCCTCAGGAGGCTGAGATGTAGAGCATTTGAGTTTGAAACCAGCCAGTGTAAGAAAGTCCTTGACAATGTTATTTCTAAGAGATCACAGAAAAACCCAGAAGTGGGGTTGTGACTCAAGCTTAATGCAGTACCCTTGAGCAAAAGGAGCTCTTGGACCAGGCCTAGGCTCATAGTTCAAACCCAGGACTGCCCCCTCAAAAAAAATTGTACCTCAATTTCTTTGTGTATGTATGGATGTATTCCTCTAGGTGAAACTCCTGAGTAGGTATGATGAGTGGCACCAAGCAGGGAAAATTGTATTCAATACAATGAGTTCATAACACAGAGACTGCTTTTATGATATTGCGTGTTCCAGGGCTCCCCTCACTGCTCCCAATGTAGCCTGAGGGGTTCTCTTCATCCCAGGCCTGCTGGAAGAAGTCTCCCTTTTTGTCTGGACAGGCACACAAAAGCCCTCACTCCTGTACAGCTGTGTACCAAATAACTCCATCTGGGCCAATTAGTGAAGCTGTGTGGGCGGGCTCTGAAGGTCAGGAGAAAAAGGCCTGTTTTTACCCTTAGCTATCTCTCTTCCCAGTGCTCTGTTTTAACAGGAGACCTTCATTTTTGCCACGTCCCATTGCAGGCCAAGTTCTGTACTCTTATCCTGCCTTTATGAGACTATATTCCAGTGTACAGATACAGTGCTCAATATAATTCAGGAATCCTTCAGGCAGACAATTAGGGCACTGAACATAATGAAACGTTTCATCGTCGGCAATGATGGGCCTATAATGCTTTTCCTAGGTTTCCAGAACCTTGGGAAATCCAAGCACATGTTGGATATCACAAAGCTTCCTGTCATCTAGGACTGATGAAGCTCATCAGGTTTTGAAACCTTTGCCCTCTCCTAGTTGGGCCTTGGGTGGCTAGGTTTTGAGGTTAAACATAGGGCCTGGGTAATGACCATGAGATCAGAGCTGAACTTTAGTGCTTTACCACTTTGTCACAGCTTCACTTCTGCTTTCTCTCTGTGTGTGAGTGTGTGTATGTGCATGTGTGTGTGCATACACTAGTCCTGGAGCTTGAACTCAAGACATGAGCACTGTACCTAGTTTCTCTTGTACAATGGTTGCTCTCTCCCACTTGAACCACAGAGCCCCTTCAAGCTTTTTCCTAGTGATGTGGTTCTGAGAAATCAAGCCCAGGGTTTCGTATATGCAAAACACTCTACCTCTAAGGCACATTCCTAGCCCTCTACTTCAAGTGTGTTAGTTTGTTTCTGTATTTTTTTGTTGTTGTTGTCATTGTTGGAGTTGAAATCTGAGCCTGGAAGCTGTCCCTGAGCTCTTCAGCTCAAATCTTGTGCTCTACCACTTGAGCCACAGAGCCACTTCCAGTTTTCTGGTGGTTCATTGGAGCTAAATGTCTCAAGGACGTTCCTGGCTAAGCTAACTTTGAACCATGATCCTCAGATGTCATCCTCCTGAGTAGCTAGGATGATCGGCATGAGCCACAAGCACCTAGCTTCCACTTCAGGTTTCTTAGTGGTGAATAAGATATAATAGTCTCATGGTACCTTTTGTGTCAGGGATAGTTTGGAACCCAGACCTCAGCTTCTTGAGAAGGCAGGATGACAGACCTCGGTTATAGAACCCTAAGCTGTGACACTCTTCTGCAAGGGGGTCCTTGGCTCTGTGTGGTGAGTGCTAGCCATGAGCCCAAGAGGTATGGGTCAGTGCGTAAGCCCTGAGTTCAAGGTTCATGACTTAGAAAAAACAAGACAAAACCATTGTCTCCTGTAGACAACTCACTAGTCTTCAGTAATACATAATTTTGTCCCTGCCCTGGGGACAGATCTGAGTCTCAATATTCTTCTCTGCATAGTCATGTCAGTTGGAGTTCTTACAAGGACAAGATGAAAGTATGCACCCTTTCAAGAACAAAATACATAACACTTTTTTTTGTCAATCATGGGCCTTGAAATCTGGGCCTGAACACAGTCCTTCAGCTCTTCAGCTCAAGGCTAGTGCTCTACCACTTGAGCTACAGCGACACTTCCAGTTGTCTGGTGATTTATTGGAGATCAGACTTTCAGCGACTTTCCTGCCAGGGCTGGCTTTGAACCACTATCCTCAAATCTCAGCCTCCAGAGTAGTTAGGAGTAGAGGCGTGAGCCACTGGTGCCCGGCTCCAAATAACCCTCTTTACAGGACTCAGCACACAGCATCCTGTGAAAGACTCATCACCCAGCACCCAATGCAAGACTCAGCACACTGCACTGTGTGAAGGACTCAGCACATAGCATCCTGTGCAGGACTCAGCACACAGCACCCCGTGACGCCCAAGCATTCCAGGAAGGACTCATCACATAGATTCATCCCACAAGCTGTCATTAGTATTAGGGTGCTTTCATCAGTATCACCATTCTTTCAGAAACACATCACAAACTGCACAAAGTTCCCATCTAATGAGTCAGAGGAGCATTTTTGGAGGGGAGTCAGCCACAGGGATTGCACTGAAATGTTGGGGGTACTGTCCTAAGATCTTTTGCTCAAGGCTAGAGATTTATCACTTTGATCCACAGCTCAGAGTTTCACAGACATCCCGCCAGGACTGGGTTTTAAATACACCAGTGTCAGATCTCAGCTCCCGAGTAGCTTGGATGACAGGGGTGAGCAAGCCAGCAACATCTGGTTCTCTGGGGCTGAGTTGCAGTCGTATACCTCTGACTAAGTCAGGTTAGATGGCAGCTGTCAGGACCAGACTCCCGGCTTGCTCTGTGATGAGGTATTTGAAGTCCTATCCTTATAGAGTTGCAGTCACAACATTCAATATTTTTTCATGCCCATCCTGGACCTTGAGTAAGAGTCTAGACACAGTCCCTAGGCTTTATGCTCAAAGCTAATGCTCGACTGCTTGAGCGAGAGCACAACTTCTGGATTTTTATGTGCTTGTGGTAGTGAGGAATCGAATCCAGGGCGTTGTATGTACTAGCTATCATTATACCACTGAGCCCCAGGAGTGACAAGTGTATGAACAGATAAATGTGTATATTGGCATATATGTATATGTATATACATATATATATATACACATATATGTATGTATAAGACAAGAGAAATGTGTCTGCATATTATGAAATTACATATATTATATTACTATTCATTATTGACATTCAAATTATTCCTTCCACTTTTAAGTATCATGGTTGAATACATAGTATAGTATTAATTTAAAATTAATCAATGTAATAAAATTGTTGTGTATAATTTTATAGTATATTCATACACTAATTACTAATTTGTTACTTTTATAAAATTCCATTTGAAAGGATATACATGGAAATGGGTTTCTTGGAATCTCCCGCCAATATTTAGTGGCAGCCCTGGGATTCAACCTCCAGGCCTAAGTTATGGTTTTGGTTATGGCGTCCCTAATAGCCAGCCAAATATCAGCATGCAATGTCATGTACACTTTCAGGGCTTTGTCATTTACACGCAGGATGGTCACAATGCAAAGGGAAAAAAAGTAAAACCACCTTCTTGAATTTCTCCATTTTATCCTTTTCCTATTTATTTTATTTCTTGCCAACCCCAATATTTGAACTTGGGTCCTAGAATCCTAGGGCCAGCTGTGGCAGAGAAGCCAAGACCTGAGTTCAAGTCCCTTGCTTGGCAAAAAAATAATAAAATAAGGCCATGACTTGGAATTTGCACCATTTTTCTGGCAGGCCTGGGATTTGAACTCAGCATCTGGGTATCTCTGAGTCACTGTGGGTGAAGGGGAATCTCACCCTCCTTGAAGACAAGAAATTCAAACCAGTTCCCAGGGCCTGAATTGAAACTCCAGCACTGGAAAAAATACACACATGAGTTTAGTGAATATGATGTTTATTACCCTTATTCATTTATTATTATTACACATATAACATTTCATTTATTACATCTTATCATACATGATATATGTGCATATGAATTATACATCATACTGAGACCCAGGACTTTTTTTTAGGAAAAAAATGTGTCAGAAGTACCTTCTTACTACATGAATAAATTTTTGGCAATGCTGGGATTTCAACTCACGGCCTACAATGTCCAATACATAAATGGGATCAAAGTCTTAACACACCAACCTCTGGAAAACTGAGATGCCAGGAAGTTCTAAGGACCTGTTACCTGTTATCAAGCCACAGTAGTTCCCAATATATATATATAAATATACATATATATATATATACATATATATATGTATGTGTGTAGATTGCTGTATATATATATATATATATATGTAGAGAGAGAGAATGTGAAGATATTATTAAATGTTATATATATAGTTACCAATAATTAGTTATTAAGTTATGTCTCCATTTAATGGTATATAGTTACCAATAATTAGTTATTAAATTATGTCTCCGTTTAATGAAGTAACATGGTTGAATACTTATGAAAGCATTAATTAAAAATTAATCAATATCCTTCCATTAGGGAAAACATAACATGGTACTAGAATGGAAGATATAAATCCAATGATTTATGTGTTGCTTTCTAAAATAGAATCATAAATTAACTGCAAATTTAATTACTTTTATAACATTCCATTATCCTTCACATAAATAGGAATTAGTTTGTCAAGATCTCCCTCCATTTCTGTGTGGCAGTCCTGGGGTTAAAACTCCAGGCCTGGGAAGTTTACTTCGAATGCAAACCATTGGAATGACACTGAAGATTTCAGATTGTCATGATTAAAAAAAGAACAAGAAGAAGCAAAGAAAGCCAGGTGTCAGTGGCTCCTGTTTGTAATCCTAGCTCCTCAGGAGCCTGAGATGTAGAGAATGCCAATTTGAATTCAGCCAGGGCAGGAAAGTCTGCAAAACTCTTATTTCTAAGAGATCACAGGAAAATATCCCCATGTGTTGGGGCTGTGGCTCAAGGGCAGAGTGCTACTTTTGAGAAAATGTAGATTAAGGATAAGGCCTAGGTTCATATTTCAACCTGAGACCTGCCAAAGAAAAAAAGAAGGCAGTAACTTCAGGTCTCTGTGTATGGATGGATGATGTATGGATGATATGCATTCAGCAGGTTGCCCATGAACAGGCCCCCAACATGTGAATGCTGGGACAAGCCCTCAGAGTTTACTAAGCCAGTAGCTTGAACAAAGCATCCTTCTCTGCCATTTAATAACTGAAGCCCAGAAGGCTTGCCTTGGCTGGTGTATTCAACGGGTTCATTATGTTCTGGCTGAGGTGTCCCATTGGGACATCTAGCAGCCAGCCACTGCCTCCAGGGAGACCACTGTTCCTAGGCTGTAGGTATTGTGGAAGTTTCTGGCTCCATATTCCCTATCCCTCTGTAGGACGTCAGACTAGATCTCTGGGGCCTGGAGGCTATCACTCATTCATCATTCCTCATTGCCGAGTCCCACTCTGGTCCCAAATCCTGGCAAAGATTTGAAAAGCCCATCGATTTCTGTGCTGAAAAGAGTATGCCAATAAATCCCACCCTCATAGTTCCTGTTAGAAATAATCCTTGGGCTGTGAATGTGGCTAAGTGGTAAAGTGCTTACCAAGCAAGCATGAAGCCCTGGGTTGGATTCCACAGTATCACAGTGATTGAATGTAGCCTTGAGCAAAAGCAGCTCAGGAACATGCCTAGACCCTGAGATCAAGCCACAACACTGGCAAAAAAATGTGAGCTTGGTGAGACATACACTTCTGGAACTCAGAGGAGAGCTGAGGTAGGTAAGAGGTAGAGGGCAGGTGGTGGTGGCTCAGCCCTGTAATAATAGCACTCAAGAAGTTGAGATCTGAAGATTATAACTGCAAGCCTGTGCAGGCAGGAAAGTCTATATGAGACTCTTTTCTCCATTTAAGCACCAAAAAACAGAGCTGTGGTACAAGTAATAGAATGCTATCCTTGAGCATAAAAACTCAGGGATAACATCAAGGCCATGAATTCTAACCCCAGGACTGGCACCGCCCCACACGCCCACACCAACATAGAGCATTTGACAGTCAGCCTACACTAGTTCGATCTCTAGCAACTCAGTATTAAAAAAAGTGAGAGAAAGGAAGGAAAGACTTGCTCCAGGAGGTGATATGATCAGTGCCAAAATTCCACAGGAGTTCTAAGATGTGGAACAGGACAGAGGGCCTAGGGAAGAAGGTGCAGAGCATGTGCAAAGGTCCTGAGGGGTGGTGTAGAGCAGGTGGTGTGGGTGGAATGAAGGTTCTATGGCCTCAGACAAGTCTGGCAGAACACTGAAGGCTGGGTCAAGGATTGTACTTGAGTCACAGGTAGGGCAGAGGGTGGCGTCCCAGAATGGGTCTCAGTGGAAGATTAGCTTGACTTTTTACCAAAGACCCCAGCCAATTTCTGTGGCTGGAAGCCTATTTTACACAGCTCCTGACCTTAAGGCCCCCTTTGCATGGAGGAGTCAAGGCAAATGAAGGGAAGAACTCTTGCTCAAGAGAAGCTTCTACCCAATGCCTCCAGTGGCTCAACCCCTGTAAATCCTAGCTATTCAGAAGTCTGAGATCAGAGATCGTTGGTCAAAGCCAGCTCAGTGGAGGAAAATTAGTGACACTCTTCTATCCAATGAAGTGGTAGAGTATCAGCCTTGAGGGAAAAAGTTAAGAGACCAGAGCCCAGACCCTGAGTTCAAGCCCCAGTACTGGCACAGAAAAAATAAAGGAAGTTTTCAGGAGTTCCCAGTCCACTGTGGTGAAAGACCATTATCAGCTGGGCACCTGTGGCTCATGCCTGTCATCCTAGGTATTCAAGCCTGAGACCTGAGGATCAATCAAAATTAAAAGCTAGCTTGGGCACTCTTATGTCCAATGAATCACCAAAAAGCTGGGAAGAAGCGCTACTGTAGTTCAAGTGGTACAGCACCAACCTTGTGGAAACAAGATAAAGGATAGCACCTAGGCTCTGAGTTCAAGTCCCGGTAAACACACACACACACACACACACACACACACACACACACACACACACACACTAATATCCTTAATAGGTGCCAGTGGCTTATCCCAACAATCCTAGCTACTCAATAGGCTGAGATCTTAGGATGGCAGCTTGAAGCCAGAACAGGCAGGAAAGTCCATGAGATTCTTATCTCCACTAAACTACTAAAAAAAAGATGATAGGTGAGTTCTGGTTTAAGTGGTAGAATGTTAGCTTTGAGCAAAAGAAGCTCTGGGACATTGCCTAGGCCCTGAGCCCTAGCTCTAAGATTTTTTTTGAAAGTCATCCTTTGCCACCCCCAAAGGTCATAAATCCTGATTTTGGTCATCCTAGACCTCACATCCACTCCTGCCACTTCCACAGTACTGCCACAATTGTCCGGTGTGTGGACAACACTGGGTTAAGAAGTGAAAGTACACAAGGGGGTGTATAGCCAGGTCAACACTAATACCCCAAAACAATGAGGTATTGGCCATACCAGTCTCTCATTCCCCAGTTCCCTGGTCCTGGAATCTAAAGTTTGTGCCTCTGTATTCTGAGCATCTGCAATTTTTTAGAAGGACCTGTGAGGCCCAGTTGGGACCGGAAGATAGACTGTCCTGTGATAAAGTACATTTACATTTCCTAGACACTGACCTATACTTCCAAACCTCCTTGGCCTCACCTCCCATGTCGCCCTAGATTCTCCTTGCTTGGGCAGCCTTCAGTCAGCTGTCAATCTCGAGTTGGCCAGAGCCACCAGCAATCCCTGATTCCCCACTCCACTGCCAGCCTGATGAGATGGTTGTGTAGTCAGAGGCCTAGCTGAGGAAAAGGATAGGACATCGCATGACTGAGGCTATTCCTCTCAGGCAGAGGAGACCCTATGCCAGCTGGCATCACTGACCCAGAATCCCCTGTAGGCGGCCAAATATTGCGACAGCAAGACTTGTGCCCTAGAGAAAAGTTGGAACACAGGCCTGTGGCAATTTAGGACTCATTGTAGACCCTGATAGGGGGCTAAAAGGAAGGTCGGTGTGAAGGAGGGGCACCATCTGAGGTCAGAAAGAGGAAGACCAGCAACCAGGAAGGGGACAGAAAAAGACGAGGGAAAATTACACACACACACACACACACACACACACACACACACACACACACACACACACACAAACACACACACGGATATTCCAAGCTCTTAGCAGTTCCTGAGAACAATACCATGAATTCCCTCTTTTAGGATCACATCCAACCCCTGAGAAGATGGCACTATCATACTCAGACTAACTGTAGACACAGCATTGAGCCTCTCATAGCTGGAATGCTCATAACCCAGCATGGAATTTCCTACCATACACACTGCAATGTGGAAAACTCAGCCAACCTCTTTGTTTATTGTTGGTAATGGGGTTTGAACTCTGGGTCAGGGAGCTCTCCTTCAGCTCTTCAGCTGAAGATGAGCACTCTACAATTTGAGCCATAGTGCCGTTTCCTGTTTTCTGGTGGCTCATTGTATATCAAGACCCACAGACTTTCCTGCCCAAGCTGGCTTTCAACCGTGGTCTATACATCTTAGCTTTATGAATAGCTAGGATGACAATTGTAAGCCACAGCAGGCACCAGATTCATCCATCTTCATATACCCAGAGGAAACCAAATTCATCAGGCCACAAACTTCTTGCAACTCTTTACTTCAGGCTTTGACACCCAGCATCCAAATCCATCCTTCATTCGGGAGAATACAGACACAACAATCCCACCCCTGCACCCATTTGCCCACTCCCTGCCTGCCATAGGCTTCGACCACTTGAGTTCATGGCAAGGCCCCATCCATTCTACTGTGGCTTCAAAGTGGTGCAAACTTGGGGAGTTCTTAGAAATGTCTGTAAAGTGAGGCCAGCACCTGGTCTCTCAATCACAATACCCTCCCACACACACCTCTACATCTTTGCAGCGAAGATGTTTTACTTTCTTTCTTTTTTTTGATTGTGGGCTTGAACGCTGGGCCTGGGTGCTGCCCCTGAGCTCTTCAGCTCAAGGCAAGCACTCTACTACTTGAGCCACAGCACCCCTTTCAGGTTTCTGGTTGTTTGTTGGAGATAAGAGTCTCAGGGTCCTTCTTGCCCAGTCTGGCTTTGAGCCGTGATCCTCAGATCTCAACTCCTGAGTACTTAGGATGATAGCCATGAACAACTGGCACCCAGCAAAACATATTTTTCAATGCCTGTCATCCTATCCTCTCAGGAGACTGAGATCTGAGGACTGCAGTTGGATGCCACCCTTGGAAGCATAGTGCATGAGAACTCTTTATCTCCAATTAAACACCCAAAAAACCTGGAAGTGGTGCTGTGGCTCAAGCAGTAGAGGGCTCGCCTTGAGCTGAAGAGCTGAGGGATAGTGCCCAAGCCCAGAGTTCAAGCCCCATGCCTGAACAAAAAAGTATTCAGTTTTAACTAACAAGTAGGAACAAATATGAGAGATTAAAAAGTAACTAGAGCATTATCATTATATTTATTTCTCAGTGATCATTCTTGTAATTATTAATGAGAGTTTTCCAGCCAGGTTAAACTTGAGAGTTAGTGAGGTAATGGATTAGATGGTAAGTAAATCTGAAATTGTTTTAGGGTACAGGGGTTCAGAAAAATGTAGGATCATTGGAAACTACAGTATTTTTCCTGATAAGAGAATTTGAGGACAAATAATATAATACTTCATGTTAGGGAACAAGATAACTTGAGAGGTAGAGTCAGAAAATTTGTGGGAATTAGGGCAAATTGAAACACATTTCCAGAGTGCAAACTGGAGTATCCATTAGAATGATTAAAAACTAGAGTTTTTTTCTTAAACATTAGAATTGGACTATCATTAGAGTGAAAGTTAGGTTTCAGTTCCACCTGGAGTTAGAGTTAGCCTTAAGGAAATGGAAAGCTTAGGGTCAAAATGAAAGTAAATCTTCGAATAACAAATCTAGTTAGAATTAGGATGAATGTGAAATAAGAAACTGATAATAATATTACAATTAGGGTATGATTAATGCGAGGGTTATCCTCAATATTCCAGTTAGGGTTCGGGTTAAAAAAATGGGAAGAGGAGTTCTGGGAAGATGGCGGAGGAGAAGCTGGAATCTGAACAAGCTCTCTCATAGAAAGCAGTTTTAGAGTTCCAGTGAACAGTACTAAGCCAGAGAATCACACCAAGTGTGCCATCACAGGACAGAGAGTTAGACAAGAGAGGGGAAGCCAAGGCAAGGAGACACATCTGAGCACTTGCCAGCAGCTGCCGCGGTGGCGGCAGGGTCGCAGCGCTTACCTCAGCCATAACTAAGCCACAGAGTCTGGGACGAAGGAGCCAGACGCAGTGAACGAGCGGATTCTACTCAACACCAGCAAGAACTGACAAGGAGCGTACATCTTCATCCTGCAGTTTGCAGACCAGAGACGACCCAGGATCCAAGACTCGGCGTGAGTAGAAGCCGGACTTCCTCACTCCTTCTCAGGGAGCAGAGGAGGGAAGGCCACCCCTCCCCCCCCAGCACTGGTGATCTCCATCTTGGATATCGACAAAGATCAGAGGAGTTGCCAGCTCCAACTCAGGCCTAGGAATAAAACGAGTCATTTAGCAGGTCACAAGAATTTAACGGTGAAGTGACCTGCCAGACTCAGCTCCATCCAGGCAAAAGTCACCCAGCTCAGGCGCCAGCCATTGGAGTGGCTTTCCTCACTGGGTAACCACAGCCAGAGGCTGCCCCTCCCTCTAGCAGCCTCCACAATCAATGGAAAAACAGAAACCCTGAGAATGCCCCCAGGGTGGGCTCTGGGAGTTTTTCACAAAATAGCCCCATGGAAAAGCTACTGTTTGTTGAAAGGCCTCAAATTTACCCAGAACATAGCCTCATCACTGCATCCCCCTGTTTTGTAATTCTCAAAGCAGATCACCCTCCCATTAAACTAACCTAGGAGCGGGAATCTCAAAATCTTGAGTAAAGAAGACCATTTTTCTGCCTGTTCAAAGAAACCAACATAAGAAACCAACCAAGCCACAGGACCTCAAGCTGACCAGAGACTCCAATAAGAGGCAGTTTATAGACAAAAGGGAGATACAGGATTCTTCCCACCCCTCCCCCCAAAAAAAAAAAAATCAAAGAACTTTTTTTTTTTCGTTTTTCTTCTTCTCCTTTTCTTTTTTCTTTTTTTTTTTTTGGTACCTTATATATATAATTTTTTTTCCTTTTCTAAAACTTTTATTAATCTTTAATTTTTGCCTTTTTTGAAAAAAATTGTTTTCCAGTAACTTTTTTTCCTCTTATAATTTTTATTTTAGGAATACGTGAATGTGCGTTTTCCTTTCTTTTCTTGTCTTCTCTCTCTATTTCTTTCTTTCTTAATTATCTTTTTGTCTTTTGTCTAGCTCTACTGAACTTCTGATCTTTTTTTCTCCCTTTCTTATCCTTTTTCACCTTTTCGTCTCTTTTGTTCTTCCTTATGTGACTTAACTCTTGTCCTGCACATCCTCAGATAAACCTGTAGTTAACTAGTAGACCCTATCCCCCATTGTGTACACACTTAATCCACAAATTTATTACTCAATTCAAAACCTCTGAGACTTAAATTCCTTAATAGCAGTACTACCTCTTTATACCTATATAATATTTTAAGCATTTTCTTAAGTTTTTCACTTCTACTATATGTCCCTACACTTCTATTAATATACTCACATTCCTCTCTAAATAGATGGTCTTTTAATCTCCATAATAATATTAATTTTTACGTTTCTATTTTTTTCTGGTCTCTTTTCATTTCCCTTTCCCTTTCTTCTTTCTCTCTCTCTCTCTACATGCATCCTACCCAACCTATTTCCTGCATTGAGATTAGGACATAGTTAACTCTCCCTGTGCCTCCCCACACCAATCTGTTCCTATTTTTTACCCACATCTCTCCCTAACCCTAAAAATTTCTGGTTTTCCAAATTCTTTGTGGTTCGAAGCCCATTAACATATAGTTGTTTGATGTTGAATATATGTATCTGTTGAACTAGATTGTATCTGTAGACTATTGACTGTATAAATGCAAACGTTGGTTGATGGTTGCCTTAAAATAGTGTTCTAGCACAAAACTGGTGCTATTTTCATCTCAAATGGGCAGATAATCAGGGGTCAGAACAGATAATGAATAATCCAGACTAGAGTTCCCAAATAGCTCTACAAACACTGCTGGAAAACATGATAAATGAGAAGTTTGACAACTTACAAAGGACTCTGTATGAGCGTGATAGGGAGAGAGAGGAGGCATCCCAAAAGTTTATACAGGAATATCATAAGCGTGAGGAAGCTACTCAAAAACTGATACAGGATTTGCGTGAACAACTTGAGAATACTCAAAGAGAAAGGGAGGAATGGCATGAGTAGGCTGAGAACACTCAAAGAAAACTGCAGGAATCCCACGAACGGGAAGAAAGAGAACTGCAGGAATACCATGAACGGGAGGAAGCTAATCAAAGAGTAATACAGGAATTGAGAGACCAAGGAGAGAATACACAAAGATCACTAAAGGCATTCATGGAATCCATTAACAAAGAGCTGAAGGAAGTCAGGGAGACCACAAAGGGAATGCTGAATGGAACCCAACAGAAGGAATGGGAGTCCAAAAAAACCATAACCAATCAACTAAGTGATTTGAGAACAAACACTGAACACCAAATTAAGGAAGTAAAGAAATTCATACAAGACCTAAAACAGAGCTTCAACAAAGAACTTGAAGCCATCAAAGCTGACCAATTAGAAGGAAAACAGATAAAAAAACAAAGTAGAGAGTCTTGACAGCAGGTTAGACCATGCAGAAGATCGAATCTCAGGGATTGAAGACAGCCTAGATATTATAGAGAAAGAACATACAACCATCCAAGACAAGTCCAAGAAATATGATACATCAATTCAACACCTGGAAAACACCATCAGAAGGCCTACTCTAAGAATAATAGTTGTAGAGCAGCACCTAGAAACAGAAGTTAATGGTCTAGGAAATTTGTTTAACAGGATTCTAGCAGAGAACTTCCCAAACATACAAAAGGATAGGCCTATTCAGATAAAAGAATCTTTTAGAATCCCAAATAGACCAGACCAGAATAGGACATCCCACCGTCACATTATAATCCACACAGGATCAACTAAGACCAAGGAAAAGATCCTTAAAGCTGACAAGGAGAAAAGATTAATCACCTATAAAGGGAAACCAATTAGAATCACCTCAGATTTCTCAGCAGAGACAATCAAAGCAGGAAGAGACTGAAATGATGTATGCCATGCCCTAAAAACAAACAACTATCAACCAAGAATACTGTACCCAGCTAAACTCTCCTTCATAACTGAAGGCCAAATAAAAACCTTCCATAGCAAAGAAAAATTGAAACAATACATCTCCACCACCCAGCCCTACAAAAGATTTTTAAAGATGTCCTACACATAGAAAACCAACAAGACCGCAATAAAGGCCAAGAAACTGCACCCAAACTGAGAATCCAAGAACCATAGGAAGAACCCAGTTTTCGCAGCCCCCAAGAAGGTGAATAACATGGCAGGAACTCCCCAATACCTCTCAGTCCTATCTCTTAACGTTAACAGACTGAACTCTCCAATTAAGCGACATAGAGTGTCTGGTTGGATTTAAAAACAAGACCCTTCTATCTACTGCCTGCAGGAGTCACATCTTGCCCGTAAAAACAAACACATTTTCAATGTTAAAGGCTGGAACAAAATCTACCAAGCAAACGGCCCCCATAAACAGGCTGGAGTTGCAATCCCAATATCAGATAAAATAGACTTCAAATTAAAAT
The DNA here is from genome assembly GCF_024711535.1 of Dipodomys merriami. Taxonomy (NCBI): domain Eukaryota; kingdom Metazoa; phylum Chordata; class Mammalia; order Rodentia; family Heteromyidae; genus Dipodomys; species Dipodomys merriami. Next base: position 409,930 of record NW_027205627.1, read on the forward strand.
TCGTGAGAAGAGATAAAGAAGGTCGCTACATACTAATTAAAGGATCTTTCCTTCAGGAGGATATTACAATTCTAAATATCTATTCGCCAAACAATAGAACACCCAAATTTATCCAAGAAACACTAGTTTCCCTCAAATCCCATATAGATCCAAAGACATTAATTGTTGGGGATTTTAACACACCACTCTCCCCACTAGATAGATCAACTCGGCAAAAACTCAACAGAGAAACCGCAGATCTAAACAGCTATATAGATCAACTAGACTTAACAGACATCTACCCAACATTTCACCCAGAAGCATCAGAATACCCGTTTTTCTCAGCAGCACATGGAACGTTTTCTAAAATAGACCACATTTTAGGCCACAAAGCAAACTTGTCTAAATTCAGAATCATTGAAATTATACCTTGCATTCTCTCTGACCACAAGGGAATAAAATTAGAACTCAATACCAAAAGCCACCAAAGAAAGTCCGGTATCACATGGAGGCTGAACAACACAATGCTGAATCATGAGTCGGTCATGGAAGAGATTAGAAAGGAAATTCAAATGTTCATGCTATTCAACAAAAATGAACACACAAATTACCAGCTCCTATGGGACACATCAAAGGCAGTACTCAGAGGCAAGTTTATAGCTCTGAGATCCTACATCAACAAATTGGAGAGATCTGAAACTAGCAATTTAGTGACACATCTAAACCTCCTTGAAAAAGAGCAGCAAGATAAATCCCAATCCAGTAGATGGAAAGAAATAATCAAAATTATATCAGAATTAAATGAATTAGAATCTAAAAAAAACTATAGAAACAATCAAGAAAACAAAGAGTTTGTTCTTCGAAAAAAATAACAAAATTGACAGACCCTTAGCAAATCTTATCAGAAAAAGAAGAGAACATACCCAAATTAATAAACTCAGAGATGAGAATGGAAACATCACCACTGAAACAACCAAGATTCAGAACATTATAAGAGAATACTTCTAAATACTTTATGCCAATAAGTTTGAGAACTTGACAGAAATGGACCTTTTCCTAGCAAATATTGACATGCCAAAACTAAACCAAGATGAGTTAAACTATCTTAACAGGCCAATATCAAGCATGGAAATAGAAACAGCAATAAGAGACCTCCCAGCTAAGAAAAGTCCAAGACCAGATGGTTTTACAGCAGAATTTTACAAGGGCTTCAAAGCACCAACACACCAATACTCCTCCAACTCTTCAAAGAAATTGAAAGAGAAAATTCACTGCCGAACACATTCTATGAAGACATCATAACCCTCATCCCAAAACCAGGCAGGGAATCATCAAAGAAAGAGAACTATAGACCCATTTCTTTGATGAACATTGATTCAAAACTTCTCAACAAAATTTTGGCCAATTGACTTCAACAACTCATCCAAAAAATCATACACCACGATCAAACAGGATTCATTTCAGGGATGCATAGCGGTTAAATATACGCAAATCAATTAATATTATTCATCACATCAACAGGAGCAAGAATAAGAACCACATGGTTATCTCAATAGATGCATAAAAAGCATTCGACAAGATCCAACACCCCTTTATGATGAAGGTTTTGGAAAAATTAGGAATCCACGGAACATTCCTCAATACAATAAAGGTTGTATATGACAAACCTACAGCCAGAATTATACTCAATGTTGAAAAACTAAAGCCATTTCCTCTTAACTCAGGAACAAGACAAGGATGCCCACTCTCTCGACTTCTCTTCAATCTAGTATTAGAATGCTTATCTACAGCAATAAGAAAAGATGCAGATATAAAGGGGATCCAAATAGGGAAAGAAGAAATAAAACTCTCCCTCTTTGCAGATGACATGATCTTATATTTAAAGAATCCCACAATCTCCACTCCCAAATTACTCAAGCTCATTCAAAACTTTGGCAAAGTAGCAGGGTATAAAATTAACCCCCCAAAATCAATGGCTTTTCTGTAGGCCAACAATGAGAAAAGTGTGGCTGAAATTAGGAAAGCAACTCCATTCGTGATAGCCCCACAAAAAATAAAATACCTAGGAATTAACTTAACTAAAGAAGTGAAGGACCTCTATGATGAAAACTTTAAAATCTTAAAAAAGGATATCAACACAGAACTTTAAATATAGCAAAACCTCCCATGCTCCTGGATTGGAAAGATAAATATTGTGAAAATGGCAATACTTCCCAAGGCTATCTACAAATTCAACGCAATACCTATCAAAATTCCAACCTCATTCTTCATGGAAGTATAAGAGGCAATCCAAAAATTCATATGGAACAATAAAAAACCCCGAATAGCAAAAACGCTCCTCAACGGAAAGAACACTGCTGGAGGAATATCAATATCAAATTTCAAACTCTACTATAAAGCCATAGTAATCAAAACAGCTTGGTATTGTCATAAGAACAGACCTCAGGACCAACGGAATAGAATTGGAAACCCAGAAATTAACCTACAGACTTATAGCCATGTAATATTTGACTTCACATAGAACTCCCCTATGACCCAGCAATCCCACTTTTGGGCCTTTACCCAAATGTTTACAAACAAGACCACACTAAAGCTACCAGCACAACTATGTTTATTGCAGCATTATTTACCAAAGCTAAGATATGGAACCAACCCAGATGCCCCTCAGTAGATGAGTGGATCAAGAAAATGTGGTATATATACACAATGGAATTCTATGCCTCCATCAGAAAGATTGACATTGCCCCATTTGTTAGGAAATGGAAAAACTTGGAAAAAATTATATTAAGTGAAATAAGCCAGGCCCAAAGAAACATAGGTCCCATGGTTTCCCTTATTTGTAATACCTAGTAGATGTGTGAGTCAAGCGGAAAAGGTCAGATAAAGTGATGTCAGGAAATTGAACCCTTAGATATGTATTTTAATGTTTTTTTTCTTTCATGCATGTGTTTCTAACGCATTTATAAGATTATCTCTTTGTTGCTTTGTATGTCCCTCCCCCACAGTATAATGGCTGCTTTCACTATATTTGATGTCAGTATAACTTTTGGAGGAGATGGAGAAAAACCAGTTGTTTAAGGATACAGATGGACCTGTTGCAACAATGAGAAGTACAAGTTGTCATGTCCAAATCGAGCTTTACAAGGTCGGTGCAGGTGGGGGGGAGGGAAAGGGGGAAGAAGGAGAAGGATTGGAATTGGGGGGAAGGGGGGAGGTTGGGAAGGGATGTGAAGGGTAAACAAAGGAGGAAGCTGCAATGCTTGGTAAGAAATGTACACATTATCCTGTCCATGTAATTGTAACTCCTCTGTACAGTATGTTCACAAATAAAATAAAATTAAATTAAAAAAATGGCAAGATACTGAGTAAAATTACAAACTATTTTTAGAAAGATGAGTTGAATCAAAGTTAAGATGAAAAAATACTAATATATTTGTATGGCTTTTAGAATCCAAAGGCTATTAGTTCTAGGGTTAGGGTTACTGTTCTAGTTCAGGGTAGACTTAGGCTTAGGGAAGGGTAAGCTCTATGGTAAAACTGAGTTTTCTGCTAATATTTTCAAGTAAAATAAGTTTGAGATTCAACAAAAACAACAGAGTTTTACTTGTTAAGGTTGAATTGGGTTAAATTTAGATTTAGGTTTCTAGTAAGATTTATATATAGTTAGTGTTACGTATTGAAGTATATTTTAAATGAACCTTTAACTCCTTTTTGGAGATATAGGAGTTCAGTAAACGTTAAGATCAGTGGAAACTGTGATAGTTTTCATGATAAGAAGATTTGAGGTTAATGATTCATAATAGGGAACTATTTCAGGGTCCAAGTCAGGGAATTTGTAGGATTTGGAACAAACTGCAAATCATTTCAAAGACAATGAGTATCTGTTAGAATGTGTCTAAACTCGAGTGTTTTCCATTAATTTTAGGATTGGGTTACTATTATCATCAAGGTTACTCTTAGGGTTCTGTCCAAGATTAGAGTTAGGATTAGGGAAATGGAAGGTTGAGAAATTGAGTGACTTATTTTCTTTGTGTATATATATGCACTATTCTAAGGCTTGAACTCAAGGCTTGGCTTCTGCCCCTGAGCTTTTTGCTGTAGGCTAGCATTCTACCACTTAACTCATGATTCCACTTCCAGCTTTCTTTGACAGTGAATTGGAGATGAGAGTCTCACAGACATTCCAATCTAAGCTGACATTGAACTGAGATCCCCAGATCTCTGCCTTCTGATATAAGGTACTACTAATGCCCAGGAAAGTGCCCAAATTATACTTATTGTTTTTACTTGTGTTCGAGATTGAGACTTGAATTCATTATCTGACAGCTTTGCTCACTAAGTAGCACTCTGCCACTTGAGCCATATCTTCAAAAGTGATTATTTTAAATAGCTGGAAATCATTAAATTTTCTTCAGATGATAAGTATCATTAGTGTTGTTCTAAAACTTATCCTAATCAAAAAGATTTATTGACCCTCGAGATTATCTGAGCAGATTCTCCTGCTTTGCTTCTAATTGCATAACATTGTAGGGACATGATTTTTTAATTATTAAGTAGCAAAGCAGTTATCATTAAACAAAACAGTTTATGCGTACAATATACTTTGATCAATGTCAACCCTTTCAACATTCTCATCCATCCCTCCCCTATACACCTCTTCCTTCACTCTTCTTAATTTTGTAGGATATTTACTGGATTCCTCTCTGCATTTTACACCTTTTCTCCTATTGAATCTTCTACCTTTTCCCACTTCACTCCTCTATTGACTACCCACTTCCATATGATCCAGCAATTCTACTCCTGGGCATTTACCCAAAAGATTATAAACCAGGATATAGTAACGTTTTCAGCACAACCATGCTTACAGAATCAGCCCAAATACTCCTCAAGAGAGAAATGAACCAAGTAAATGTAATACACCCACCCCCCCCACACACACACACTCATACACACACACACACACACACACACACACACACACACACACACACACACACACACACACACACACACACACACATAAACACACTGGAAATTCTACTTACCCATCAGAAGAATATTGTACCATTTGTATCTCTCATTTCTCATTTCATCTGCCTGGTATCTCATTGCCATCGTATTGTCCCTGTACTGCAGTAACTGACACATGCAAACTGATGTAAAAGATTTTCAGGTTATGGGCTAACCATAGATTCCTGAGTATGAGTTCTCTGCTCATTCTCTTTGTCTATTCATGCCTTTGAGTAGTGATTGTACAGATTCATTTGAACCATTTGCTACACAGAAAAGAGATGAACCATACATATATATGTATGTACACATATATATGATTATATATATACACACATATATATATACATACATGGATATATGCACACATATGGATATATATTAAATACTTGAGTATATTTTATGTTTTCAAGAATTATGGAGTTAACAAACATCACATGCATTTTCCTACCTTTTCAACTTTTTCAAAACCTAAAGAACTTTGTCTCTTTTGAATACCCAATTTTTAAGATAATATCACCATCTCTGATCTGTCAGTGGCCTTGAAATTAGATGTTCAAATAGGACAAAGTTATTTAGGCTTTTTGGTGGAAGAGAGGAGTATTACTAGGGTTCTATTCAGGTGTTCTCTGCTTGTTAGATAGGACTTTAGTTGTATAGCAACAAGCAATTCAATTACTTTTGCCATACTTCTGGTCCATTTTATTTACTTGAGGTCTTGAACTTTTTGCCCAGGTTTGATCTCAGATTGACTGAATGATCGTAGATTGCTTCTTTTGTCTCCCACACAATTAGCTAGGATTAAAGATGTGAACTACTATGGCCAGCTCATTTGTTGAGATGGCTGACTTGGCACTTATTACTTTGGCCTGGCCTGAGACAAAGATCCTTGTCATTTCTGCTTCCCAATCAGCTGGGATTACAGATGGGGCTACTATACTTGGTGTACATGACACCTTCTGTTTTGTGTGTGTGTGTGTGTCGGTCGCGGGGCTTGAACTCTGGACACAAGCATTGTCCCTGCACTCTTCAGCTCAAGTAGAGTGCTCTACCGCTTGACTCACAGCACCAGCATCGGTTTTATAGTGGTTTTATTGGAGATAAGAGTCTCACGGACTTTTTCTCGAACTGTCTTTGAACCGTGATCCTCAGATCTCAGCATCCTGAGTAGCTAGGATTACAGGCATGAGCCAACGATGCCCGGCACACCTTCTATCTTTTAAAGAGGTTTTCATTGTAAAAATGCTGTGTAGAGGGGTTATAGTTACATGAGCAAGTTAATGAGTACATTTTCTATCAAGCATTGTTACCTCCTCCTTTGTTTTTCCCCTCCCCTTCCCTCCCACCTCCACAAATACACTCCCCTCTACTCCCTTCCCCTCTTCCCCACCTATATTGTAAATATACTTTTTCAACATAGTGTCTTGTGCATCTCATTGTTACAATGCGTCAGCCTGTATCACTATTTATCTATTTTGTTTTGTCCCTTCCCCTCCCGAAGCTAGAGAAGGGTGTATACAAGATGCAGGGCACCGACACTAAATACAGTGAAAACAAAGGTTAAACCATGGGGGAGGAACATAAAAAAAAACACATGGTAGATTGTAAATCCTATCTTGGGGTTCATTTTGCTTAACAGCATCTTATCTGGTCATATGGACATAGCTTTTGAACTTTTATGCTTGTCCCATACATATAATAGTTATTGAAAATAAGGGAAACCATAGGACAAATGTTTCTTTCGTTTTGGCTTACTTCACTTGATATAAAGTTTTCTAAGACCTCACTTAGAGCCACCCTATGATCCAGCAGTCCCCATTTTTGGGCATTTACACAAATGATCACAAACAAGACCATACTAAGCTACCGGTACAACTATGTTTATTGCAGCATTATTTACCATAGCTAAGATATGGAACCAACCCAGATGCCCCTCAGTAGATGAATGGATCAAGAAAATGTGATACACACACACACACACACACACACACACACACACACACACACACACACACACACACACACTGGAATTCTATGCGTCCAATCAGAGAAAATGGCATCGCCCCATTTGCTAGGAAATGGAAAGACGCAGAAACAATTATATTAAGTGATTAAGGTCCCATGGTTAATCTTACTTGGAGTAACTTGTACATGGTACCGTATAAGAGGATGTTATGTGAAAGGAACCCCAAGATAGGGACACAAATGTTTTTATTACATGAGATTCTTATCTGTATATAATCCCCCAAATAAAGTTGGAAGGGGAGCTGTCATTCAAATACAGAGCACCACCTTTGAGGGAAAAAGCCTAAGTGACAAGGTAAGGTCCTAAATTTAAACCATAATATCAGCCCTCAAAAAAGTTGATTTCTTTACCTTGAGGTTTTTATTAAATTGCTCCGGAAAATAATCGACGTTGCATTTATGTTTAGCATTACTATTAAAATCATGTTATATTTAGTTATGTTATTCTTTATTTTCTTAAATTTTACTTACACTTTAATATCCAGTAATGATAAGAGATGATTACTGTTACACAAGTTTTTATGTTAGTTCAATATATGGAGGAGAGGTGCATACAAGGAGTTTGGACTGAAAATAGATATTTGCAACGTCTTCACATAAGAATTGATAGTTGAAGGAGCTGTGGGCATGTATGAAATAAACTAAAGAAACCAGCAAGGAAAGATAAGGTATGATTCTGGAAAGCGAACAATTTTGGAAGAAAAACAAAGCAAGGAAAATATGTATCTTTTGGTAAGAAATTTGTAACCCACCTACACATTTAATTCCTTATTTCTAGTGGAAGGCATTTCAGTTAACTTTATTTTACAAAGTTAAACATGAATGACATTTAATACTAACTGGCCTGTGTCTCAGGTAAGCCATTATTCTAGCCAGGTGCAAGGGCTCATGCCTATAATCCTAGTTATGCAGAGAGCTGAAACATCTAGATCATAGTTCAAAGCCAGTATGGAGAGGAAAATTGGTGAGACTTTACTGTGGCACTGTGGCTCAAAGTGGCAGCACTAGTCTTTAGTAATAAATATCAGAGACAGAACCCATGCCCTGAGTTCAAGCTCTCTGAAATTATTCTTAAAATACATGTTCTCACTATTTCTTCAATTTGTCAAGAAGAATGCTTTAAACTTAGGGATTTTTTTATTGCATGTTGTCAGAATTGATTTTTAAGATGTTCAGAGAAAAATTATTTATAGTAAGAACTGGTTTGTATTGCTTTGTATTACATTTTGCTTCTACACCTATAGATCAGCTGGAAAGTAGATGGCCAAACCCCTCCTCCCTCCACCAAAGTTGTAAAGTTCATTTTTCAACATAATTACTTGTATATCTCATTGTTGCAATGTGTCCACCTGTACCCGTAGTTAAACGATTTGTTTATGCCCTTCCCCTACACAAATTGTACCAACATCAAATACAGTGAAAGCAGGGGGAGAGACATAAAAAGCAATATAGAAATCATCTTAAAAATATGTTAGAAACAACTGCATTAAATAAAAAAAATTGAATACTTATCCTGGGGTTCATTTCCCTAGCATCCATTTATGTGAATTTTTTGCTTGCCTCAGACATATACTAGTTATTGCAAATAAGGGAAGCCATGGGACCTATGTTTCTTTGGGTCTGGCTTACTTCACTTAATATAATTTTTCCAAGTCTTTCCATTTCCTAACAAATGGGGCCATGTCATTCTTTCTGATGGAGGCATAGAATTCCATTGTGTATATATACCACATTTTCTTGATCCATTCATCTACTGAGGGGCATCTTGGTTGGTTCCATATCATAGCTATGGTAAATAATTCTACAATAAGCATAGGTGTGCTGATAGGTTTACTATGATCTTGTTTGTGATCATGTGGGTAAATGCCCAACAGTGATATTGCTGGGTCATAGGGGAGCTCTATGTGGAGTCTTTTGATGAACCTACATACTGCTTTCCAAAGTGTTTGAACAAGTTTACACTCCCACCAACAATGCAGTAAGGTTCCCTTCTGACTACATCCCCTCCAGCATCAGTTGTTATTAGAGTACTTGAGTATAGCCATTCTAATTGGGTGAGGTGGTACCTCAATGTTGTTTTTATTTGTAATTCTTTTATGGCTAGAGAGGTTGAGTATTACTTCATGTGTTTATTGGCCATCCTTCTTTCCCCTTCAGAGAAGTTTCTCAAGTCTTTAGCCCACTTATTTAATGGGCAGTTGTTTCTCTCAAGATTTGTTGTTGAGGGATTTAATTTTTTGAGTTCCAGGTATATTTTAGATATGAGACCCTTATCCGTTGAATGACTAGTGCATATCTTCTCCCAATCCATAGGCTTTCTAGTGATCTTGCTAGCTATGTCCTTTGCCATGCAGAAGCTCTGCAATTTCATGAAATCCAATTTGTCCCATTTGTCTTTGATTTTTTGTATTTCTGGGTTTCTGTTAAGAAAATTTCGGCCTGTGCCAAGGAGACCTAGGGTTTCTCCTATTCCTTCCTGTAATATTTTCAGAGTAAGACTTCAAAATTTAAAGTTTCAAGTATTACAAGAAGATCTTTGATTCATGTTGAATGGATGTGAGTAGCTTGAGCTGTTGCATAATTTGTGTGTGTGTGTGTGTGTGTGTGTGTGTGTGTGTGTGTGTGTGTGTGTGTGTGTTTGTAAGGGGGGTTATGTGTATCATTGACATCAAGGATAAGGAACTTGGTTCCTTTTTCTGAGATATACATTATGATGTTTCTTTGTTGGTGGTGGACTCTGATTGCTTGCCTTTTCCTGATGTGAACATTCTAGCTCAATTTTTCAATTAAAGTTTCTTATTATTCAACATATAATGCTCTAATATTGCCTTGTCTTTAGTCCGACATCTAGGATCTTCTTTTCTTCTTAAATATTAACATTCAATATGAATTTAACCTCTTGACTAATTTTCCCCTTTAATTTGCATTTTGAAATAAGAATTATAATATCTTTGATCTCTGTATTCATGAAGAAAAACCATTTTGAATTCTCTATTTAATGTAATAACACCTGGACAGATTTGTTAGCACCAAGAACTTAAATTTTCTTTTGTAGTTTTAGTTTAAAATACCCTCTTCTAGGTTTTTAGAATGGGTAGACAAAGAATTCCCACAATGCCTCACAACTTTTATCTTTCATTTTGTCTGTGCTTCCTTGTCACTGCTAAATTGTTCTGGATACATGTATTAGCTACCCCAACCCCTGCAAAGCTGTTGCTGCTACCCAATTTACTGACAATACAACTCAGCAATTACAGTCACAATTACCCTTTCCCTGGTATCCTATTCTCTCCTACTCATTTTGCTACCCATAATTCTTAACACCATGGTTCCAGCCACCTGATTTCTGACACCCCTGTCTCTGCTACCACATTCACAAACAAAGCAAAGCAAGAGTAGGTACAGACAGTCGACTTGGGTACTTCTCTTGCAGGCACAATGGGACGTTATTCCTCAGGTATTTAACATGAGGGACTAACTAGTGGTGGAAAGAAAAGACGTTACTCAGAGGGGACTAATATCTAAGTATATCAACTTATAACTTGTTGCTAGGAAAAGCAGGTCCTAAGGTGAATGTTAATGAGAAAAGAAAATTTCACAAAATATTGGGGATGATATAAATAAAAATTTTAGCTTAATCTCTTCTACCAGTGATCTGAATTATTTTATGACATATATATGTAACTATTTTGCATTTTTAAAAGTATATGAAGATGCACATATATGTAGTAATTATATTAATTTATGGAATATTTGCATATGACCATGTTAATGATTCTCAATAGTTTATGCTTTATGAACTGCTCATGAGTCTGCCTTTGGCAATATGAATTGAGCTCTCTAACAATAAATGGGATTTCATTGTCAAATCCTACAAGGATATTACTGAAGCAAATACCAAAATGAATGCTGGAACAAGAAAACTGAACAAAGCTACAAGTTTGAAGGGAAGGGATCAGTGGCAAGGGCTATGATAAAAGAGAAATTCTTCACCATGTAATCTTTGTTGAATTGCTAGCTTATTAAACATTCTTAGAAAGCAGAACATGATTTTTGAATCTAGCCTTTTGGAACCTCTTTAATGAGTGGTTAAACAAAAAATTATCAAAATGACTGAAAATCCACTATTAGATTAACATTATACTCAAAGTTCCCTTGAGATGCAGGTAGGCTGGATTCCTTTTTTATTAAATTAATGGAATAATCTTCCTTTTGCTTGGTTGGACAGTCCATGACACTTGTTCCAAAACAAGAAAAGATACTGGAGAGAAAAAAAGAGGAAAGAGAGCTAAGGCTGCTGAAATTAGCATATTTCCCATTTGGACTTTAATGCTTTGTGACTACAAAGAATTAGAATTTCATCTTAAGATAATAATTTCAAAATGGATGTGCTAAAGGATAGCTTCAAAATGTAATATTTAATGCTGTAGCATTACTTGAAGACAAAGGTTTACAGAAAACTTTTAATTCCAGAAAAACTGTAATGTTCCAATAAACACCTAGGAGAAATATAATTTAAAAATTCATCTGTTCAAAGCAAATCCTGGCATGAAAGTCTGTGAGTCAGTTATCTCCAAACAGGAAGTGGCACTGTAGCTCAATTTGGAGTGGGCTCCCCTTGAGCTAAAGAACTCTGGGATATGTTAATACCCAAGCCCTGAATTCAAGGCCCATAACTGACAAAAATAAATTTTAAAGAATTAAATCATTAGGGCTGGAAGAAGACTCAGTGGTAGAGTCATTGTATTGCATGCATGAGGTCTTAGGTTCAATTCTTCAGCACCATATAAGCAGAAAAAACTAGAAGTGGCACTGTGGCTAAAGTGGTAGTGCGGTAGCCTTTAGCTGAACAGCTTAGAGACAGCACCCAGACCCAGAGTTCAGGCACCCCTACCAACAACATCAACAACAAAAAATTAAGGCATCAAACAACCTGAAGATGTTGTCCAGAATAATGAATGCAGCATTATCCGTTGACATGACTCAGTGACTTGAAACCAAGTTTACCAGGGGAGATGGTGGGTATTTTCTGTGTGTGTCAAAACATGCAAAATTATTTTCTACTTTCCCAGGGAAGGAGAAAGGAGGAAATGGGGGGGGAAGAGTGACGTGTTTGGTGGACTTGCCTTTTGGTTCACTGATAGATTTCTGGAGTCAAATTCAGAGAAATTCTGCTTGCAATCCTAGTTGCCTGCGTAATGACGAAGGCATGTCCTGGAAGTGATTTTGTCCTGTCCTTGGCCTGGTTCCAACCACCACTGGATAATCCAAGTCCCACTGGAAGACCAAGATGCCTTGAAGACTACTGATCCATTGTGCAGGTGGACTTAAACACAGCCAGAATAGGCAGAAAATGCAATTCCGAGGGAAGCACTGGAAATCTACAGCAGGCAGAGATTTTTTTAATATATTTTTATTGTAAAAATATTGTACAGAGGGCTCAGAGTTACAGGACTAGGTAATGAGTACATTTCCTATACAGCATTTTTACCTCCTCCTTTGTTTTTCTCCTACCATCCTTACTTTCCCCATATCTCCAACTCCTCCCTCCTCGACCCCTGCCTGAGATTGTAAATTCATTTTCTGCACAGTGTCCTGTACATCTCATTGTCACAATGGTCAACCTGAATCCCCATTTAAGCATTCTGCTATATCCCTTCCTCTCTCCAAATTACAGATATATATATATATATATATATATATATATATATATATATATATATATATATATATATATACTTCTTCAGGTGTCTAATGGACATTTTTTATTTCATCTTCAAAGAAGTCTCTCTTTAAGTCTTCAGCCAATTTAGATATTGGACAGTTGTTCCTTTGAGGATGTGTTGTTGGGGTATTTATGATTTTGAGTCTTAAGTATATTTTCTATATAAGACTTTGTCTGTTTTATGACTCATGAAGAACTTCTCCCAGTAAGTGGGCTTTTTATTGATCTTGCTGTCTATGAACTTTACCTTGCAGAAGCTCTGCTGTTTCATGCAATCCCATTTGTCCAACCTCTCTTTGATTTGTTTTGTTTGTGGTTCTCTATTAATATATATATATATATATATATATATATATATATATATATATATATCACCCTGCATGATATATATGATACATAAATATGTATATGGATCTAGCTTTCGTTTTCTACAGGTGTATAACCAATTTTAACAGCATCATTTACTGAAAAGGCTGTTTTTCTTCCGTTCTATTTTTTTAGCTCCCTTGTCAAAGATTAGGTTGCAATATGTCAGTGTGTTTATTTTTGAGTCTTCAGTCCTATTCATTGGTCCTCAGAACTGTTCTTGTGCCAGTACCAAGCTCTTCTTATTATTGTGGCTTTTTAGTATAGTTTGAAATTTGGAACTGATATTGCTCCAGTGCTCTTCTTTCTTCTAAGAATTGATGAACCTACAGCCAGCATTATACTTAATGGTGAAAAGTTAAAGCCATTTCTTATTAATTCAGGAAAGAGATAAGGATGTCTGCTCTCTCCACTCCTCTTCAACTACTTAGTATTAGAATGCTAGCTGGGACATTAAGACAAGATGCAAATTTAAAGGGAATCCAAATAGTGAAAGATGAAGTAAAACGTAAAAGATGACCAACGGAATAGAATTGAAAACACAGAAACGAACCTACAGTCCCATAGCCATCTAATTTTCGATAAGGGAGCTGAAAAATAGAATGGAAGAAAGACAGCCTCTTCAGTAAATGGTGCTGGCAAAATTCATCCACTACTTGTAGAAAACTAAAGCTAGATCCTTATTTATCACCCTGCAACAGAATCAACTCCAAATGGATTAAAGGCCTCAGAGTCAAAGTAGACACTCTGAAAATATTACAGGATGGAATAGGAGAAACCCTAGGTGTCCTTGGCACAGGCCTAAATTATCTTAATAGAGACCCAGAAACACAAAAAAAAAAATCAAAAAAAGGTTGGACAAATGGGATTGCATGCAATTGCAGAGCTTCTGCCTGGCCAAGGACATAGCTAGCCAGATCACTAGAAAGCCCACGGATTGGGAGAAGATATTCACTAGCCATACAATTTACAAGGGTCTCATATCTAAAATATACTTGGAACTCAAAATATTAAATCCCCCAACAACAAATCCTCAAAGAAACAACTGCCCAATAAATAAGTGGGCTAAAGACTTAAAGAGAAACTTCTCTGAAGAAGAAAGAAGGATGGCCAATAGACACATTTAGAAATGCTCAACATCCTTAGCCATAAAAGAAATGCAAATCAAAGCAACATTGAGATACTACCTCACTCCAGTTAGAATGGCAAAAATCAAGAACTCTAACAACAGCAGATGCTGGAGGGGATATGAACAGAAGGGAACCTTACTTCACTGTTGGTGGGAATGTAAACTTGCTCAACCACTTTGGAAAGAAGTATGGAGGTTCCTCAAAAAACTTCACATAGAGCTCCCCTATGACCCAGCAATCCCACTTTTGGGCATTTACCCAAATGTTGACAAACAAGACCACACTAAAGCTACCAGCACAACTATGTATATTGCAGCATTTTTTACCATAGCTAAGATATGGAACCAACCCAGATGCCCTTCAGTAGATGAATGGATCAAGAAAATGTGGTATATATACACAATGGGATTCTATGCCTCCATCAGAAAGAATGGCATTGCCCATTTGTTAGGAAATGGAAAAACTTGGAAAAAATTATAGTAAGTGAAGTAAGCCAGGAACAAAGTAACACAGGTCCCATGGTTTCCCTTATTTGCAATATCTAGTATATGTATGAGTCAAGCGGAAAAATTCAGATAATGTGATGTTAGGAAAATGAATCCTTAGATAGGTATTTTAATGTTTTTTTTGTTTCATGCATGTGTTTCTAATGCATTTATAAGATTATTTCTTTGTTGCTTTGTATGTCCCTCCCCCACAGTATAACCCCCACTTTCAATATATTTGATGTCAGTGTAACTTGTGGAGGAGATGGGGAAAAACGAGTCGTTTAAGGATTCAGGTGGACCTGTTGCAACAATAAGTACAAATTGTCATGTCAAAAATGAGCTTTACAATGTCGGTGGGGGTGGAGGGATGGGAGGAAGGATTGGGTGGGTGGTGAGTGGGAGGCTGGGAAGGGAGGTAAATGGTAAACAAAGGAGGAGGCTGCAATGCTTGGTAAGAAATGTATGCATTATCTTGCCCATGTAATTGTAACCCCTCTGTACAGTACGTTCACAAATAAAATAAAAATTAAAAAAAAACATGGGTACTCCACCACTTTTTGGTTCAATCATTTCTAACCTCAAAGATATACTTTGCTAACAAAATGCTTAGAAGAAACCGAAGAATACTTCACTTTTATCTTCTCTCTTAAGAATCTCTTTAGATACCATATCAGGATCAGTGAAGTTATTCTTTCAAAAATTATTTCAATAGATTATCATTCTCTTGGTCTTGCATTTGCTCAGAAGGATTTATGGAAAAGAATAGAGTTAAATTATCCATACCTTTTATGACAGTGTCTGTTACAAAATGACAATGCTCCTATGTCCTATGTCTCTGTCCTTCTCTTAGCTCTTGCGTGATTTCCAACTAATCACAGATTCTTGGCTTCAAGTCTAGTGAAGGTGAAGGACTATAAATCCTTCCCCACTGCTACATCTTCATGGTTTCTCTTTTAAAACTCTTTTATTTGGATGTGGAATTTATTTTCATGTCTTCATTCAATCCATTCTAAATTGTAGTGAGCTAAATAGGCTCTGTAAAATCACTTTAGGTAGCAAAAATATTAAGACAATATATCAAAAAGTTTGGCCTCCCTCCACTGCTGAAGCCAATATGCTTAGCTAGGGCTTCTAAGAACGCGTTTTCTTGACTTTTCAATTTGCTCAATTCTTTTCTGATCCCAAAACTTTTTGGCTTATGTAATAAGAGAAGTCTTCACTATCTCGTTAATAAGGATATTATATTTTTGAGCTACTAAGAAATGTGAAATCATTGGTTTCAAGTATCCAATCAGGTTTTTTTCTGTAGTTCAGTGCTTCACATGCAAAGACATTGTAGAATGTATTACAAACATTTTTGAGTGCACTTTTTCCCTAAATATTTTGACCCAAATTATCTTTTTCAGAGAATTACTGTTTGGTAATTAAAGTCAATACACAAATTTTGATTTTTTTTTAAGAACGTTGAATTTAAATTCCACTACAACCTTGTTTCACACAGTGAGTAGATTTCCTGGGTAAGGACAATTCTCAAGGGAACCTACAGGACTTATACCAAGGGTTCTGAGGTTTGTTTGTTTAGTATGAACATGAGCCATCTTCACCCACTTTGCTCCCTCTCAGTTAAGTCTCCATTGATTATTTTGCATGAAAGCCTATTTTCCCAAGAAATTTTAAATTTTCCTAATAGGCTAAGTTGTTAAAAAGTTTGAACAAATTAAAATTTACCTGTCAGTTTTGGGGGGTGTGCAGACGTGGGGCCTGAACTCTGGGCCTGGGCGCTGTAGCTCAGCTCTTCAGCTCAAGGCTAGCGCTCTACCACCTGATCCACAGCACCACTTCCGGCTTTTTTTTCTTTTTGCTTATGTGGTGCTGAGGAATCGAACCCAGGGCCTCAGGCATGCAGGGCAAGCGCTCTTACCACTGAGCCACCTTCCCAGCCAAACCTGTCATAATTTTAAAACTCTTTTGAAATTCCTTTATTAGAACCACAAGTTCATCAATCCTAACTCCACCTTTAATATCAAAAACAGTTAACATGTTGTTTTCATGATATAGTGTCCATGAAACTACTATTTTCCAGTGGCTTTGTTATGCATATATATAGCCTTATAATCTGATGATAAGCAAAATGAACTCCAAGATATGGAAACATAGAGTATTATTTGCGATTGTTGTTTTTAATGTACTATGTGATTTCCATTTTCTTTTGGGGTTTTCCCCTATGCTTTTTTCCCTGCTGTATTTGATTTTGGTAGCCTGTGTATTGTGTATATATTTACCTTAATTAGGGAAGGGACGAGGAACAACAAAATGGTGAGACAAAGGACAAAGGCAAACCAATGCAATAGCAATACTCACAAGACAATATGTTGGAAATGTACATTACAACTTGTGAGGGGTACTGGGGTCAAGGAAAACTGTGAAGAAAATGAGGGAAGGGGTAACAAGTTTGAAAAGTTATGTATTCACTACCTTAAAGTTACTGTAAACACACTGTACATCACTTTGACAATAAAATTAAATTTAAAAAATAAGCTGCATGAAATAAAATTTCACTGTATTGGTAAAGTACATAGTACTCTTTATGTAGTAACTTTTTAAAATTCCATACTTTTGGTGTCTAATTTGAATTAATTACCCCTTTTTAATCAGAGGACCATCAACTTGAATGCTATCCGACTAGACAATATTTTCACAATATACTTACCAATATTTTGAAAAAAGAATAAATATAGTACTTTCTCATACTAAAAGTGAAAACAGTTTAATTCTATGGAAACAAATAACTTGAAAAAGTAAATAAGTTGTTAAGAAGACAGAATATATGTGTTTGTCAACATTCCAATGACTAGTAATTACTCATTTTCAAATTCTGAAGATTCCATACCTGAGAGATTCAAAACAATACCGGCTTACATGTTATGTAATTTTGCAATAGATGCATTTTCCAATGGGGTGTTACAGATTGAGAGACAACAGAAAAATAACCATGTTCTGGTAGAGGATAAAACTATGTAGCATCGGTAATAATTAATTCTTCAAGATTAAGCAATTGTTTATCACAATAAGCTATTATTTTTATGACCACCAATACCAATATTTATGATATAGAGTCATCCTAGCCCAAAATTCTCCAACTTTTAGGGTGCATCTCAAACTTCCCTTAATTCATATGATGAATAGCTTATCTCTATTGTGAAAAAATACAACTCTGCTAATGTGATGCGATTCATGTTCTGGTAAGAACACCACAAAAAACTGGGTTGCATCATTTTCCCCCCACTAGTATTTTTGAGATCAGAACATTTGCAAATATTACTTATATTTATAATTTTTAGCTATTATATAAATTCTGGATGCTAAGATTGGAAGATTACAGTTGAAAGCCCACCCAGGCAAGAATATTTCCTAGATTCTTATCTCCAATAAACTTCTCAGCAAAAGCCAGATGCAAGTGGCACTGAGGTTGAAGTGGTAGGGCACGAGCCTTGAGCATAAACAGGCTCAGAGACAGTGTCCAGGCCCAGAGTAAAAGCCCTAGGACAAACCAATAAAACAAAAACAAAAATAAAATCAAACCCCAAACGTAACATTTTTCTCACTGTATACAGTAGCAAATAATTAAGGCAATTGCTTCCTGTGTTACATACAGGTAGAAGAAAGAAGATGTCACACGATTATACTCTTCATACCATGTTATACCAAAGACTCCAAAAAATTCTCTTATTCTAAATTCATAAATTAATGTCATCAATTTGTTGGCAACTCTGTCTACAACATTCACATTATCATTTCATACATGAACTGTTGGAATTATCTATTAACTAAGTTTTTGAAAGAATATTCTAGGCACATAGAATGCAAAATCATTTGTGAATGTCAATTAAACCCTCTACTTAAAAACAATTTTGTAGAATCCTATAGAATATAAAATTACAAACAAAACCAAAATATTTTAAATCTAAATTCTAATTTAGCAAGATCTTCAAAATCCTTCATTAGACGAACTTTGCTATTTTTCCAAGCTTAAGCTTGTGTAATTCTTCATCATTTCTTTGGGTTACAACAGAATGATGATAACTTATTTTTTCAAATTTTGGATGGGAATCACGAGTCATTTTGCATCTAGGAATGTTCTGTAATGAAGAGAGAATTTAAAACACAAGTGAGGATTAAGTATGAGTTGCATTTCAACAGGAAATTTGACTTCTCAAAACATAATGACAAAATTAGCCCAAATGTCCAACTATGTATTCCTTTCTTGTTTGTTTTGTTTTATTAAGACAAAATTATACACCTTGGTCCAGGGAAGGTATCAATATGTAATTCCATTCTCTAATCTCCTGTCTTAATCTCAGTGCTAGAATTCTAAGCTTGTATCACATTGCCCTGCCATAGTTTCTTGGTTTATTTAATCTAGATATAGACTACCAATTCTGAACTTCTCCAGTGATATTATACACCAGAGTGACTGCTTAAACTTTATCTACTATTTTCAAAGATGTTCTAACATTTGATACAGGATATGAACATTTTCAGATGCACCTGCCAGATCTCTGATTCATTCCTCCATGGATCTGATCCCTTTAATAATGATTATTGATTCTTACTATCTCTGTTATACCAATGTTATATTCTCAAACTTATTTGAAGGAAGTTCATTTGAGGACTTTCAAATATTAAAAATTATCACTTGATTCTAGTCTTGTTCAGGACATATATTTATTGTTTTGTAACTTTTCTACACATTCTGAGAGTTGTTTCATTTGTGTATTTGTGTGTGCATATATAAGTGCCTCTGGGTGTATGTGTATGTCTGTATGAATATATGCAAAAGCCTCAAGCTTTTATTAAGCAATCTTGCTCATGACTGATATTCCATCAATTGAGCCATTCTTCCAATCCAGATTTTGACTGCTTAATTTTATATACTGTTGCAAAGAGTGTTCTGCCCAGGCTGGATGCCAATAGAACTTCCCAGACTCCTTTACATTCTTAGGTTTTATTTCTCCAGGAGTATCAACTTTTAAACGACAAACATTTTTGTGAGAGTAATGTCTAAGCTGTAGCCCATATTTTTAACTCAAGAATTCTTTTTTTTTGTTTTGGTGGGGTGTCTGGTCATGGTGCCTGAACTCTGGTCCTGGGCTCTGTCCCTCAGCAATTCAGCTCACGGCTAGCCCTCTACCACTTGAGTCACAGCGCCAATTTTGGCTTTTTTCTTTTTTGCTTAAGTGGTACTGAGGAATCGAACCAAGGGCCTCATGCATGCGAGGCAAGCTCTGTACCTCTGAGACACCTTTCAGCCCTAACTAAAGAATTCTTATAAAGATAGATGAACAGACACATTACACATCTTGAGTGTACACTGTTAGGAATGTGATCATAAGCTGGGTTATGGTGGGATATGAGGATTGAGGTTCAAAACCAGCTCCGGTAGGAAAGTCCCAGCGATTCTTTTCTCAAATTAACTAAAAGAAAACTGGAATTGGCACTGTGGATCAAGTGGTAGAGCATTAGCTTGAGCTGAATAGCAGAGAGACTGCTCGCAGGCCCATAGTTCAAGTCCCAAGATCACCGCCAACAAATATATATATATATATATATATGTGTGTGTGTGTGTGTGTGTGTGTGTGTGTGTGTGTGTGTGTGTGTGTGTTTGTGTCTGTGTGTGTGTGTAAAGAAAAAAAAAGAAATGAGATCTTAGACACCAGTTTATTGCTAGCATAATCCCTGCTCTCACAAGATGGACATTTTTCCAATTAAATCCATGCTTTTATATCTGACTTTCATTGAAAACAGAATTATTCTTCCATTGTACTTTCTACAAAGTTGCATGATTAGCAAGCATGATTTAGAATGGGAGTGGCCTCATACTTCATGTTCCACATAGGGTTCTTGCTTTCTGTATATCACTCTCATAAATCTACATACTGGACTTGGCTTTATTGTTTCAATGTTGCTTATTTGTAGTCTTCTATACTGTATGTAACCCTTATACTTAAACACAGAACTTCTCTTTCTCCTATTATTGCTATTGTTTCCTTACTGTTAGCTCATGCACACTTGGGAAATAATGAACAGCTCGTACAGTCACAAAAAGAATGTTCTGAAAACCTTCTTCCTATTTAAAATTCGCCTTAACTTACAGAGAACTTACAAAGTTTGAACTCAATGTACTCATGTATAATATATTTATAAGCAATATAAATTTCATATTTTCTCTTTACTAAATTTTCTCTGAAATACGTTTTACCTCAGGTCCATAGGTGTTCTAGTCTTCTTGCAGTGAAGCCAGAAAACATTCACTATACCTCAAGCAGCACCATCGATTGTTACTGGAAGTAACTGTTACTGGATGTGGAAACTGACCCCAGGAGAGGAATGGAACATAGAGGAAAAACAAAGTTCAAGTTACCTTGTGCTTTCCTTTTTACTGTACAAGAAAAGTATCCCAAGGCTTGAAGGAAACTCTGTCCCTGGCTTTTTGAGTGTGTTCTTTACTCATATAATTTTTTTTCTGTGAACTTCTAGTTCATAGTGTTACAAAAAGAAATAATGTACCATTTGAAGGCCAGTATAAAACAAAAGGAAATAACATTGTTTTAAAAGTGTTCTCCTGCAAAGCAACAAAGACATAGAGGGTTTAAAGTGTCTTATAGATGGATATTTCACCCCTGAGATGATTCTCGATGCAGGAGTCAGTTATCAATTCCTTTGATCTGGTTCTGAGTTCTGCAGAGCAACAAGGATTCCAAAAAAGCAGGATCCAGTCAATATGATCAGCAAAAGAAGACTCTACTCTGACCAGTTCACCTTTAAGGAGGGCCCCAAAGAAAAATCTGGGATTTTTATTTGCTTGTTTGTTTAGTTTGTGCTAGTCCTGGGGCTTGAACCCAGAGGCTGGATCCTGTCCCTGGATCCTGCCCACCTACCCCAAAAGCTAGTAATCTACTGTTTGAGCCAAAACTCCACTTCTGGTTTTTTGGTGTTCAATTTGTGATAAGAGTTTGACATACTCTCCTGCCTGGTTTGGCTTTGAATTAAGATAGTAAGAAAGCTAAGTGACATCAACTGTATAGACTTCTCTTTTGAAACAAAAAATATTAGACGAAGTTTATTGTAAAGCTAGTATTTGACAATTTTTAAAGGAAGACAATATGTCTAGCAAAGAAGCCATAACTTAAATAACTCAGCAAAAGTAGATGCACTGAATCATTTTGAGATTATTTTTTCTGCTTGGGAAGATTATTGATCTTGTCCTTCCTTTTGGGGAAACTTAAGGTAATATTTGCACTTTTTGTTGGTTGTGGGGCTTGAACTCTGATCCTGGGCGCACTCCCACAGCTCTTCAGCTCAAATTGAGTGCTCTACCGCTTAAGCTACAGCACCACTTCTGGGTTTCAGGTGGTTAATTGAATATAAGTGTCTCATGGACATTCCTGACCAGGCTGGCTTTGATCCACAATTCTCTGGTTTCCTGAATAGCTAGGATTCCAGGCGTGATCCACCAGCACCCAGCTCATATTTGCATTTATGTGCACTGAATGACACTATGTAGACAAATAATGGAAATTTGAATCAAATGATGGCATTGCAGCTTTTCAGAAAATTTGAGGTAACAATAAATATGTCCTCCTTTTCCATGTTGTTTCATTAATGACTCATGAGCTATGGGACCCTTAGTTAGCATTCTCTGCCGTCTGTGTAGGTGTATTTAGTATCAGGAAATGTTCAAAGAGAAATGTAGAAAGACTGAGATTTTTAGAAAGCAAAGAAGTTAAGGTAAGAAAAAACAGCACAGAAGGAGATACATGAATTACACAGAGATTAAGAAGTAGCCTAAGAGATTTAGAATGCTAAAGGTAATGCGGAATAAGACTAGTTGATAACTACTTGTTCAATAACCAAAAATGGTTCTCTATAAACGTTTCTGGTATACGTTAGTAACTATCATTTATTCATTACCTCTGGAGTTATTCCTTCTCTTCTGTCACAACTGTTAATTTGCCTCTGCAGTTGTGGTGCCATGAATAAACAAAAAGATTTCCAAATCTCACTTAGACTACCCTTCTCATTGTGATTAGCAGAGACCATTCAAAAACCTGGAATCTTTGAATTTCCAGAATTAATCTTCACCTGACATCTAAGCACATTCAAGATATTAATTGCTCTGACCTAATGAACAAAACTTTTTTTCAACACAATATCCTAATATAAGAAAAAGTACATGAATTATGGACTATTGTCAGGTTTCAGTATGGCAGGAGCAATTACATATTCCAAGTAGGGGTTCTTTATTTTGCATTTACTAATTAAATGTTTTTTGCTTTGGGTTTTTTTTTTCCTTTTTTGCTCAAGGCAATCACTGTACCACTTGAGGCACAGCACCATTTCCAGTGTTTTTCTGTTTATGTGGTACTGAGGAATTGAATTCAGGGTTTCATGCATGCTAGGCAATCATCATATCATGAAGCCACATTCCCAGATCCCTAAATGACTTTCTTAAGTTAACATTACATTTTCATTCTGTAACTATGTACCATAATATTGGCCAGGTGCTAGAAAATAATGTAGAAAAGAATACAATATAAAAAATCCAGTAAGGCTAGATGGAAAATGAATAACCCTGACAGTCTTGCAAGGGCTCAGAGGGCTGGTCTCATGGACATGTATCAACATGCTGAACGAGACAGCTCCCTACCCACAGCCCAACTCCAGAATGAGTGGGCCATGTTGGGTTCCAGCTACCTGGGGACGTTGGCCCACCTCCTACAGCACCCATTCTACCCGTTCCTGAGAGCTACAGTGAGAGAGAGAAGAGAGAGAGAGAGAGAGAGAGAGAGAGAGAGAGAGAGAGAGAGAGAGAGAGAGAGAGAGAGAGAGAGAGAGAGGGAGAGAGGAAGAGAGGGAGGGAGGGAGAGTTGGTGATAGGGAGAGAGGGAGAGAGGGAGAGAGGGAGAGAGGGAGAGAGAGAAAATCAGAATTACACTTAAATCAGGTGCCAGTGGCATAAAACTCTAATCCTAACTACACTGGAGGCTGAGATATGAGGATCATGGTTCATAGACAGCCCTGGAGGAACGTGTTTGAGAATCTTATCTCCAAAGAACCACCAGAAAACTGGAAGTGACACTGTGGGATCAAGTGATAAAGCACAAGCCTTGAGCTGAGGAGCTCGGGAACAATGCCCAATCCTAGAGTTCAAGAACCACGATTGAAAGAAGTGGACTTCCCACCACAAGAACTGGACTGAATAGCACCCATTGTCCTAGGGAGCATGGTAGAGAAGTCAGGCCGAGCTTCCTGTGAACTTGAGGTCATAAGTAGGTCATCTGGCTTCTCTTTGCCTCAGATTCCCCAGCTGCAAAACTGAACAAAGTGAAGGATCCCCTTCCTCATTGGGATAGGGTAGTAATGAAAGAGAGCCATGTTTTGGTTCATAATCCCACACCTGTTGCATGATTAATAACAGGCCCCACCTGAGCCCTTTCTGGTATCTTCCTGTCATATGCTCACAGAATTGCTAAAACCTTATCTGAAGGCCATTCCCTCTCTTTTCCAGAGATCGCTCTGTATAAATCCCTTGTTTCCTCACAACTGTCCTGTGAGGAGACTGAGGTCCAATGGTTGAGGCCCTACAAAGAGCTTCACGTGTGGTCAAGAATCCACTGCTATGGACTGAGTTTAGGATAATCCATGTTAACCGATGACTGAGCATGACACCACATGTCTACCATCCCAATTACAGAGGACCAGGCCTGGTGGAGCATACCTTTCACAGGAGGACCGTGATGCAGCCCAGCCTGAGCATATTTGTAATTTCTATCTCAGAAATCCTCAAGACAGAAAGGTGGCTCATCAGCGCCATGGAGAGGAAACAAGCAGGGTGGACATGGTGCCCCCAGAGGGGTGTTTGACCCAGGGTATGTTGTTGTTGGGACAGAAACTCACCTGTGCTGCTGGGAGAAGCTGTTGGCAGCTGCTCCAATTGGGGCAGCAGCAATGGAGGCAGCATCGCGGACACATGGGCCCAGAGCAGAAGACTAGGGGCAGGGACCAGGTCGGGGATTTAGGCCTGCTGGCAGCACAGCCTTTCCTGAGGTTTGAAACCTGGCACCATGTGAAGGGAGGGGAGGGGCCAGGTGGGGTGCGAGCATCAGTTTTCTACTATACTCCAAAGTCACCTCGAGTCTATTCCTCAGGACTCAGCCCCTTCTACCTTCTTGAACTGCTGGTAGTGGTGTAAACTAACAGAGGGAATCCCAGTGCTACCTGGCAACATGGAATGTGGCCGTGGCCACCATTCTTGTATCCCATTGGTCAGAAAGAAGCATGAAAGAATGGGGGTGTGGCCAGAATCCTGTGAAGCAAGCAGCATGGGCGGAGTCAAGATGACAGTGGTTCTCCCAGCCTTTTTCCCAGGAAATTCTCTCCAATTCAGTTGGAGAGAAGAGGGTGACCTGCTTTAACTGGATGGCTAGACAGATTGCTGTATAGTTCTGTTTGTTGCCAGTCCCAGACTTTGAACTTAGGATCTGGGCACAGTTCATGAGCTGCTTTTGCTCAAGGCTGGTCCTCTACACTAGAACCACAAGGTTTCTGGCTTTGTTGGCACTGAAGTTGGACAGGGGTCTCAAGGATTTTCCTGCTTAGGGTGACTTTGACCATGATCCTCTATTCACAGCCTTGTAAGTATCAAGAAGGACTGCTGAGATCCACTGGTGCCTGCCTAATCATTGGCCTTGTTGATGTTCTTGGACAGACTGGTGAGTTCCCGATCCTCGGGTTGAAGTGGTGGGAGCTGGAGCCCACAATTCAAATCCTGGTCGTGCCACCTCCAAATGGTAGGAGATCCTAAGAAACTTGTTCCTATCCATATGATTACCAATGTAATGAGATGTAAGTCATGATTGAATGAACAGTTCTTGAATGATTCTAGGATAAAATTATACACACTTATATTACACGACACTGATTTTAGTTAATATTTTATTAAGCATTTAAGCAATCACATTCATCAAATGGAGGCATAATGAAATACCTAAGAATTGGGCCTCAAATACTATAAAGGTGAGTTTTTTCTACCAGGACTGGGATTGGAACTCATAGTCTGGGTACCTCTGTTGCACTGTGTGGGAAGGGGAAGCTTGCTTCCTTAAAGTCAAAAAATTCAAGTTTGTTCCTTAGGCTTGAAA
The DNA here is from genome assembly GCF_024711535.1 of Dipodomys merriami. Lineage (NCBI taxonomy): Eukaryota > Metazoa > Chordata > Mammalia > Rodentia > Heteromyidae > Dipodomys > Dipodomys merriami. The sequence continues at coordinate 435,854 of NW_027205627.1, forward strand.
ATGATCACCAGCACTAGAAAACACCCTATTCATGTACAATTTACATATATGTTTTATATTCTTATACATATGTTGACTCTGTATTGCATTCAGTGTAGTTATTTTATTTTTTGTTTTATTCATGTATTGACCATTTATTGTATTGACTATTATAGCACATAAAACATTGACTACATAGGATATAGGTCTACAGATGTATTCCACTTCATACCTGACACACAGAAGATGCACAGTAAAGGAATCCATGTGTCACCATCATCCTCTTACTCCACGATTCATTGTTTGGGAGTACTGACATCTGAACTCATGGCCTACAAGGCCAAATTCATGAATGGGTGAGTGCAAACATGCCATCCTGGGGGAAATTGAGGTGCAGGTTGTTCCCAGGACCTGAGAACCCCTGGGGTTAATCAAAGAAGAACAGATTGACATGTAGATGGCATATATGTGTGTGTGTGTGTGTGTGTTTATAGAGTGCCAGAGATGTTTATACATTATTCAGTTATATAGACTATATTCCTACCAATTCCTGCGTATTTATTATGCGTCCATGTAATTAATGTTATTGTTTTCATCCTTAAAATATTAATGAAAGCACTCAGTGTCCTGAAATTATTGTGTTCCTGTAAGTAATAATTTTCTTTTAATGCTTCATAAATATTAAATAAAATCAATCAGCCTTCTGAAATGATGCTGTATAATTTTATAGGATCATCATTCACGATCAACTCATTCAACTGTGACATTGACAAAATTCCAGTGTTATGCCTTTGGATGGGAACCAGTTTCTTAGTACTTCCTGCCATTGGTTGGTGTCAGTATGGGGATTTGAAATGAGGGCCTATGTTGCCACGTGGGCCTATGGCTTTCTTGATTGTCTGCCAGCCTTCAGAAATGCAAGGTGAAGTACCCTTTGCAACAGTGTCATTCAGACCCAGTAGGGTCACTGTGCAAAGGAAGAAAATATAAAAGGCCACATTTTTTCTGTGCATTGTTTTCCTTGCAACACGTGGGGGTGTAGAATCCCAGAAGCACCTGTGTGTCCAGTGGCTGCACCCCATCTTAGTGTGATCAAAGCTGAGGCAGTGTTGCCACGACCTGAGTTCAAGACCCATGCTGAGAAAAAAATTAACTCCCTGGCATGCAATTCACACAGTTTATTCTTACAGGCTTTGGATTGTAACTCAGGCTCTGGGTAAATCTGCAGCAATGTGCATAAAGGGGAAGATCACCTTTCATGAAAATAAAAAAGTCAGGTCTGTTCACTAGTCCTGAATTCAAGATCCAGACCAGGAAATCATACTATTTCTATATATTGTAAAAATAGGATTTATACTTACCTATAGATGTTCAGTCCATACATGTTTGGTGGGGTTGTTCCTTGTATCTTCTGTTTTATTCATTTATGTACTCAATGTGTTCATTACATTGATGACAACCTATCACAGAACATCTAGATTTGTAGAAATGTTCTCTCTCATGCCTTACCCCCAGGATTCTCAGAGAAAAGGAAAAAAAGTTTCACACTCTCCTTCTTACTCCACGATCCACTTGTTGATAGTGCTGGTATCTGAACTCAGGGCAGAGCAAAACAAATTGGCCAATCATTCAAGGTGATCATATGAACCTGTGAGCAACTAAGGAGTGTGGCCAATCCCAGAATCTGACATTGATCCCCAGGGTGGTCCACTATAGTCAGAAATTCATAATTTAAACAAAGGATCTATATTGACATATATGTTTGGTTAGCATCTTGGGTTCAGTGCATTTATTCTCCTTATTTTGTCTCTAATTCATGGAGGTATTGTGTATTTTAATAAGTATGGTGACTGCTATGACAGTGCTGACATGGATGAGAACCCGTTACTGTAAGGTCCTCTCCTAGATGGCGAGCAGACTCCACCCTCCTCGCAGCAAAGTCTCCACCCAGTACCTGCGTTACCTAGGCAACTGGGACACCGGGAAGAGGTCACATCTGCATCCACTGAGGTCACATCTGAATTTGATGTGGCCACACCTTGCCCCACCCATACCCTACATAAGGGCTAGCCCAGGCCCAGACTTTCCCTTTTTTCTCTTTCTGTTCTTTCTAGCTCTTGCTGCTCTTTTCTTGCTCTCTTGCTCTCTTGCTCTCTCTCTTTCCCAGCCACGTGGAGTGCCAACCTTGCCTGGTCCCAGCAGGTCTACCCCTTACCTGAATACCACGTGAGTTCTACTGTTCTTACCCCTCTCTCTGCTCTTTTCTCTCTCTTTCCTCTCTTCCTAGCTTTCTCTCATTCCCAGGCCTTTCCCAGCCACGTGGAGTGCCAACCTTGCCTGGTCCCAGCAGGTCTACTGAATAAACCTACCCCTTATCTGAATACCACATGCGTGCTGGTGCTGTTCTTACTCGGCTACCTCTTTTTAAAAACCTAACAGTTACCAAGGTTACAGTGTTGTCCATGCATTCTCCATCATATTTGTGACCCAGGACTTTCACAGGAGAGGATAAAAGTCACAACGACTGGCTTCTGAAATCAGTATGAATCTTTTGTCAGTGCTGGGATTTTTAGTTTCTGACATCAATATGAATCTTTTGTCAGTGCTGGGATTTTTAGCTCAGGTCTGGGTAATTCTGTTGCACTGTGGAAGAAGGGGAAGCTCACCATCTTTGAAGAGTAGAATGTCAGGCCTGTTGCAGGGCCTGATTTGAAGCCCCAGCACTGGACAAAATAACAAGCCCACCTTTTTAAAACATAAGATTTTTCTTTACTTACAGGTGTGGTATGCATCTTGCATTCAGTGTAGTTATTCTTTCTATTTTGTGTCTTTTTCATGGATGTATTGTGTATTTTATTGTGTATGGGGTGACAGATATAACTGTGCTGACATGGATGACAACCTATTCCCATGGCTAAGAGTAGCCTATATAGCATTCCCCATCCTCAATGAGACCCAGGACATTCACAGGACAGGAAAACCTGTGCCACCTTAGGCTTCTCACATCAAAATAAATCGTTTGGTAGTGCAGGAATTTGAACTCAAACCTAGCAGGCCCAATTGGTGAATGGGTCATGGTGAGCACATCAGGCTTTGAGCCACTAAGGAACTAGGCCATTCCTGGGACCTGAGATGGAGCCCTGGTGGGGGCCAATATAGTCATAAATTCATAATTAAATAGAGGATCTATATTTCCAAACATGGGTGGGCGGCATCTTGCATTTGGTGTAGTCATTCTCTTTGTTTTGTGTCTTATTCATTGATGTATTGTGTATTTCCTTGAGTATAGGATGACAAAAATAACTGTGGTGAACTGGATGACAACCTATTCCCATGAGTATAGAGTTGCATATACATTCTCCTTCCTAGCTGAGCCCCAGAACTTGCACAGTACAGGAAAACAAGTGCAACGACTGGCTTCTTACATCAGGGTGAATTTTTGGCAGTGCTGGGACTCAAACTTTTGGCCTGGGAGGCCAAACTGCCCAATGGGTCCACGTGATCACACCAGACTGTGAGCCACTAAGGAGCTGGGCCATTCCCAGGAACTGAGATCGAGCCCCAGGGAGGCCAACATAGTCCTCAATGATCATTGAAACATGGGATGTATATTCACATCCGTGTGTGGACTGCATCGTTCATTGAGTGTAGGTATTCTCTTTATTTTGTATGCTATTCATGGGTGTATTGTGTATTTTCTTGAGTATATGATGACAGGAATAACTGGGCTGACATGGATAACAACTTATTCCCAAGGCCACAGGGTGGATCAAGCATTGTCCATCCTAGCTGAGATCCAGGACTTGCACAGAAAGAAAACAGGTGCAATGATTGACTTCTGACATCAAGATAAATATTTTGGCAGGGCAGGGAATCTGAACTCGGTGCCTAGCAGGACCAACTGGCGAATTTGTCCACATGAGCACACCAGCCTTTGGAACCTGCGATTGAGCCCCCCTCCCAGGGGAGAGCAGTGAGCACAGCAGTCATCCATTCATAAGCTGAAGGTAGTATGCATGTATAGAGTAGGAGAGATGGTAACCTGTGGTGGAATCCAATCTGTGTGAATACAGATTCTTGGATCTCTACTGATGCCTCCATTTCATGACTGTGATGATTATTGTCATGCTTCATCAACTTCTTTACAAATAATCGATACTCCATGAGTCTTGCCTATCATTTCCTACTTGCATCATGCACAAACTACTCATTCAAGGATGAGATCAATCACATTCCATGACTCTTCCCAGGCCAGAAACTAGTACCTCAAGATCTCCCGCCATTCCCTCCACATATGGGGACTGAATTCAAGCCTCAGGCATAGAAAAGATTCTCCGTATATAATTTTTTGGGGGGCCAATTGTGGGCCTAAACTCTGGGCCTGGGCGCTGTCCCTCAGTTCATCATCTCAAGGTTAGTGCTCTACCACTTGAGCCACAGCGCCACTGCTGGCTTTTTTTTCTGCTTATGTGGTGCTGAGGAATTGAGCCCAGGGCCTCATGCATGCAAGGCAGGAGCTCTACCACTGAGCCACCTTCCCAGCCCTCCTTATATATATTTTAAAGAGAGTATTTTTACTTCCTTACAGATGTTCAGTCCATATTGTGTTTGGTGTGGTTATTTATTTTATTTCTTGTGTCATTCATTTATTTAGAATTTATATTATTGACTCTGATGACACCTATAGCATTTATTACATTGTTTACATCCTGTCACATAAGATCTAGATGTTAGATGTGTTCTCAAGTATGCCTGGCAGTGCCAGGATCTGAACTTACTGCCTAGCAGGCCCAATTCATGATTGGGTGAGTTTGAGCATGGCAGCCTCTTGCCAATGAAGATGTCAAGTGGTTCCTAGGATCTGAGATCGACCACCAGGTTTGGCCAAAACAGGGATACATGGATAGGCAGACGGAGGTATACAAATAAATATACATATTTGTAAAGAGTTCCATAGCCGTCTATGTATGATAGAATGACACCCACTATGCTCCTACCAACTCTTAGGTATTTATTAAACCGCAATTGAAGGAATATTGCTCTTTTCATGCTTAATAAACTATTAATTAAGCTCAATCAGCATTCTAGGATTACTGCATCCAACTTTAGAGTAGACTGATGAATAAACTACTCTTTCAATCAGTATTCTTATGCATAAGAATGAGTCTCTTGTGATCTCCTGTGATTGATGTCAGAACTACGATTTCACCCAGGGACTATGTTGACAGGTTGGCCTATGGCTTCATTGATAGCCTGCCAGCCACCAGCAATGGCAGTTCAGGTCCACTTTGCAGCTTTGTCATTCAGACCCAGGATGGTCACTGTTCAAAGAAAAACAATCATAAAACCCCAGCTCTCTGCAGCTCACCACTTTTTGTGCTTTCCAACGATTTTTTCTTCCTGAAAGCCCTCTTGGCCCAGGATCGGCCATGGGTCCAGAGACTGTACCCCAGCTGAGGCATATCCAAGCTGAAGTAGAATTTCCATGACCTGTGTTCAAGCCCCATGCTTGGCCAAAATCAATATATATATATACACACACATATGTATATGTATATATATGTATAATTATTTAACTAAATTAAAAAAATAAAGCTCCCTAGTTTGGAATTTCTGCAAGTTTTAATTTAAAGCCTGGGATTTGAACTCAGGGTCTTGGTAAATCTGTAGCAATGTGAGCGAAGAGTTGCCATTACTTGAGTTCAAGCCTTGTGCCAACCAAAAATGAAAAACTAAGTCAGTGACCTCAGCAGGGGGATGTAGTTGTGGAGATGGGAGGGAAGGGATGATAGGGGAAAAACACAGGAGGAGTAAACAATGCTCAATAGGAAATGTACTCATTACCTTGCTCCTGGAACTGTAACCCCTCTGTAGAACATTTTTACAATAAAAAACATACAAAAATGGAGAAACAATGTAGTTCTTAGAGAAGCACTTTGGAAGTAAGGGCAGGATGTTTGAATAGCTGTACAAAACTCTACACTATTTTTTTAATGCTCAGTATGGAACTGAATAATCATAACTGCTTCCATTAAAAAAATTAAGTCACTGTCTTGGAACTGGGGCCAGTATTTCTGTCATTACTAGTTTTTGAGCTCACCATCCAGGTAACTCTTTTGTACCATGGGTGAATGTGAAGCTCATTGTCCTTGAGGAAAACAAATTCAGGATAGAGTTCCCAGGGCTTGAATGATGGCCCTGCAATGGAAGAAATATTTCTATACATGTGTAATACATGATATATACTTATATAAGTATGTTAATTTCAGATTATAATTTTATTATTGATTTTGTATTGTATTTTTCCTTGATTCATTTATTGATTGTTGTATTTAGTATTATTATACACATTATATTTTGCACATCTATTATAAAATTATACACAAAAATTTAAGACATTGACTCATTTTTCATTAACATTATATTAAGTGTTGAAACATGATACATAATTAAATGGAAACATTTGTCACAGTCTTCACATGTTTAGAGTCTCTCCCAAGTATGAGCTTTGAGTTCACGCACCAAGACTGGGCAAAAAAAATTGAGCCTGGTGAGACATATTCTTCTCGGACTCAGAGGAGGGCCGAGGTTATAGGTAAGAGGTAGGGTAGAGGGCAGTGCTGGTGGCTCACCCCTGTAAGCTACTCAGGAGGAAGGATCCTAATTGCAAGCGGAAAAGTCAATTTAAGAAACTTTTCTCCAATTAAACACCCAAAAAGCCAGAAGAAGAGCTGTTGTTCAAGTAGTACAGTGCTAGCCTGGAGCACAAAACCTCAGGGATAGGATAGCATCCAGGCCCTGAATTCAAACTCCAGGATTGGCACACACACACACACACACACACACACACACACACACACACACACACACACACACACACACACCAATATAGAGCATTTGCCAGTCAGCCTGCACAAATTCCATGTCTAGCAACTCAATATTAAAAAAAAAAAAGATGGAGAAGGGAAGGAAAGACTTTCTCCAGGATGTGATATACCCAGTGCCAAAATTTCACAGTAGTTCTAATATGTGGGTACAGGACAGAGAGCCTCAGGCAGAAAGTATAGCATGGGCAAAAGTCCTGAGGTGTGCTGTAGCGCAGGTGGTATGAATGGTATGAAGGTGTTATGGCTTCAGAAAAGTCTGGCAGGATATTCAAGTCTGGGTCAAAGTTGACTTGAGTCACAGAGCAGAGGGTGGGGTCCCAGAATAGCGCACTGGGGGACGATTAGCTTTTCTTTTCACCAAGGACCCAAAGCCATTTCCTGTAGCTGGAAACCTGTTTTTACAACTCCTGACCCTCAGGCCTCCTTTGAATGGAGGAGTCAGGGCAAACGCAGGGAAAAACTCCTGCTTTAGAAAAGCTTCTAGCCCAATTCCACCAGTGGCTCAGCCCCTGTAAATCCTAGCTACTCAGGAGACTGAGATATAGATCGAGGGTCAAGCGAGCTCAGGAGAGGACGTTAATGAGACACTTCTTGGCAATTAACTACCAAAATCTAGAAATGGAGCTGTGGCACAAATGATAAAGTGGTAACCTTGAAGGAAAATTTTTAGAGACCAGAGCCCAGACCCTGAGTTCAAGCCCCAAAACTAGCACAGGAAAATTAAAGAAAAGATTTCAGGGGCTCCTATTCCACTGTGGTGTAAGGCCAGATCATCCAGGCACAGGTGGCTCACACCTGTCCTCCTAGCTCCTCAGGAGGCTGAGATGTGTGGATCACGTTTCAAATCCAGCCCAGGCAGGAAAGTCTGGGAGATTCCACTATGCTTAGATAGAATACAGAGTATTATGTTGATCCTCTTGTATTTGCTTAAATTCCATGTTTGAACTAAGAAATTATCTATTTTAGAAAAAGGGGGGTTGCAAGAGGAAGACCCTACTGGTGTGAATACCTTTAATTCTAGCTACTCAGGAGGCTCAGATCTGTGTATTCAGGTTCAAAGCCAGCCCAGGGATTCTCTTCTGGGGTTGCTCAGCACCACACCCTGCTTCAGGTCTAGGGTTGTTCACCACCTTTGCCACCATGGGCTGCTTATGCAAACCAGTATGGAGAGGTGCCACACCCACTACGGGTCCAGAGTTGTTTGCTGCCACTGTTGATGAAACTGCTGCTGCCACAGCTGTTGCCACTACCCCAGCTGCTGCCACTGCCCCAGGATCAGTTGGGCCACTTATGCAAGCCAGGCACCCCACCACAAGTCAGGTGTTAACCACTGCTGTTGTCTCAGGTTAGGCTGGGCCACTTATGCAGGCCAGTATGGAGAGGCACAAACCACCACAGGTCTGGACTTGTTCACTGTAGCTGTCCCCACCTCAGCCACCGCTGCCGCCCCAGGCTGGTCTGGGCAAGTGCCAAGAGGCATTGTGCCCCAATTCTGGGTGGTTTGCCAGCACTGCCAGCTGCTGCTGCTGTTCCAGGTTAGGCTAGGCTATTTACACCAGCAGGACAGAGGTGCCACCCTGAGAGACTAGGGTCATTTGCCACTGTTGACAGCTGTTACTGCTCCTGACTGGGATGGGCTACTTGTAACAGCCAGGCAGAGGCGCTGTACCAGGGAGGGTGAGGGGAGTCTTTCTTCCAGCTCTGCCTTCTGAGATTTCTGTTTGTATATTCTGGGTTGGCCCAGCTCTTGGGAATCTCCTGGGAGACTTGGGATGCTTGTGGGTGTGTGGTCCTCATAGGGTCCAGTCCCGGGGCACTTAAGCAGCTTGGCACAAAACCCCATCACTTAAGCTGAGCAACATGGAGCGCCATCACCAACAAAGGGTGGGGGAAGGGTCTTCCCACTTTACTGTCTCTGTAGGTTTTTCCCTTTTCTTTTTGCACTTCCTTTATCTCTCTGAGTAATTGCCTTTTTTTGTGGGTCACTTGGAGAAACAGAGCATTGAAATCCAAACTCAGTATTTGGTTGGAGAGAGCTGTGGTGTTTCCCTGCTGTTCCATCACTTTCTTGGTCCCTCCCCTTCAGTTGGACTTTTTCTTATCCGGCCGTTGGGCCTTGGTTACCAAAGGATAAGTACATAAAAGAATATGTTGTAAAACCTGCAGATTGTAGTTAGACATTTCTGTTAATATAGCCTTCCTAATTTTAGGAACCCAAGGGGGTGTTCTACACTAAAGTATTTCAAGGGATTGAATCCATTAACATATGGGCTACATCTTGCTTAAAGGAGAGTGAAGAGGAGGAGGCTTACCTAGCTATTGCCAGTTTCTGTATTTAATTTAGTTAAAGTTTCCTTTAAGGTCATATTCATTCTTTCTAGTGCTTGAACTGTGAGGCTTATAAATGGATTGTAACTTCCAATTTATTCCTAGGGCATTAGTTAATAATTGAGAACTTGGGCCTGATATTTTCCTTTTCACTTTTCTTGGCCTCATCTTCTATGACACAGCACTTCCCCATCTTCTCTGCTAACTACCCTTTCCTTCTTTCTCTTTTGCTTTGAATTTCTGGTGACACATTTCAAAGCTGATAATTGACATGCACTTCAGCCTAATACATTCTTATATGAGGTCCAGCTCCTTTTTCATGGCAATGATTTCTTAATGCAGCATCAGGATCTCTTTTTGGCCTCACTTGTGGTTAGCAAGGATGGTAAAATTGCTGTCCTGTGCTCCTGTTTGCCTCTGACCTGTGGTCCCCTAATTTGCCTCATGCTCACCCAGGCTAATGTACTTGAATTTCATTTGATTTTGAGTGTTTTCTAGGTTCCTTTTGAGGATTTTCTTCTCATTTTTGACTGTCAGATGTTCCTAATTTATATCTTCAAATCTTTTCTTCACGTCAAATAATTCTCTCTGTTTTCTCCAATGTGCTTTTCTATGTGCTTTTAATCTCTTGGTGGGTTTGACTGGCACATATTGGAGACACAGTCTTTTATAAGACTATGTTTTGAGATAGAAGGGTGGAATTTTTTCTTTGCCACATTTCTGAAGTTCAGAGGGCTGCTTTTTAAATTGAACATAGTTGGAATTCAGAGCCCCAAGCTCCTTTGCATGTTTCTCCAGAGATATAAACACATTTTCCAGGTGGTTAATGTGATTAATTAACCTGTCATTTTCTATCTTTCTCCTCCTTGGACATTCCTTTTCCCAATGTCCATTTTGTTTGCAATGAGCACACTGATGTATTCTTAGAGGTTCCCTATTGCCATTTGGAAATGACTTGTACTGTCTTTGCCAAGAGTTTCTTGATCCCTATTCTGGTGCTCCTACCAAAACTCAAACCCTCTTCTTAGACTCTTTTTCCTGGGTATCTCTGTTAACAAACACCCTCTGGGCAACTACTTCCAAATTAGAATAAACTTTTTCCCTCAAAACCTTCTGACTTTTGAAGCTTTCTTCTAATATTTGGGGCTGTCTGGGTAACAGAGGCCATATTTAGGGCTCTTTCATTCTCCAGGGCTTCAAGATCAATAGGCCTATATGTCCTATAGGCTTCTGGGAGAAGTTTCAGAAAAGCATTAGAGTGCTCACTGGGGAACTGTACCATCTCACCCAACTTAGATTGATGATTTGGCTTTTTAGCCACTGCGGTATCCCTGCTAACAGAACCTGGTAATAATAGGTAACCACCTCCATACCTCAATTGCTGTTAGTCTCAGCTTGGGTAAGTCTATGGAAAGACTTTCTGGATCAATAGTGGGGCTACTCTCTGGTCGAAGGACCACCTTCAAGTCACCAAGCAGGATTCACTCCCTTTTCTACCAGGTGAAAAGTGCCTGTAAAATTTGCTGACACTCATCCCAGATGTGCTTGTGTGTGAAAATTACTGTCTCTAATGAAGTAATGAGCCCCTTTTTTTCTGTAAAGATGGATTTTGCTGTTTCCAGTTATACAGGTCACTAGTTGTAAAGGGAACATATACTAGAAATAGGGCTTGCCCACCATCTCCTCCAAGTTCCTGTCTCAAAGGTAATAAGGGTAACATACAACTTTGTACCACCTCATACTAGTACAAGTAACCACTTTTGGTATGGGAAGACTTAACATTAGAGGTGCTGATGGCAAAGAATAGGAGAGAGAATAAATCAGTGCATCTTCCACTGAGGAATTCTGTAAACCTGGGGGAGAATATTTTTTGGATATGACAACCTAAGGCCTTGTTCTCCCATCCTGAGAAAAGGAGTAAACAGGTGTATGCAGGACACAGATAGAACTATCAGCATACATACAAAGACCAAGAGCCACAGACACTTAACCCACATGTGTCATACCTCTCAATGTTGACCTCTACAAGAGGTCCCAGATGACAGAGAGAATGTCCCAGATTGTGTATTGAGGAGGACACAGATGACCTCTGGATGATGTCACATATGTCCTCCCTAAGAGGCCCTAGATGACCTCTCATGGAGGTTCCAAATTGATTCCCAAGGAAGTGTCAGATAATCTCCAAAGGAGTTTCCAGATGTCTTTTCAATGAGGCTGACATTACCTCTCAAGTCCTCCCAGATGGCCACTCAAGGAGGCCACATATGAACTCCAGAGGAAGTTCCAAATAACCCTCTTGAGAAAGCAACAGATGACCTCCAGGGAAGGTCCTATATAGCTTCTCAAGGAAGTCCCAGATGATGTCCAAAGACGGTCATAGATTTCTCATCATGGTAGCCTGAGATGACCTCCCAAAGAAGCTCCAGATGACCTCAGGAGGTGGTACTAGATTGCCTCTTAAGAAAGCCCCAATGACTACTTTTGAAGAGGTCTCAGGTGGCCTCCTGAGGAAGCCCCAGATGACTTCTGGAGAAAATCCAAGATGGCCCCTGGAGAAGGCCCCAGATGACCTCCAGCGTAGGTCTCAGATGGCTTCTCAAGGAAGTTGCAGATGTACTCTTGATGAGGTTCCAGATGGCTTCCCATGGAAGCCCTACATTATCTCTCAAGTAGGTTCCAGATGGCGTCCCAAGGATGCCACAAATTGCTTCCAGAGGGGTCCTAAACAAGCTGGCAAGCATGCCAAGATGCACCTCTAGAGGTACATAAATGACTTTTTTCCATGTTGGACCTCCGGAGACAAACACTCGAGGTAGACTCTCCACCCTGAAGGCTGACACTCACACCTATGGGCATTTTTCCCTGGGGCCAAGGCCTGATACAATCCAAATGGATTATCTCGATGGAGTCTTCAAATATTAAGACCTCTATGTATGCATTATCCTGCCCATGTAATTGTAGCCCCTCTGTACAGTATGTTCTCAAATAAAATAAAATACAATTTAAAAAAAAAAAAAGAAAGAAAATCCATCGAGATACGTTTTATATAATAAATGTTCTCCAAACCAGCAACCCCCAAAATTATGATATCCAAAATCCAAACATCAAAGGGACAGCCTCTTTTCCTCTTCTCTTTATCTCTCCTTCGCTACAGACCTATACTTCTTTCGAGGTCTTTTCTTTTTTCCCTTCCACCAGGTCCTTCTTCTCTTTAGGGCTCTCCACTCTCCACAGACCTGAACTGCTTTGCAGGGCTCGTCAGTTGCCATCCTTCACCTTCTGCCCTCTCTCAACTTCCTCTCCACCCAGGTCTTTCCCCTTATGCTATCACACCAGTTCTTTCCTTCCAAGACTTTTTCCTTTTTCTCTCACCTTCTATTGCTCTGAACAAGCAGCCTATATAAAGTCTGTACCCTTTCTCCACTCCAACTGCCTGTTTTCGACTATCACATCCCAAACTGCCCACAACCCAATCACTTCTTAACAGCTCAACACATGGTGATTAATGCACCAGTCCCTCCCACAGGATGCCTCAATTTCTTTGGTGGCATTCTTTGTCCTCCCCAGCTGGCCAGGAGATGGGCCCATGCTGATTATCAGACCCTATAGATTATCGGGCACTGCTAATTATTACAGTATCCTCCTTGTGAACTAGTAGCAATTGAAATTGGAAATTTGATTGTGGTATTACAAACTCGTTGTGACATCACAAATCCATTTTGACATCATCACCGCCATTACATCACAAAGCCATTGTGACAACATTGTCATTGTTACATGATGATTCCATTGTTACATCTCAAATCTATTATGACCTCTTAGCTCCTTTGAAAATCACATGCCCTTTTCAACATCACAGTCCCTTTATGTATCCATATCCTTGTTGTTAAGTAATGACAATTGAGATTAGACATGCCATTATAACATCAAAAAGTGTTTGATACATCCTCAACAGTGTGACATCACATTTTCATTATGAGAGCATCAGCTCATTGTGACATCACCAAACTCAATGACAGAATCGCATTATGACAACAATTCTCATTGTGATATCATAGACACATTGTGAATGCCTATTCTGTGATTTCATTGTATTTCTAATGTTGCATGAGAGTTGATATCAGAAACGCAATTTTGTGCCTACAAACTATTTTGACATCATAATCACTTTGTGACATCACAGTACCATTGTGATATCTCTAACACAATGTGACATCACAAAGCTCTGTCCTCATAACTTTTGTGACATGCTGACATTGTGATATCTTAGACCTTTTTGCCCTCATAATTTGTTATCAACCTCATATTTCATGTATGACTTGAGATAACAGAAATCAACTGTGACATCATGACCATTGTGACATCACATTGACAGATGTCATGATCATCGTGTCACATTGTGACATTACAAAAGGTTTTGATGTCACAATTAATTGGTGATGCTATACGCTAAGGGGTCTATGATGTCACAATTGATTAGTGATATCCAAATGGCAAAACGGATCTCAATTGTCATGAAATCACAGAGAATATGAGTTCAAAACAGACTGTGGTATCTCCAAAGTCATGTGTTTTCACAAACGTTATGAAGTCAGATGAGGATTGTGATGTCACAGTGTGACACAATGTTTATGATGTCTGTCAGTGTGATGTCACAATGGTATGATGTCACAGTGCATTTCTGATATCATATATCATAACTGCAATATTATAAGGTTGAAAACAGATTACGAGCTCATAAAGGGCCTAAGACATCATAATTGCTGCACATCACAAGACTTATGAGGACAGGGCAGGTTTGTGATATCACAGTTTGTTAGTGATATCACCATGGAACAGTGATGTCACAAAGTGATTGTGATGCCATATATTTATAAGATCACAATATATTTCTGACATCAACCCACATGCCACATTTGAAATAGAATGAAATAAGAGAATAGGCATTTACAATGTGACTATGACATCACAGTGACAATAAATGTCATAATGCTATGAGGTCATTGTAAATTGGTGATGTTGCAAGGAGGTAATTGTGTAATAATGAATATATGTTGTCCCACTGGTGATGGGGTCACAGAGGTTTGTGATGTTACAATGGCATATATATATTCAATTGTCATGTATTCACAATGAGGATATGGAGACACAAAGGGACTATGATGTCACATATGCCATGTGTGTTTTCAAAGGTACATAGGGGTCATGATAGCTTTATGATACACAGTTGTGATGAGGTCACAATGGGCTTTTGACGTCAAAATGATTTGTAATATCTAAACACAAGTCCATTTTCAATTGTTACTATTTCACAATGTGCATACAAGTTCACAGAATGAGTTGGAAGTATTAATGGACATGAATTTTTAAAAATGTTAGGAGGTCATTTTAGGTTTGTGAATGAACAATGGGAGAGTGATATCACCATGACAATGTCAACTCATTACATCATGTCAAAATATTGTTTTGGTGTCACTACTAGTTGATGATTCCACATTGGTTGTGAGGTCACAAAATATTGGTGATGTGTTGGGCATGTCACAATGACATTATGATTCTCAATTGTCCTAACTTACAATGAGTATATGAGTTCCCAAAGGGACTGTGGTTTCTCTAAAAGTATGTGTTGTCACACATATATTGAAATCCTAAAAGTTTTGTGATGTCATAATTTGACACAATGGACATGACATCTGGCAGTATGATGCCAACATGGTCATGATGTCACGGGGAATTTGTGATATCAAATGTCATATATGAAATCTAATGAGGTCAACAACAGATTATGAGGACAATGAGGCCTAAGGTATCAGAATTTCAGCATGGCACAAAAGTTATGAGAGGATAAGTTTGTGATATCACGGTGGTTTAGTAATATCACAATGGCAACATGATATACAAAGGGATTGTCATCTCACAATGATTATGAGTTCCTGATTTTTTATGATATCTACCTATATGCCACATTTGAAATAGAATGAAATCACAGAAAAGGCATTCATAATGTGTCTATGATATCACCATGACAATGTGAAGTTATAATTCTATCATTATAGTTTTGTGATTTCACAATGAGTAGATGGTATAAAAATGATAATGTGATGTCACAATTATGATGATCTCACAAACTGTTTTGGATGTCAAAATGTCATGTCTGATTCTCAATTGTCAATATTTCACAGTGGGGCTTTGGGTACACAAAGGGACTCTGATATCACAAAGCTATGCATTTTTCAAATGTTATAAGAGGTTATAATAGATTTGAAATGTCACAATGTGGTCTTGGTATCAAAAACAACAATGTGAAGTCACAATGGGTTTGTGATGTCACAGTGGTGATGAGGTCACAATGGGTTAGTTATGTCACGAGTTTGTAATATCACAATTATTTGTCCAATTTCAATTGCTACTAGTTGACCATGAGGATACTGTAATAACCAGCAGTGCCCCTATAATCCACCGGAACAGATAGTCATCATGGCCTCCTAATCTGGACCAATTGAAAGGGGGTGCATGACACTGGAGGGGGCAAGACATGCTGCTGAAGGAGATAGGATGTCAAGTCCAACATGGTGAGCTGCCAAGAAGTGATTGGGCATGGACATTTGGTAAGTGATGATTAAAAACTGGAAGGCAAGAAATTATTGCAGTTGGGGAAGGGTACAGCCTATATATAAGCTGCATTTTCAGAGCAAGATAAGGGGAGATAAAAAGGTTAAAGGCCTGGATGGAAAGAAATGATGAGACTGCTGGAGGGCAAAGACCTGGGAGGAGAGGAAATTGAGAGAGAGAAGGAGGTGAAGGACGGCAACTGGCCACCTGGACAAGGCAGGGCAGGCCTGTCAAGAGCAGAGCAGCCTGAAGCGAAGAATGGAATGCTGGAAGGAAAAAATGAAAAGAGCTGAAAGGTAGGACAGATCTGTAGAGAAGGATAATGAAGAGATAGGAAAACAGCCTTGGCCTTTGAAGTGTGGAGTATTGGAGATCATTATTTTGGCGGTTGGTTGTTTGCAGACCAGTTAACAAATGCCTGAACTGCTCTTTGGAGGTCTGAGGGTTCATGGTTGAGACTGAATTTAGCTCTCCGCATCCAGCCTGGCCAAGGTAGTGGCTTGTTACAAAATTTATGAAGACAAGACAGATTTGCAATGTTACATTGCATTAATGATATCACAATGTCAATATTAGGTCAAAAAGGGATTGTAATGTCACAATGATGGTGTGGTCACAATGGGTTTCTGAAATAAACCTTTGTGCCACATTTGTGATAGAATGAAATCACATAACAGGCAATCGCATTGTCTCTAGGACCTCACAATGAAAATGTGATGTCATAATGCCATGATGTCATTGTCATTTTGGGATGTAACAATGGGCTGATGGTATTATAACAACAATGTGATCTCACTCTGGAGGTGATGTCACAATGCGTTTGTAATGGTAATTTGGCATGTCTGATGTCAGTTGTCTTTGTTCATAATGACAACATGGTTACCCAAAGGGACCATGATCTCACAAACACCATATGCTTTTTCAAAGGTGCTAAGAGGTCACAACAGTTTTGGGATATCACACGGTGATCATGATATCACTGTGGCAATATGATGTCACAATGGGTTTGTAATGTCAAGTGATGATAAGGTCACACTTGGATAGTGATGTCACAATGAATGTGTAATATCACCATTACATGTCCAATTTCATTCTACTAGATCACAATGAAGATACGAGTTCACGTAAGGAGCTAGAAGTCAGAAAGGCCATGAATTTTGTAAAATATTATGAGGACATAATAGGCTGGTGAAAATGCAATGAGACAGAGATATCCCATTGGCAATGTGATGCTACCATTACATGAGATAGTATGGTTTTGAAGTTACAAATGGTGATGCCATACAGGTGATGAGGTCACATAGGTTTGTGATTTGACAATGGGTTGGTGATGTCACAATCTCATGCCAGATCTCAAATTGACAATGACTATATAAGTTCACAATGGATAATCATGTATCCTAACGCATACGTTGGCACAAGTGTAATGAGTCTTAACACGTTTGTGTTGTCCTCATGTGACTCAGTGTCAAGAAATCTGGCAGTGTGATGTCACAGTGGTCATGATATCACAGTGGATTTTTGATATCACATGTCATGCCTGAAGAATTATGAGTTAAACAATTTATGAACTCAGGGAGGCCAAAGAGATCACACTGGCAGCATGTCAAAAAATTTATGAGGATAAGACTGTTTTGTGATGTCACAGTGCATTAGTGATATAATAATGGCAATGTGGTGTCATCAAAGTATTGTGATATTATAATGCTTATGTGGTCACAATGTATTTCTGATATCAACCCACCAGCAATATTTGAAATAGAATGAGATCACAGAATAGGCATTCCAATGTATCTGTGACATCACAATTACATGTGATTTGATGTCATTGTTGTTTTATGATGTCATGATGGGCTGATGTTATCATAATGACAATGTGATGTTACACTGGTGATTATGTCACAAAGGTTTTGCGATGTTAAATGGCATGCCTGATCTCAATTGTCATTAGCTCAACATGAGGATAGGAGTATACAAAAGGCCTGTCATGTCACAAAGGCCATGCTTTCTTTCAAAGCTTCTGAAGTCATAATAGTTTTGGGATTTCACAATGTGATCATGTTGGTACAATGGCAATGTGATAACACAAAGAGTTTGTGATGTCTCCGAGGTGATGAGGCCACAAAGAGTTAAAGATGTCTCATCAAGTTTTTAATATAACAGTGACATACACAATTTCAATTTCTTCTAATTCACTATGAGGATACTATAATAACCAGTGGGGCCAGGATTATCTGTGGGAGCCGATATTCATTGTAAATTCTTGGCTTGGCCCATCGGAGAGTGTGGGGAATGCTGCCAAAGGTGGAGGTGTCAAGCCTCACACAGTGAGCTGTCAAGAAGTGATTGAGCATTGGGCAGTTTTGGAAGTGATGGCTGAAAACTGTTAGTCTTGAGATCCGTTGGAGGGAGGAGGGGTACAACCTATATATAAGTTGCATTTTCAGGGCATTGTTAGGGGAGATAAAAATGGGAGTTATCTGGATGGAAGAAAGTTCTGAGACAGCAGGAAAGGAAAAACCTGAGAAGGGGGAAGCTGAGGGAGAGCAGAAGGTTGGCAATTGGTCACTGGGGCCGAGTAGGGCAGGCCTGTGCAGACGAGAGGCCTGAAGAGAAGAAGGAAGTGGTGGAAGGGAAAAAGGGAAAGACAAGGAAGGAATGACAGGTCTGTAGAGAAGGAGGGAAGAATGGAAAAGAAAAAAGCCTTGCCCATTGAGCTTTGGAGCTTTGGAGATCATAATTTTGTGATTGGTGGTTTGCAGAACCATTAAGAAAGGGTGGAGCTGCCCACTGGAGGTCTGAGGTTTGGTGGTCAAGGCTGCTCTTGAACCTGGGTATCAAGTCCTGAATAAGTTAATCACAGTCCCCTTTCTAGTGAAAAATGGTTTATTATATTAAATGTGACTCGATGGATTTTCTCCTTGCCTTAGAGGTCATATGTACATGAGTACACAGAAAGAGCTTGAAGTCTCAAAGTCCATGAATTTTCTAAGATTTGATGAGGCCATAACAGGTTTGTAAAACCACAATGGGAGAGTGATATCACTACAGCAATACCACAATATCATGTCAAAATAATGATTTGATACAACAATTAGTTGTTGATGCTATTCTCGTGATGAGGTCACAATAAGTTTGTGATGTCATAATGGGTTCACGATGTCAGAGTGGAATGGGAGATCTCAACTGTCATTAATTGGCAATGAATATATGAGTTCAAAAAGGGACTGTAATGTCTCCAAAGGCATGTTTTGTTAGAAATGTGAGGTCACAATATGACAAAATGGTCATGACATCTGGCAGTTTGATGTCACCGGGGATTTCCAATATCACCTGTCATACCAGAAAGATCAGATTGCAAACAGATTATGAGCTGAGAAAGGACCTAATATATGGCAATGGCAGTATGTCACAAAACTTATAAGGACAGGACTGGTTTGTGATGGCACAGCAGGTTAATGATATCACAATGGCAATGTGATGTTACAAAGGATTGTGATATCACAATGGTTATATGGTCAAAATGGGTTTCTGATATATAATGAATTCACAGAATAGGCCTTCACACTGTTAAGTCTATGATGTAACAATGTCTGTGATTTATATTGCTGTGATGCCATTGTCGTTTTGGTATGTCACAATGAGCTGATGGTGTCATAATGACAATTTGATGTCATTGCTGATTTATGATGTTACAATGGTTATGAGTTCACATTATGTTTCTGATATTAACACGCATGTCAAATTTGAAATAAAATGAAAAACCTGGGCGCCGGTGCCTCACGTCTGTAATCCTTGCTACTCCAGAGGCTGAGATCTGAGGTTCGAGGTTCAAAGCCAGCTTAGGCTGGAAAGTCTATGAGAATCTTATTCCCAATAAAAACCATTAGAAAACCGGAAGTGGCTCTGAGACTCAAGTGATAGAGCACTCGCCTTGAGCTGAAGAGCAGGGACAACACCCAAGCCCAGAGTTCAAGCCCCACGATAGACAAAAAAATGTTAAAAACAGGCATACATGCCGCGGATCGGGTTCTGTCGGGACGACGGAGGATACCTAGGGGAGGAACCTGGAATAGGATGGGGAGATGGCAAACAGACAACTCACACACATTAGGAGTGGATGCTGAGTGCTGAGTGCGATTTAATGCAGAGGATAACAAACTTTTATAACAGAAGTCTTCATAAGAAAGGGGCAAAAGGTTACACAATCTTGCTGCAAGGCTTCGTTCTTGGATGGTCACCAGCTGGTCGCCTGAAAGGGCAAAAGTTTACACAATCTTGCTGCAGGGCTTCATTCTTAGGTGGTCACCAGCTGGTCGCCTGAAAGGCACTTGTTTCCGTTTTATCTCTAAGAAATATAATGGGTTTCGACGTTTGTCACCATCTCACCATTACCTTATTTCTATAGAGGCCTTAATTATCCCATAAGATCTTTCCTGTTCCTTCTTTAATAGTAAGGTCACGGAGGCCTAGATCTAGCAAGTCTCTTAGTAAATGAGAGTACCAGGAAGTTCTTTCTCCTAAGTAGTTATCTCAGCAACTGCCATACATTCCTTCTGTTCTAGCCGCGCCTACCGCTTCTTGTAAATTTCTTACAATTCCTTCTGCTGGAGTGACTTTGTGAAACCTCCAATACTTTTATATTTACTTATAACTTGTCTACTAGCCTCCATAAGAGGGGTTTCAGGGTAGCACTTAACTCTGGTGAGTTAGTCATATTTTTAAGACACTCATCAGATATTGGAGTCATCAACACTCTTAAGAAAGAGCTTTGAATAAGGGAAACGTTGACAATGAGCAAGTACAAAGAGCAGTAGAAACAGTAAAAGATTAATAGGCACTCTTATGAGGAAAAGATAGGCAGAAACACATCTTTTCCAGGGGTTTTTGCCAGCCTTTTCCCAGGAGTAGGCCTCTTAGAAGCCCTATTCTCCGAGGTAGACTTCGGTGAAGTCCCAAAACTTGGAGACAGGATTCTGTAAAACCCCATTCTCTGAGGTAGACTTTGGTGAAGTCCCAAAACTCAGAGATAGGTCTCGAGGCCCCCATCATGGTCTGATAGATGGTTTCCCATGCTAAGCAGACTCTACTGGGATCGGCATGGCACATACACAATCCTTTTATAACATCACAATGACAATGTGATCTCATAATGCTCTCTTGTCCTTGTAGTTTTGTCATGTCAAAAGTAGTTGATGCTGTCATAATGAAAATGTTATGTCACTCTGGTGATGTCACAAAAGGATCATGATGTTAAATTGGCATGTCTGATATCAATTGTCAGTTCATAATGAAGGTATAGTTCCACAAAGGAACTGTTTTGTCACAAAGGGCATGTGTTTTTTCAAAGGTGATAAGAGGTCCTAATAGGTTTGCGATGTCACAATGTGATAGTGATGTCAAATGGCAATGAAAGCTCACAATGGTTTTGTGATGACACATTGGTGATGATATCAAATAGTTTTGTGAAGTCACATCTCATAATCACATGTCCTGTTTCACATGTCCAATGAGGATATGAGTTCACAGAAGAAGACACGTATAAATGGCCATGAATTTTCTAAAATGCTATGAAGACATACTAGGTTTGTGAAAACACAATGGGATAGTGATATCATGATGGCAATGTGATGTTGCGATATGTTGACTTAATAATGTTTTGATATCATAATTTGTAATGCCACACTGATGAGTTCACAAGAAGTGTGTGATGTCACAATGGGTTGGTGATATCAAAATGACACATGTAATTTCAATTTTCATTAACTCACAATAAGTACATGAGCTCACAAAGGGACTCTGATGTCTCCTAAGGCATGTATTTTCACAAAAGTGATGAAGTCCTAACAGGTGTGTGTTGTCAGAATGTGACAAAATGCTAACATCTATCAGTGTGATGTCACCATGATCTAGATGTCACACTGGATTCGAGTATCACATTTCATACCTGGATTGGGCTTGAGAGGATTGGAATTTCACAGTGGGTTAGTATTATCACTATGGAAATGTGGGGTCACAAAGGGATTGTGCTGTCACAATGGCTATTAGATCACAATGTGTTTCTAGTATAATAGGTTTGTGCTGTCACAATTGGTTGGAAATGTCACAATGGCATGCCAGATCTCAAATGTCATTAATTCACAATGAAGATATGAGTTCACAAAGGGACTGTGTTGTCTCTAAAGTCATGTGTTTCACAAATATGATGAAGTCCTAACAGATTTGTGAGTTCATATTGTGCCACTATGATCTTGATATCTATCAATGTGATGTCACAATGTTCATGATGTCACAATGTTCATGATGTCAGAGTCAATTTCTGATATCATATGTCATACCTGAATTATTATGTTTCAAAACAGATTATAAGCTTACTAAAAGCCAAAATATCCTAATGGCAGCATTTCACACAAGTTATGACTAAGT
This sequence comes from Dipodomys merriami, assembly GCF_024711535.1. NCBI lineage: Eukaryota > Metazoa > Chordata > Mammalia > Rodentia > Heteromyidae > Dipodomys > Dipodomys merriami. Next base: position 458,086 of record NW_027205627.1, read on the forward strand.
TATGACCTCCTCATTAGTATGGCATCACGAATTGTGACATCAGAACATTATTATAACATGATGTTGAGACATCACATTGTCATTGTGAAATCACTGTCCCGTTTGGTTTTCACATAGTATGACCTCACACTATGAAGCTTCTTCTATCAAATGGTATCCTCATATTGAATTATGAGTAATTGAAATTGGATCATTCTGATATTACAAACAAACTGTGACATCACAAAGCCATTGTGACCTCATCACCACGGTGACATGAAAACCCAAAAGGACATCTCAGTCCATTGTGACATTATGGATCACATTGTGCCATTCCAAAACTATTATGACTTATAACCACCTTTGAAAACAAACATGGCCTCTGTGACATCACAGAACCTTTTTTGTATCCATAACTTCATGGGGAACAAATGACAACTGACATCAGACATACCAAGGAAACATAACAAATCCTTTCTGACATCATAATTGTGATATCATGTTGCCATTATGACACCATCAGCTCATTTTGACATGTAAAACTACAATGACATCATAGCATTGCCACATCACATTGTTATTCTGATGTCATAGACACGTTGTGTTTGCCTATTATGTTATTGATTCTATTTTTAATGTGGCATGTCGGTTATCAGAAACACATTGTGTGTTCATGACCATTTTGATATCATGATGTCTTAGTTCCATCACATTGCCATTGTGATGTCACATTGCCAAATTAATGTCACAAAGGGATTTTGATGTGACAACGGTTGTGAAATCAGAATGAGTTTCTGATATCAACTCACATGCCACATTTCAAATTAGGCATTCATAATGTGACTATGATATCACAATGACATAATGGCAAATGTTATAATGTCATTGCCATTTTGTGATGTCACCATAAGCTAAAGATGTCATAACAACAATGTGATGTTACACCAGTTATGACGTCACACAGGGTTTATAATGTTACAGTGGTTATGAGGTCACAATGTGTTACTGATATCAACTGACATTCCACATTTTAAATAGAATGAAATCACAGGATATACATTCACAATGTGTCTAAGACAGCAAAATGGCAATGTGATGTCATAATGCTATGAGGTCACTGTAACTTGTTGATGTCACAATGTGCTGATGGTGTCATAATGATTGAGATCACACTGGTGATGATGGCACAAATGGTTTGTGATGTCACAATGGTATGTCAGATCTTAATTGCTATTAGTTTACAATGAGGACATGAGAATGAAGTCACCATGACATATACAAATGAACTGTGATGACACAAACGCCATGTTTTTTGTCAAAAGTGATAAGTTCCTAACAGGTTTTGGTTGTCAAAACGTTAATGATATAAAAATGGGTTAATGATGTCAAAACTAGTTTGTAATATCACATATTATTTCAAATTTCAATTGCTACAAGTTCACAATGATACAAGTTCACAGAAGGAGCTTGATGTCCCAAAGGCCATGCATTTTCTAAGATGTGATTAGGACATAATAGGTTTGTGAAAGCATGATGGTACAGTAATATCACAATTGCAATATGATGTCAAATTACAATTAATTGTTGATGCTATAATAGTGATGAGTTCAAAATTGTTTTGTGATGTCGCAGTAGATTGATGATGTGACAATGGCATTCCAGACCTCAATTGTCACTAACTCACAATGAGTATATAAATTTAGAATGGGCCTGTGAGGATTCCAAAGCATTTGTTGGCACAAATGTAATGAAGTCAAAACAGATTTGTGATGTGACAATATGACACAATGGTCATTACATCTAGCAGTGTGATGTCACTATGCTCATGATGTCAAAGTATATTTCTAATATTTCATGTCATTCCTGAAATAATTTGAGGTCGAAAATAGATTGAGCTATCAATGTGCCTAACATAACACAGTGGCAACATGTCACAAAACTTTTGAGGACAGGATATGTTTGAGTTGTCACAGTTGTTTAGAGATATCACAATTTCAATGTTACATCACAAAGGGATTGTGATGTCACAATGGTTATGAAGTCAAAATGTGTTTTTGATATGAATCCACATGCCACATTTGAAATGTAATGAAATCACCTAATAGGCATTCATAATGTATATATGATGTCACAATGACAATGTGATGTCATAGTGGTATGATGTCATTACAGATTTGTGATGTCACAATGAGCTGATTTTGTCACAATGACAATGTGATGTCACACCTATGATTATATTGTAAATACTTTGTGATATTCCTCTGGCATATCTGATCTCAATTGACATTTCACAATGAGGATATGGGTCCACAAAGGGACTGTCATGTCACAAAGGCCATGTGTTTTTTCAAAGGTGCTAAAGATGTCATAATGGGTTTGGGAGGTCTCAACTTGATTGTAATGTCACAACAGCAATGTGATATGATAATGGCTTTATGATGTCACCTTGGTGATGAGGTCACAATGGACAGGACCAGTTTGTAATGTCACAACAGGTTACTATCACAATGGCACTGTGATGTGACAAAGGGATTTTCTCATCACAATGGTTTTGAGGTCACAATGGATTTCTGAAATCCACCAATATTGCTCACTTGAAATAGAATGAAATCACAGAATAGGCATTCACAATATGTCTATAATGTCACTATGACATATGATGTCATAATACTATGATATGTAAGTTTAGTGATGTTAAAATGGCATGTCTTATCTTACTAGTCATTAGATTACCATGAGGATCCCAAAGGTTGCTATTGTGCTGAGTCCATTACACAGGATTCTTTGTGCTATTTTTTAAAATCATTCTGAGTCCTTGCAAGGTTGGTATCCCCAAAAATCACACACATACACACACACACACACACACACACACACACACACGCACACACAAACATACAGAGACACCGTGCACCAGCTTGGTGTGGGGTGGATGGAGAAGATTCCTCCGTTGGGCTGAGTGGAGATTCGATCACCCCCCCCCCCGGGCAGCTGCTGGGGTTGGGGGGAAGCCCTGACCTGAGGTGAGACTACTTCTGCCATGGCCTGGTAGACTTAGGGGAGAGTCAGGACAGCACAAAGCCAGGGATGGAGGCGTGGCTGAGGGAGGGAGGAGGCGTGACCCAGGGGAGGACAGGGCGTGGCTGAGGGGGCACATATCTACTGCAGCCAGGGGCACACATGGACTGCAGCACTTGTGCAACAGGGGCAGGGCAGCCCTGGAGAGAAGTGGGGGCAGAGAGAGCAGAGAGAAGAGCAGGCACATACACCAGGGATGGCGGCCTCAAAACCTCTGCTGCTGTGGGAGCATTGGTCTGGGCCAGGAGTACAGAGCACAGAAAGCCAGCACATCAGGCACATCCCTCACACCATTGCTGCACGCTGCACACAGAACCACAGCCTACAGATTCTCCCAGCAGCACAAGTAAGTGGCCGATCGCAGGTCAGTACCTTGCTACCTCCCCCTACCACTCCCACTCCCCCCCCTGCAAACCCTCTTGTGTCAGAACCATGCCTCCCCAGCACCAGGCAGGCCAGCCCTGACTCTGCCACAAATGCGCCCCAGGAGTGGGGGGTTGGGGAGTGGGTGTTGACTCTGGGAACTCACCCCCATCCCTAGTGGCCAGTATCCATGGAAATGGGGAGATGCAAGAATGGGTGAGAAGGGGTGACCACTGAGTACCTGGCTGGAGCAGTGGGAGCTACACAGTCCCACATCTGCACCCTTCTTCTCCCTGGTGGGAACCTGGTGGCTTTAGTCAGAGGTGGGGAACATCACCTCTGCACCTGCCTTATTGGGTCTTTTCCTTTTTTTCTGGGAGTGGGGGATGTTGGATGCAGCAGATAGGCCTTCCTTGCTATGTGAGCCCTTGTCCTCTGTGCTCAGTCACCCTTTCATCTGAGGAGGGTCCCAGAAAAGCCCACTAGGGAGGTGAGGGCACTGGGGGTCAGATACTAGGTGAATATATGGGAAGAACACACGCCCTCAGACACACATATACCCGGCCTATCCCCCCACCCCAGCTGTCAACAGTACTCACAGGGTGATCACATTTCCCAGTTCTGACAGTGTCTGCCGGTGTTCCCTGTCCATCTGGTCTCCTTGTCCTCCCCAAGAATCTGCCCAGTTGCCCAGAAGTATCTAGGCTGGAAGTAGGAGTCTGTGCATGTATGTAGCCTTTAGGACCCCATCCATTTCCTCAACACCGCCCCCACCCTGGGTCAGAAACCCCCCTTGGCACCCCATGACCCACTGCTTGTTTCAGTCCTGCTCTGAGGACCCACCTGTCTGGGGATTCCTTCACCCACCATCCTGGCGTAGGGTTTTGGTGAATGAGGAGTTAAGGCTGGTTGTTCCCAAGGGGAAGGGTCTGGCCCTGGAGAAGAGGAGAGGCGGGTTTGTGCTGTGTCATTAGAGTGGTGCTCCCCTTGTGTGGGAGCCCTTGGTTCTTACAAGGGAATGGAGAATGGGAAGCCGCGTGCTCCGATGAGGAATCAACAAACTTAGGAGAGGTACTACTCTGAGTCTGTGTGTGTGTGTGTGTGTGTGTGTGTGTGTGCGTGAGAGAGAGAGAGAGAGAGAGAGAGAGAGAGAGAGAGAGAGAGAGAGAGAGAGAGAGAGAGAGAGAGAGAGAGAGAGAGAGAGAGAGAGAGAGAGAGAGAGAATCTTTCTCCTTGTACAGCCTGACTGTCCTCAGGTGAGTGATCAGTTGGCAAATTGCAGGTGCTGCATGGAAGTGTCATCTGTCACCATTCTGGAGGTGTGTGTGTGTGTGTGTGTGTGTGTGTGTGTGTGTGTGTGTGTGTGTTGGGAGAGCAGGGAGATGAGAACAATGAAAATATATTTAAGTCACCATGTCTAAAAACAGCAAAAACATTTTATTTCTCTGTATGTGTGTGTATTTGTTGTTGTTGTTCTTCATCAATACCAAGTAGAAGCCAAACCACAATTTTTGTTTTCTCCTTCACAGTTTCATGGCTCCTTTATGGAAGATTTAAGTAGACATTACTTTCTTCCTCTTTCCACCTCTCTCTTCCCCCTTTCTTTTAGCCCACAGGAGCTGCTGGGCCAGAGTGGGCCTCCTCTAGAAGAACTTTGCGAACCCTGGACTGGAGTGGATGCCTGTCCTTCTATCCCCAGCCAGAAGTTTCATGAGGTGAATGAGATCACAGCCACATTCTCCAAGCCAGATACTCTGCTCTTGTGTGTTTAGTTGGAGGGAATTCAAGGGTTTGGAATGTTTGCCCAACATAATTAGGGAACAAGATGAGGGAAATGATAAGGCAGGGGCTGTGAAGCTATGAGGTTTTGGGGACTGGCGTATGGTGTTACATGGCAGATGGTTCACCATGACAGTGGATGAGAAGGGAACCATATCTAGGGCATTAACTGTCTCTGTGGGCATTCTGGCACAGGGTTGCGGGCCCCCCCGGTGGTCAGGACACCCTCCTGGGGCAGTGCTCAGTATCAATCCTCCCTGGAGTCCTGCAGAATCCAGTCTGTGTCCCGCCTGGGCTGTTTCCAGCTGGCCAGTGGTAGTCAAGTCCATTTCCCTTGCTGGAGCCCGCTTAGTATCAGGAGGTAGCAGTTAGCTAGGGCTGGCTGAATGCCAGTTTCTGTAACCTGTTATAGGATGTCTGGAAGGAAAAGGGGACCACTGATTTTGGAACCCTTTAAGTTTGATTGGGACAAATTAAATACCACATTTTCCAGGTATTTTTTTTAGTTAAGCTGGCAATTTCCACTAATACCTGGGATTATGGATCAAATTAGATGGATGATTTCAGCCATCAAACAATGATGTTCAAAGTGTCACACACAGAGTTCCCAAGCCAGATAGTCTCCTGCTTTGAACGTTGTGCCTTGACTGCCTTTCTCTGGCAGCTGTGGCATCTCTCTAGGGTGATGACCCCAATCGAGGACATTGTGGGGAGCAGACATTGTGACCTCACCATCCCCAGCCTGCCAGCAATGAGTAGAGATGATTCCCAGCACCTGTACTGGACTCTGAGAGATTCAGAGAACCCAGGCTACCTCAAGAATCCTTCATCTACAACATGAAATTTAGGGGCCACATGTGGTGGACAATCCTGCCTGGCCCCACGGGGAGGAGAGGAGTCCCCTTGAGCCAGCCATTCAGCTCACAGCAAACTCATTCACACCTCCATGGTGAATTGAGTGCCACAGAGCTGGTCAGCTGCTGGACAGAGATCGTTGAGAAGACAGGCATCCCAGAGGCTCTGGAATGTAGCAAGTACATAGTGGCTCACACCCTCAGAGCCAAAACAGTTAAGTGTTGTGGCACCAGGAGTGGGTAAGAGGGAGGAGGGAGAACTGTGGGAGAGCTACACAGGCTTTCTCACCACTCCCCCACAGAGGATTCTTACCTGAATCAGATGGGATTTTCTGTAGTATTGTCATAGATAGATGCTCATTTATTTAACCAACAAACCATTACAGTGTGCACGAGGCTCTGGGGGGTCATAGACAATGAAAAGTTCCAGGACTGGTTCCACAACCCATGAAGAAACCTTGGATTGATCTGGATGCCAGTGCTTCAAGCCTGTCATCCCAGTTACTTAGGAGGCTGAGATCAGAGGATTGAGGCTTTTGGCCCGGGCAGGAAAGCCTGTAAGACTCTTGTCTTCAATTAACTACCAAAAACAAAACACCAGAAATGGATGTGTGGCTCAAGCCATAGACTGCTAGCCTTGAGTAAAAAGGCTTAGGGACAGCACCTAGGCTCCGAGTACAAGGCCCAGAACTGACACAAAGAAAGTAAAGAGAGAAAGGAAGGAAGGACAGAGGGAGAAAAAAAGGAAAGGAAGGAAGAAGGGAGAACATGTAAGCCATGGTTTGGAGTCTCTGGATCAAGGGAGCCAATTATTCACAATCTATGTTGGGACAGTTTCAGAGCTTAAAGCCAGTATGGAGGACCAAGCCACTGACCCCTCAGAAACTTCATGCCATCCAGGAGCTGTGTGGTCACTGACAATATAGGGAACCAGCCTTGGGTAAAACCTAAGGCTCAAAGTGGGTCACCAGGTATCAATTATGCCCAGCCTCATTGTTTATTTTCTGGTCAGATAAAAAGAAAGTTTCCAAGGGCTAGGGAGGTATTGGAGTGAGAGAGTTTCAAGGGGGGATCAAAGTATAAGTAGGAATTTGAAGAGGGAGAATGATCCTGGGTCACGTGTGTCAGGCCTTTGGAGCTATGACCTCGCCTGACAACATAGACTACCTGCCTTTGATCCAGCCACACTGCTGTTAAAAGTCCTGGCACCTTGGGTTCATCATTGACAACCTGGCTGCCGTTCACTGCAGGATGCCTGTGCAGTACACCCTTAGGGACTAGGACTTTCCAGGGCTCAATCTGATGATACCACTCCCGGTGTTCATTCCTTCAACAAAGACTGAGGAACGCATGCCACTGACACAGGACAGCCTCTGAATAAGGGCAGGAAGTGCGTCTCTTGGCTGGCTCACTCTTTAGTATAGATGGCAGATCTGGGATTCAGAGAGGGCAGGCTGAAGGTGGGGCAGAGCTGGATAGAGGCTGGTGGAAAAATCAGAGGCACTGTGGTCTGAGCAGGGTTGTTTCTTTGATAATACTCACAACATAGGAAAATTTCTGGGATAGAGCCTCCCTTTTCACCTCCCAAAGAGGGAACTAGATTCCCCCAGTCTCCGTCCCTTGACCAGGAATCCCTTTGGTTCCCATATCATGTGGTGGATAACTAGATCTTACCTCACTGCCTAGTTTTCAGGCAGGACAGCGAGAGATCCTGAGTGATAAGGTCAGGGGATCTTCAGTATGAGATTGTACTTGAATGTCCCAACTTGGTGCATGGTCAGTCCCATCTAAGACTGCCATGGTGTAGGACATAGAATCTAGAGAATCAGAGCTGGATGGTGTCTGTTGTGGGAGTTCTGAGTATTATGTGTTAGCTTTGAGCTCCCGTGTGCCCACTTGCTTCCCTTTCTTGGGTGGGTCTATGCTAGAAAAAGTTTGAAACTAGGGCATGGATCTTATCTTCTTTGCTCCAAGATAGCACTCTACCATTTGAATCACAGCTCCACTTCCAGGTTTTTGGGGTGTTTAATTGGAGATAAAGAGTTCTCACGGGCCTTGCTGCTAAGTGGCATCCAACTGCAGTCCTCAGATTTCAGTCTCCTGGGGGGAGAGGATGACAGGAATGGAAGTTTGTTTGGCTGGGTGCCAGTAGCTCATGGCTGTTATCCTAGGTACTCAGGACATGAGATCTGAGGATCACAGGTCAAAGCTGGCCTGAGACTCTTACCTAAAAGGAATTGCCAGAAAACCAGAAGTTGTGCTGTGGCTCAAGCAATTGAGTGCTTGCCTTAAGCTGAAATGCTCAGGGACAGCATCCAGGCCCAGAGTTCAAGCCCCACAACATAAAAAAGGAAGAAAGTAAGACATCTTCGCCTGCAAATGATGGTGGAGGTGTGGGGGTGTGGGGAGGGTGCTGTGTTTGGGAGACCAAGTGCTGGCCTCACTGTAAAGATATTTGTATGAACTCCCCAAGTTTGCCCAAGTTTGAAGCCACAGCTTCAAGAGGACATGTCCTGTGACAGGCAGGGAGTGGGCGAAGGGGTGCAGGTGTGATTGTTTTTTCTTTTTTTTCTCCATTGAAGGATAGATTTGGATGCTGGGTATCAAAATCTGAAGTGAAGGGTTGCAAAAAGTTTTTGGACTGACAAGATGGGTTTCCTCTGTGTATATGAAGGTGGCTGAAACCAGAAGCCACCCGTGGCTCACAACTCTCATCCTAGCTACTCAGAAGGCTGAGATGTGAGGACCGTGGTTACAAGTCAGCTTGGGCAGAATAGTCTGTGAGACTTGATGATAGACCACTAGAGAACAGGAAGTGTTGCTTTGGCTCAAGTGGGAGAGTGCTCACCTTCAGGTGAATTGCTGAGGGACAGCACCTTGGCCCAGAGTTCAAACACCTTGACTAACAACAAAAAAAAGAGGTGACTAAGTTTTCCACATAGCAGTGTGCATGATACGAAATGCCATACTGGTCTATGAGACATTCCAGATATATGTGCGGCTCAAGGTTTTGTCTACAGTGGGTCTGATGTTGGTACTGCCACCTTCTAGTGGGTGGGATCTGATCCTAATTGAGGGAGTTCATGTTTCTGTTCTCAGGGACTGCGGAATCCTTGGTTTATCCTGTGTGTGTGTGTGTGTGTGTGTGTGTGTGTGTGTGTGTGTGTCTGTCTGTCTGTCTGTCTGTCTGTCTGACTGTCTGTGTCTGTGATTGTGTGTGTTTGGAGGTAGAAGAACTGGGCCTTGAACTCAAGGCCTAGGTGCTGTCCCTGAGATATCTTGCTCAAAGCTAGAGCTCTGACAATTGAGCCACAGCTCCACCTGTGGCTATTTGGTGGTTCAGTGTAGATAGGAGCTTCACAAACTTTCCTGAGTGGCTGGCTTTGAACAGTGATCCTCAGATCTCAGCCTCCTGAATAACTAGGATGACAGACAGGAGCCACCCGTGATGGCTCTGTGTGTGTGTGTGTGTGTGTGTGTGTGTGTGTGTGTGTGTGTGTGTGTGTGTAGAAGTTGGTTGTTACAAGGAGTGCTGGAACCTTTGGTAACTTCTATCTGCTGTCTTTGGGGGGGTGCATGGACTTTGTGGCTGAGGTCTGGGGGCTTGGAAGGGTGAGACGTTTGAAGGGGACTCAGCACCTTTAATTATAAGAACAAGGGATCTTTGTGATCCAGAACTGTCTACTCTCTTGGGCCTGGTTGGTGGCAGAGGGAGCACGGGAGGACCTGGGGGTGGGGCCCTTAGGGGTTGGCTCCCCAGGGGGATAGAGAGGGTGGTTAGCACTTATTAAGGCTGTGAGCCCTGTTAGTATGGACCTTATTGGCATGGGTCAGACTCTGGGTCATCTCATCATGACGTCTGATGGGCAAGGCCAACCCTACTTTAAATCTTGACCTGTGATCTTCAGATCTCAGCATCCTGAGTAGGTAGCATTATAGGCATGAGCCACTGGCACCAGGCCTCAGATTCTTTTTGGTATATTAGGGTTTGAACTCAAGAGATTAGGGTTTCCAATCAGGTCTTGTTCCATGGGAGCCAAGCCTTTCTGTCTTGGGCATTTCTGAGATAGAGAATCCATATATGTTCAGGCTTGTCTGGATCATGGTACTCCTATGACAGGCAGGTGTCACCATGCCTTGTCCTCTGTAGTTGTAGGTATGTAGCGCCATGCTCAGTCATCGGTTTAGATTACTGTCCCAAACTCTTAGTCCACAGCAGCCGATTTTTGACCACAGTTGAAGCTCAGTTCAGCCTGGAACCATTGGTCCTCCTCACAGGACAGTTGTGAGGAAACAAGGGATCAATACAAGGGGAAATATGCGGCAGGGCCAGGCATAGAGGCAACTGTCATCAGATAAGTTTCTTGGCAATTCTGTGAGCATATAACAAGAAGATACCTGGAAAGGACTCAGAAGGGGCCTGTTATTTATCATGCTACAGGTATGGGATTATGAAACAAAACATGGCTCTCTTTCATCCTTACCCTATCCTCATGAGGAAGGGGATCCTTCACTGTTCAGCTTTGCAGCTGGGGCAAATGTGGCACGGAAAAGCTGGGTGACCTACTCATGACCCCCAGGAGACAGGAAGTTTGGACTGACTTCTTGGCCATGCTCCCTAGGACAATGGGTGCTATTCAGTCCATTTCTTGTGGTGGGAAGTCCACTTATTGTCAGTCATGGGGCTTGAATTCTGGGCCTGGGCACTGTCCACAAGCTGCTCAGATCAAATTTAGGGCTCTACCACTTGAGCCATAACACCACTTCTGGTTTTCTGGTGGTTCTTTGGAGATAAGCGTCTTACAGACATTCCTGCCTCGGCTGGCTATGAACCATGATCCTCATATCTCAATGTGTAGTTACCATTGTAGGCCTGTGCCACCGGCAGCCTGCTTAAGTGCAATTCTCTCCCTCTCTCTCTCTCTCTCTCTTTCTCTCTCTGTCTCTGACTCTGTCTCTCTCTCTCAGTAACTTGTTGAATTTGTCCTCAAGGAGTTGGCTCAGCATCCCCATGTGGCTGGGACCCAAGGTGACCTTCTCATTCTGGAGGTAGGCTGTGTCAGGATCATTCCCACTTGGACTGTGGAACTAGCTCCCTTAGGTAAGCCCCTCTATGCCCGGTGTAGACAGTGATGGTTACTCATTGTCAGTCTGTCTGGTGAATCTTTCCCCACTACTCTCTGCTAAGACAGTTAAAGGAAAGTGGATGAGGAGGCATCACATTGTCCAAATGCACAGCACTATCCTGAGCCTCTGATCCTCACTGCCACCTATCTGGCCAGACCCTGATTATAAGAAACTGAATTCACTCTATGTCAACTTCACATTGCTGCAGTGTGTCATTTCGGGGAGTAGAGTCAGTGTGCAGAGGAAAGACCCCAGGTCCGACACCTCCTGGGGGACATTTGTTCCATGACAGCACGAAGTCATTGATGTAGATAAGGAGGAAGCCGGCATCAGACTGAGCCAGAACAATGCTCAAAGGTAGGTAGGCAGTTGAAGAATCAAACCCACACAGGTCTGCTTCCAACTCACAAAAAGGAGGATGCAGTGCAGGTAGCCTAGCACTGGATCTAGGGGACTATGAATGGATGGTGGCAGTCAGTTACTGTGAAGCACATGGGCAGCAAAGATGGCGCTGAGAGGGGGTTGAGTGGGCAGAGCCTAATTTACTGTAGAGCACATGGGCAGCCAAGATGGCGCTGGGAGAGAGTAGAGTGGGCAGAGCCCAATTGACCTGCTGATCAGTGCCTAACCAGCCCATGAAAGCTCAGGTGAATGATAGGGTGTGACCTTGACAGTGATTGGTTCCTCTTCCTCCCTTACCATGCCACCCGCCCTTTTTGTCTTTAAAAGGGGCTGCTCTCTGTTAATAAACTAGTTTTTACCTGCTGGATTTGGCTCCCCGCTGTGTCTGATTGTCTCCCTGGCTGAGGGAGGCTGGGGAACGGGCGAGCGCCACACTCACCTTTCCTTTCCTCGGACCCCGTCCATCTTTTGTGGGCCGGACGAAGACCCAACATCTGGTGCCCAACGTGGGGCACGAAAGGAAAAGATACCGGCCGAGGCTAAGTGGTCTCTCGGGGTAAGTGAAACCCTAAATATGGGTAATGCTATATCACAGAAGAAGGAGGAGGCAACATTAGGCCTAGAAGAAGTACAAGATGACTTGGAAATGAGAAGGAAAAGGAAACGGTCAAATCCGATCAAGAAAGCACTGAAACGTGCACAGTAGAAGTCAAAAGGAGGGTAAAAATTACCCGCTCTGACCCAGCTGATAATGACGGTCCTAGGCCCCCTCCCTATTCCCCCAATTGGAGAGGAGGTACGGCGCCCTACGAGACCTGCGAGAGGAACTTGGAAGACCCAGACCCCTACCAACCTTCATTGGAGGGGCCGAGGGCTGGGAAAGTAACCTACTCGGAGACCTCCTCTGGAAAGGAAGGGCCACTCAAGAGCCCAGACTCTCGGCCACAGGATTCACTTCCCCAAGCATATCTGGTCAACCTGGCACCAGGAGCTAACAGGCCCTTGGAATGGTATCCATGGGAAGCTAAGGATCTTAAAGAGCTCCGCAAGGCGGTGGCGGAGGATGGCCCAAATTCTCCCTGGGCCCAGACCCTATTACAAGACATTGCCTATCACCCGTGTGCCCCTAAGGACTGGATGGATGTGGCCAAATCCGTTCTTACTAGTTCTCACTTTATTAAATGCTGTGCTTTCTTTCAGGAAGAATGCAGAGTGTGAGCAGAGAGTAACCGGCAGGCTCAACCCGCGATACCCATTACTTATGCCATGCTAGCACAGATGGGGGAAGGGTACACCACCAGCGTCCAACAGGCCGCAATACCTGGCTTGTACCATGACCAGGTGAGGCAGGCAGGACTTGCCGCGTAGTACAAACTAGATGATGGACCTACTGAGTTCCCCATAGCAGGAGTGAGACAAAAACCGGGTGAATCTCTACCTGATTTCATAGACCGAGTCCAACAGAATGTTCACTGCAAGCTACCAGCAGGGAACCTCTGAGATCAGTTTGTAAAGCTGCTGGTCTGGGAAGGGATGAATGCAGACCACCGCATGGCCTGCGCAGGATTGAGAGAGAGTTCCCTGAGCAGATGGGTGGTGGCCTCACAGGATGTGGGAACGCAACAGCACCAGTCCCAATCACTAGCTTTAGCTTTACAGGCTCAGACGTCTGCAATGACTGAGGCTATTTCTCAGGTGCTGGCAGCCCAGGGCCAAGGAACCCCAAGATTATCGAGGAGAGGGACTTGTTTTAAATGCGGGCAGGAGGGGCACTTTAAGAGGGACTGTTTACAACAATCCCCTGCCAACCAGCCTGAGGGCAAACTGCCCCCTACACCCTGCCCCAGGGACATGGAGGGATACAAGTTTAATTTAGATGGGAAGTCTTTAAACTTAGAGAGGGGTATTCTCTAGCCCCATTAATTCAAGGAGGAACTCCCTCTGCTGTGAAGCCCAGGCAGCCTCATGGCAGGGCAGCCCAGTTCCATTGGACCATCCTCCTGGTGGACCGACTCTGCCCTAAAAAGAGTATTCTCATAGGCTGAAAGAGGTTTCACTGCTTAATTGACAGTGGGGCAGACTGAACCATACTCAGGGAGGAGGAAGTGCCCTTGGATTGGAAGCTTGCACCTGGGCCTCCTATATTGGGGGTAGGGGCAATTCCCAGACCAAAGAGACTGTTTCCGTTATGACATGGAGTAGCCCAGATAGAGAACAGGGAAAGATACGCCATTTAGTGGCAAAGAACCTCACTGCCAATATACTAGGGCAAGCTATGCTAAGACAAATGGATGCCGTGGTAACTACAGACCATCAAGCATCCTATGATGATATCCTGGATGGGGAAGACGCACAAAGGCATAAACAGGATCTAGAGGGAGTTAAGGAAAGGGATTTTTTTAACTTTCATAATTACAGAGAAGAACATAGGGGACCCTCCCGGGTGCATCCCCAATCCTAAAGGCCACTGCCCCCCGAGTACCTCCCATTAGGTGGAAGCCGGGAAGCCCAATCTGGGTGGAGCAGTGGCCATTGACCAAACCTAAACTTGAAGCCCTCCACCTTCTGGTGGAGGAACAGATAAAGCCTTGGGCATATCAGCCCTTCTATAAGTCCTTGGAACATACCCGTATTTGTTATTCAAAAAGCCTCCGGGGATTAGCATATGCTCCAAGACCTACATAAGGTAAATGAAAGGATGGAGCTAGTAGGAACGCCCCTAAGAGGCATGCCCTGGACTCCTGCTATACCTTCAGAATATACTTTGGTTGTGATTGATATTAAAGGTTGTTTTTCTTTTTCTATTGCTCTGCATCCAGATGACTGCAAGAAGTTTGCTTTCTTTATACCTTCTCTTAATTTTTCCCAGCCTGTTCAGAGGTTTGAATGGACGGTGCTGCAACAGGGTATGGCCAATAGCCCGGCCTTCTGCCAACCATACTTGGCCACACTTTTAGAGCCTGTGCTGGGTTCAGATACCTCCCTTGTCTATGCATACATGGATGATATGATTCTGGGGCACCGAGACCCAAGCTGCCTGGAGGGCCTTCTGACCCAGCTTCCCCCCATATTAAAAAAGGGGGGTTTTACCATAGCCCTTAATAAAATTCAAAAGGTAGCTCCTTTTAAGGTGCTCAGGATCCACCTTACCTTGACTCAGGCCAGCCACCTTAAGCCTTTGCTGGATATTCCAGCCTCTCTAACCTTAACCCAACTTCAGAGTCTTTTAGGGGAAATCAATTGGCTGTTGTCATGGGTTTCTGTCCCTACAATTACAATATAAGGAAATGCTGGCCTTTAATTTGTATTCTGATAGCCTATAAAACAAAAAAGGGGGAGTTAGCCCCCATATACAGTTACAGATAGCTTTGTTTTTAAATTTTTCAAAAGGGGCAACTAAATCCAGATTTCAGAAGCACTGGGGACAACTAAACCCTAAGCCCCAAGTGCAAGTCAGGTGGAGACACAACAATGGAGAGGACCTGACCCCCTAGTTACTATGAGCAGGGGATTTGGATGCGTTTTTCCCGTAGGGGAGTACACTCCCATTTGGATCCCTGCCAGGAACCTCAAGTTTTTACCCATTTCCTCTATACAGGAGGATGCCAAAGGATAAGCTAACCAACAAGGAAAGAAAAATGGCCATGGCCTAGGCTTGTGTTTTAAAGACAAAAGCCAGAAAGACAATTATTAACCATACCCAAGGGCAACCAGCCCTTGAGAAACTCTTGTGTTCTCTAACAATTGCAGATGGCGATACTCCAGCTGTTGGCTGTCCTGACTCTCCCAACCCTGATTCACAGATTCTGCATCAACCTCAACGGGTGACCTGGGCAGTGATCAACGCTGGCAATGCAAAAATCGTCGGGAGCACCACAAGAGAATCTGTCCCTTCGACCTGGTGGCCTGACCTTCATTTTGTTCCCCACCCTATGGACTGTTTAATATTTTTGTAGGAGTTAATTATTTCAATGTTACCTGCTTTAATTGTTCTTTTACTAATTGCTTGTATAGCAGCATTATCCATAATTATTGTTAAACAACCACCTTTTGTTATGCTTGCAGTTTAGATCTTGTCTAACCCCACAGGCAAATAGCTGGATTAGAACAATCCCCACCTCCGGACTCTGAAGTGGCAAAGACTGCTATCCCATCCTTCACTAAGGTTAAAGGACTAGTAGTGACATTTCCTGGCCTGGTAATGCTTTTGCTGATGTTTTTTTCTATGCTTTCCTTGCATTATACGTGCACTGCAAAACCCTTTTGAGCTTAGCCAGCCAGTTATCAAGCTCCAAATGAATGAATTCCCCTCCCCAGAGGAATCGCAGCCAGAGATGGGTAAGAGGGGGTGTCAGTGTGACCAACCTAAGACAGGGCCTTCAGCTTCTCTCTGAAGAAGTTCCCGATTACAGGGAAGGCAGACAAGGCGATCCACCCAACCTAAGACAGGTGGGTTCGCTTCTTTAAACAAAGACTGGCGGGGGGGGGGGAGAGATGATGTTGGGAGCCATTGGGAGCTGACAGTAAAGCTCAAAGTTCATCTTGACCCCTGTGCTAGCTTAAAGGAATGTACAAGGAATTGGCTTATTTAAAAGACACCAGGTGCCCAGGAATTAATTGAACAGCTTCAGACATTTCTTTTTTTTTTTTTGTCGGTCGTGGGGCTTGAACTCTGGGCCTGGGCGCTGTCCCTCAGCTCTTCAGCTCAAGGCGAGCGCTTTACCACTTGAGCTACAGCACCACTTCCGGTTTTCTGGTGGTTTTTTGGAGATAGCAGTCTCATGGTCTTTCCTGCCCGGGCTCGATTTGAACCGCGATCCTCAGATCTCAGCCTCCTGAGTAGCTAGGATTACAGGCGTGAGCCACCAGTGCCCGGCCATGAACTGCTTCAGACATTTCTAACTGTGGTGGGACTGATGTTTATTATTGTGCTAGGTGGGTCTGCCATTAAAACAAAACAAAGAAAAAAGGGGGAATCTGTGGAGCACATGGGCAGCAAAGATGGCGCTGAGAGGGGGTTGAGTGGGCAGAGCCTAATTTACTGTAGAGCACATGGGCAGCCAAGATGGCGCTGGGAGAGAGTAGAGTGGGCAGAGCCCAATTGACCTGCCAATCAGTGCCTAACCAGCCCATGAAGGCTCAGGTGAATGATAGGGTGTGACCTTGACAGTGATTGGTTCCTCACATACCATGCCACCTGCCCTTTTTGTCTTTAAAAGGGGCTGCTCTCTGTTAATAAATGAGTGTTTTACCTGCTGGATTTGGCTCCCCGCTGTATCTGATTGTCTCCTGGGCTGAGGGAGGCTGGGGAACAGGCGAGCACAGCACTTACCTTTCATTTCCTCAGACCCCGTCCGTCTTTTGTGCAGATGAAGATCCAACAAGGTGCCAGTGGCTGTCACTTGTCATCTGGCCTATTTGGGAGGCTGAGTTCTGATGGTCGTGACTCAGAGCCAGCCCAGGCAGGAAGGTCTGCGAGATTCTTATCTCCCATAAACGACCTCCTTCACCCCACCCTGAAAAAAGCCAGTTTTGGTGCTGTGGATCAAGTTATAGAGCCTCAGCCTTGAGTAAAAGAAGCTCAGGGATGAAACCGAGTCCCTGAATCCAACACCTGGGACTCACAAAAAAAAAAAAAAAAAGGAACAGTGGACACTTGTTATCTTACTACCAAAAAGGATGGATACATTCTTTTCTCTGGTCCTTGTAGCCAAAGGTAAGGGGCTTCCCTTGATGTTCCTCTAAAGCTCTCTTTCTCTCTATTATCTCTCCTGGCTTCAGTTGCAGGATAGAATTCAGATCATCCCACTTGATGTGACCTTAAGTACCCTCCCCTACCCGCCTTTCATGGGGTGGGGATCCTGGATGTACTCACCTCTGGGTGAAAGAAGCACCAGAGAGATGGGGGTAGGTATCCCTGAAACTCATACACACACACACACACACACACACACACACACACACACACACACACACACACACACACACACTCACCTAGGCCAACTCTTACTAGCCTTTTCCAAAGATACTTTATCTCCTTGGGTTAACTGACCTAGGAGAGGAACATGCTCCTCTATAAATGACTATTTTAACTAGGGCTTGCTAGTTGACACAAGATAAACAGAAGCTCAAAGGAAAGGTTCTGGAGCCTGTCTGGCTCAGGCTCACACTTGACATCCTGGCTCCTCAGTAGGCAGAGATCTGAGGATCAAAGATCGAAGCCAGCCATAAGCTGGCAAGGTGATAAGACATTTCTATGCATGGAACCACCAAAAATCCAGATGTGTAGCTGTGGTTCAAGTGGTAGAGTAGCAGCCTTGAGCATGAAAACTCAGAGAGACAGCCCCCAGATCCTCAGTTCAAACCCACACAAGAAATGGCCCCATTTTTTGTCCCTAGACTGCCTGGGCCTCAAGTGCCCTCTCACAGAGTGTGATACCGCACTGGTCCCTGGGTAGTGTATCAGAGCCTTCAGAAATTGGGTGGTGAAAGCCAGGCCTTTGCCTTTCTGTGCTCTCAACCACACCAGCTTGAGGCAGAGCATGACAAGGCCAAAAGCCTGCAGAGTGGAGAAGATCCCCCTGTGCCAAGGTGATTAGAGTTGGCTTCTTAGAGGCAGCACTTGAAAGGAGGTCTTTCTTAAGAAGGAAGATGGGACAGGAAGCACAGAGAGAAAAGATGCCATAGATAAAGGACAACATAGCAGAGCGTGTTCTTTTCCAGCCAAGGCTGCTGGTAAAGATGTGCAAGACTTTCCTGAGTCAGGCCTAAGGGGTCACAAAAGAACAGCTATCCAATATTGGGATTTTGTCTTAGCAGTAGTGGGATCACCTAGCACACAGGAAACCCTGGGTTCGATTCCTAGGTCCCACATACACAGAAAAAGCCAGAAGTGGTACTGTGGCTCAGGTAGAAGAGTGCTCACATCAAGCAAAAGAAGCTCAGGGACAGCACCTGGACCCTGAGTTTAAGCCCCAGCTCTGTCAAGGTAAAACTTCACTCCAAGGGACCTGGGTGACAGGTGGATGTTGTGCCCTGTAGCACTTAGTAGATCCATTCATGCTTTGTGTCTCCTTCTTTGACAGAGGGGATCTGGACACTCTTTCTTCCCTGGGCACCCCTGGACTCGGTTATCAGCAACCTTACAACGTCTTCCACTGGGACATGGAGCAGCTGCCCCCAGAAATTCTCAGGTACCGGTTGGGTGTGACGGGGGGCGGGGGGGATACAGGGCAGGCCTAAGAAGTCCTAGTAGGTCTGATCTGCGCCAGACATCCAGGCCATCCAGAGGAAGTGGATGGGAGCTTAGAAAGGATTAGTGATGTGAAGGGGCCCCTTTTATGCCCATGGCCCTTCCCAGATTCTGAGCCTCCCTTTGTTGTCCCTAAGGGAGGTAGAGGAGGTTCTAGGTGGTAGTGTCTAGAGGAAGACTAGATGGAAATTGTAAAGAATGAGACATCATAGGCCATGGGCTGATGGCTCACTCCTTTCATCCTGGCTACTCGGGAGGCTGAGATCCAGAGGGTCTTGTTTCCCAGCACAAGGAGGAAATTCCGATGAGATTCTCATCTCCAATCTCCAACTTGAAGTGGTGCCATGACTCAAGTGGTAGAGCACTGGCTTTGAGCAAATTCATCAAGGACAGTACCCAAGCCCTGAGTTCAAGCCCCTCATCCAGAAAAACAAGAAAGAAAGACACCCTTTGCTTGCCAGAAATGGTGAAGGAGTGGGGTTGCTGTTGTTGGGACACCAGGTTCTGGCCTCAGTGTACAGCCATTTCTAAGAACTCCCCACATTTGCCCAAGTGTAAAGTTACAGCAGCCTGGGTGTTGTCTTACCAAGAACTCCAGAGGTTGTGGCCTATCTTATGCAAGGAGTGGGAGAATGGGAGTAGGGTCGCATGTGCTTTATGGCCTGACAATTTGGATTTCCCCTGGTTGTAAGAAGGTGGCTGAAACTGGGCACTGCCAGTGTCCCACAACTGTCATCCTAGCTACTCAGGAGGCTGAGATCTGAGGATCACAGTTCAAAGCCAGCTTGAGCAGGAAAGTCTGTGAGAAATTAACTCAAGGGAAGCACCAGAAAACTGGAATTGGTGCTGTGGCTCTAGTGGTAGAGTGCATACCTTCAACTGAAGAGCTGAGGGATAGCACGCAGGCACACAGTTCAAACCCCATGACTGACAACCAAAATGCTGTGGCTGAGTTTTCTTCATAGTGGGGTATACAGTAGGAAATGCCATGCTGCTTTATGAGCCATTCCAGATGTGTGAGAGGCTCTGAGTTTTGTCAACATTTGGTCTGAGATTGGTAGTACCATCTTCTTGGAGTTTGGGATGTTCAGTTGCTCAGGGACTGCTGAGTCCTTGGGCTACCCGTGTGTGTGTGTGTGTGTGTGTGTGTGTGTGTGTGTGTGTGTGTGTGTGTGTGTGTGTGTTTCTATGTGTGTGTATTTTTCCCTGATCATTCTCTACCCACTTCCTGGGTGCTTGTCTGCCTCTTCCTGACCTTGGATGGAGCCCTTCCTCAATAGCAACCTTGTCTTTAGTCCCCTATCATGGTCTACAATGAGTCCCAAATTGCCAGAGACCTGCCTATTCCAACTTTTCCTTGGGACACAAGTCTGGCTGTCCATATCTTTGTCCTCATCCAGGGGATTCTGGATCCTCAGGGCCGGCTGGCATATGTTCTCTCCTGCCTCTGGGGGCCAGGGTGACTCATGCTGTGTCCTGTCTTTTTCTCAGCTGGGACCCTGGCTGCATTTCCCACTCCCAGCAGGCTGGCAGTGGTGTGGGGGAAGGGTGGTTGCCAGTGGCTCTGGCCAACTCGACCTTGATATCTGACTGAAGGCTCCCCAAACAAGGGTAATCTGGGGCTACATGAGAGGTGAGGCCAAGGTGGCTTGGATGTATTGTTCGATGTCTAGGAAATGTCAACATACCTTATTGTAGGCAAATCTATCTTCTGGCAACAGCTGGGCCTCTTAGGTCCTTCTAGACAATTCTGGATTCCCAGAATACAGAGGCATAAACTTTAAATTCCAGGCCCAGGGAACTGGGGGATGAGAGACTGGTATAACCAGTACCTCAATGTTCTGGGGCATTAGTTTTGCCCTGGATGAGCTAGCTGAGCTACAATTGGGGAGCAGTCCTGAGTCATAGTCACAGTAAACTCTCAAGCCAGATCAAGTGGTTTCTCCCTAAGTCCTTCTTGGGCTGAGGGGTTTGGGCCATGGCAGTAAGTTCCATGGAACATGCCGCTCTATCTCAACATGGGTCTACAGGATCAAGTGAAGGACATTAGGGTTGCTTTTGGTAGTCGGCCCATGATTCCAGACTTTCATCTGGCCCCCTTCCCCAAGCACTGATGAGGAAAGCAGGGCACTGAGCCATCGGACTCCTGGACTAGTGACTGCTACAAGGAGCAGCCAGTTGGCTGTGGACTCCTGAGCCTACAAAACTTTCATGAGCCCAACTCAACACCTGCCCAAGGTCTGACTGACAAATTTGCACTCTTGTGATACTCATGTGATGGGCATTATCTGGTGTGACATCTTACAGCTCCTGCCCCTCTTGGCCCAGAACTGTGGTCTGAGATAGTGATTTACTGCTCTGATCCACATTGCACCCATGACAGATGCCATTCTGATGATCTTCATGCCCCACGGCTGGATACTTCTCTGCTACTGTGTCCTGCTCTGTAGGCAATGGCCTCCAAACAGGCTGCTATCAAGACTTGTAGGACACCTAGACATTAGGAGACCCTCAGGGACCCACTGGAAAGAACTCTGCCTAGAGCTACAGAGCAAGATATAAGCAAGCCAGGTGTTAGTCATGGGGCTTGAACTTTGGGCCTGGGCGCTGTCCCCCAGCTCTTCACCTTACCACTTGAGCCACAGAGCAACTTCCGGTTTTCTGTAGGTTCCTTGGAGATCTGAGTCTCCTAGACTTTCCTGCCTGGGCTGGCTTTGAAACGTGATCTTCACATCTCAGCCTCCTGAGGAGCTAGGAGGACAGGCTGAGCCACCTGTGCCTGGTGATCTGGCCTTACACCACAGTGGACTAGGAGCTCCTGAAAGCTTTTCTTTAATTTTCCTGTGCTAGTATTGGGGTTTGAACTCAGGGTCTTGGCTCTGGTCTCTTTTTTCCTTCAAGGTTACCACTTTACCATTTGTTCCACAGCTCCATTTCTGGATTTTGGTAGTTAATCGGCGAGAAGAGTCTCATTAACTTTCCCCTCCACAGCTGGCATGACCGTTGATTTCTATCTCAGTCTCCTGAGTAGCTAGGATTTATAGGGGTTGAGCCATTGGTGGCATTGGGCTAGAAGCTTTTCTAAAGCAAGAGTTCTTCCCTGCGTTTGCCCTGACTCCTCCCTGCAAAGGAGGCCTGAGGGTCAGGAGCTAGGAAAACAGGTTCCAAACCACAGGAAATGGTTTTGGGTCCCTGGTGAAAAGCTACGCTAAGCTTCCCCCTGGGCACCATTCTACCCACCATTCCCACCCTCTGCCCTATGACTCAAGTCAACGTTGACCCAGCCTTGAATTTCCTGCCAGACTTTTCTGAAGCCATAAAACCTTCATACCACTCATACCACCTGATCTACAGCACATTTCAGGACCTTTGCCCATGCTATACCTTCTGCCTGAGGCTCTCTGTCTTGTACCCACATGTTAGAACTACTGTGGAATTTTGGCACTGACTATATGACTTCCTGGAGCAAATCTTTCCTTCCCTTCTCCATCTTTTTTTTTTTTTTTAATATTGAGTTGCTAGAGAGGGAACTTGTGCAGGCTGACTGGCAAATGCTCTATATTGGTGTGTGTGTGTTTGTGTGTGTGTGTGTGTGTGTGTGTGTGTGTGTGTGTGTGTGTGTGTGTGTGTGTGTGTGTGTGTGTGTGTGCGCACCAGTCCTGGGGTTTGAATTCAGGGCCTGGATGCTATCCTATCCCTGAGGTTTTGTGCTCCATGCTAGCACTCTTCTACTTGAACCACAGCTCTACTTCTGGCTTTTGGGGTGTTTAATTGGAGGAAAGTGTCTCATATTGACTTTCCTGCTTGCAGTTGGAATCTTCAGATCTCATCCTCCTGAGTAGATTACAGAGGTGAGCCTCCAGCACCTGCTCTCTATCCTACCTCTTACTATAACCTCGGCCCTCCTCTGAGTTCCAGAATAATATATCTCACCAGGCTCAATTTTTTTTGCCAGCCTTGGGCTTGAACTCAAAGCTCATACTTAGGAGGGACTCTAAATATGTGAAGACTGGGACAAATGCTTCCATTCAATTATGTATCATGTTTCAACACTTAATAAAATGTTAATTAAAATGGGTCAATGCCCTAAATTATTCTGTATAATTTTATGATAGATGTGCAAAATATGATATTATGTGTATAATAATACTAAATACCATAATGAATAATTGAATCAAAGAAAAATACAATACAAAAACTATAATAAAATTCAGAATATGAAATTAACATGCATATATATGTATATATCATGTATTACACATGTATAGAAATATTTCTTCCATTGCAAGGCCTTCATTCAGGCCCTGGGAACACTATCCTGAATTTCTTTTCCTCAAGGACAATGAGCTTCGCATTCAACCCTGTTGCAAAAGAGTTACCTGGACGGTGAGCTCAAAAAGTAGCAATGGCAGAAACACTGGCCCCAGTTCCAAGAGAGTAACTTAATTTTTTGATGGATGCAATTATGTTTATTCAGTTCCATACTGGACATTAAAAAAAGCAGTGTAGAGTTTTGTACAGCTATTCAAACGTCCTTCCCTTACCTCCAAAGTGCTTCTCTGAGAACTACATTGTTTCTCTTTTTTTGTATATTTTTATTGTAAAAATATTCTACAGAGGGGTTACAGTTCCAGGAGCAAGGTAATGAGTACATTTCTTATTGAGCATTGTTTACTACTCCTGTGTTTTTCCCCTACCATCCCTTCCTTCCCATCTCCACAACTACCTCCCCCTGCCGAGGTCAGTGACTTAGTTTTTCATTTTTGGTTGGCACAAGGCTGAACTCAAGTAATGGCAACTCTTCGCTCACATTCCTACAGATTTACCAAGACCCTGAGTTCAAATCCCAGGCTAGAAAAGAAAACTGGCAGAAATTCCAAACCAGAGAGCTTTACTTTTCTAATTTAGTTAAATAATATATATATCTATATATATCTCTCTCTCTATATATATAGATATATTATATATATCTATATATATATATAGTTTTTTTTGACCAAGCATGGGATTTGAACACAGGTCGTGGAAATTCTACTTCATGTTGGATCTCCCTTTGCTGGTGTGCAGTCTCTGGTCCCATAGCCCATCCTCGGATCCTGGGCCCAGAGGGCTTTCAGGAAGAAAAAAATCATTGGAAAGCACAAAAAGTGGTGACCTGCAGAGAGCTGGGGTTTTACGATTTTTTTCTTTGGACAGTGACCATCCTGTGTCTGAATGACAAAGCTGCAATATGGACTTAAGCTGCCATTGCTGGTGGCTGGTGGGCTATCAGTGAAGCCATAGTCCAACCTGTTAACATAGGCCCTGGGTTCAAATTGCATTCCTGATATCAATCGCAGAAAAATACAAGGAACTCATTCCTATGCATAGGAATACTGATTGAAAGAATATTTTATACATCGGTCTAGGCTAAAATTGGATGCAATAATCCTAGAATGCTGATTGAGCATAATTAATAGTTTATTAAGCATGAAAAGAATAATATTTCTTCAATTGGGGTATAATAATACCTAAGAGTTGGTAGGAACATAGTAGGTGTCATTCTATCATAGACGATTATGGAACTCTTTACCTATATATATACATATATATATATATATATATATATATATATATATATATATATATATATATATATATATATATTTGTATACCTCTGTCTGCCTATCCATGTATCACTGTTTTGGCCAAACTGGGGTTGATCTCAGAGTCTGGGGAACACCTGACATCTTCATTGGCTACAGGCTGCCATGCTCAAACTCACACAATCATGAATTAGGCCTGCTAGGTACTAAGTTCAGATCCTAGCACGGCCAGGCATGATGGAGAAGACATCTTACATCTGGATGTTATGTGATAGGATGTAAACAATGTAATAAATGGTATAGGTGTCATCAGAGTCAATAAAATAAATTCTAAATAAATGAATGAAACAAGAAATAAAATAAATAACCACACCAAACACAATATAGACTGAACATCTGTAGGGAAGTATAAATCCTATCTTTAAAATATATACAAGGAGGGCTTGGAAGGTGGCTCAATGGTAAAGCGCTTGCCTTGCATTCATGAGGCCCTGGGCTCCATTCCTCAGCACCACATAAGCAGAAAAAAAGCCGGCAGTGGCGCCGTGGCTCAAGTGGTACAGCGCTACCTTTCAGGTGAAGAGCTGAGGGACAGCGCCCAGGCCCAGAGTTCAGGCCCACGAGTGGACCTATATATATATATATATATATATATATATATATATATATATATATATATATATATATATATATGGAGTAACATTTCCAGGCATGAGGCTTGAATTTAGCCCTTCTATGCAGAAGAAATGGCAGCAGATCCTGAGATACTCATTTCTGGACCTGGGATGACTCATGGAATGTGATTGATCTCATCCTTGAATGAGTAGTTTGTGCATGATGCAAGTAGGAAATGATAGGCACGACTCATGGGGTATTGATTATTTGTAAAGAACAGTTGATGAAGCATGACAATTATCATCACAGTATGAAATGGAGGTATCAGGAAAGATCCAAGAATCGGTAGTCACACAGATTGGATTCTACCACAGGTAACCATCTCTCCTACTGTATATTAATGTGTACTCATTTACATATTACCTTCACCTTATGAATGGATGACTGTTGGGCATCCCGCTGTCCCCTCGGGGGTGGAGGCTCAATCACAGGTCCTTGGAACGGCCTAGCTCTTTCGTGGCTCAAAGGCTGGTGTGCTCATATGACCCCATTCACCACTTGGTCCTGCTAGGTCCGGAGTTCAGATTCCCCGCCCTGCCAAAAAATTCATCTTGATGTCAGAAGTCAATCATTGCAATTGTTTTCTTTCCTGTGCAAGTCCTGGATCTCAGCTAGGTCGGAGAATGCATGGGCCACCCTGTGGCCATGGGAATAAGTTGTTATCCATGTCAGCCCAGTTATTCCTGTCATCATATACTCAAGAAAATACACAATACACCCATGAATAGCATACATAATAAAGAGAATAACTACACTCAATGCACGATGCAGTCCACACATGGATATGAATGTACATCCCATGTTTCAATGATCATTGAGGACTATTTTGGCCTCCCTCGGGCTCGATCTCAGTTCCTGGAAATGGCCCAGCTCCTTAGTGGCTCACAGTCTGGTGTGATCACGTGGACCTATTGGGCAGTTTGGCCTCCTAGGCCCAAAGTTTGAATCCCAGCACTGCCAAAAATTCACCTGATGTGAGAAGCCAGTCATTGCACCTGTTTTCCTGTACTGTGCAAGTTCTGGGGCTTAGCTAGGAAGGAGAATGTATATGCAACTCTATACTCATGGGAATAGGTTGTCATCCAGTTCACCACAGTTATTTTTGTCATCATATACTCAAGGAAATACACAATACATCAATGAATACGACACAAAACAAAGAGAATGACTACACCAAATGCAAGATGCCGCCCACCCATGTTTGGAAATATAGATCCTCTATTTAGTTATGAATTTATGACTATATTGGCCCCCACCAGGGCTCCATCTCAGGTCCCAGGAATGGCCTAATTCCTTAGTGGCTCAAAGCCTGGTGTGCTCACCATGACACATTCACCAATTGGGCCTGCTAGGTTTGAGTTCAAATTCCTGCACTACCAAAAGATTCATTCTGATGTGAGAAGCCTATGGTGGCACAGGTTTTCCTGTCCTGTGAATGTCCTGGGTCTCATTGAGGATGGGGAATGCTATATAGGCTACTCTTAGCCATGGGAATAGGTTGTCATCCATGTCAGCATAGTTATATCTGTCACCCCATACGAAATAAAATACACAATACATCCTTGAAAAAGACACAAAATAAAAACAATAACTACACTGAATGCAAGATGCATACCATACCTGCAGTTAAAGAGAAATCCTATGTTTTAAAAAGGTGGGCTTGCTATTTTGTCCAGTGCTGAGGCTTCAAATCAGGCCCTGCACCAGACCTGACATTCTTCTCTTCAAAGATGGTGAGCTTCCCCTTCTTCCACAGTGCAACAGAGTTACCCAGACCTGAGCTAAAATCCCAGCACTGACTAAAGCTTCATCCTGATGTCAGAAGCCAGTCTTTGTTCCTTTTATCCTCTCCTTTGAAAGTTCTGTGCCTCAAATACGATGGAGAATACGATAGACAACCCTGTAACTATCAGAACAGGTTGTCATTCATGTCAGCACAGTTATACCTGTCACCATATTTATTAAAATACACAATACCTCCATGAATTAGAGACAAAATAAGGAGAATAATTGCATTGAACACAAGATGCTGTCCAAACATGTACGTCAATATA
The DNA here is from genome assembly GCF_024711535.1 of Dipodomys merriami. NCBI lineage: Eukaryota > Metazoa > Chordata > Mammalia > Rodentia > Heteromyidae > Dipodomys > Dipodomys merriami. The sequence goes on from NW_027205627.1 coordinate 485,234, forward strand.
GATCCTATGTTTAAATTATGAATTTATGACTATAATGGACCACCCTGGGGATCAATGTCAGATTCTGGGAATGGCCACACTCCTTAGTTGCTCACAGGTTCGTATGATCACCTTGACTGATTGGCCAATTTGTTTTGCTCTGCCCTGAATTCAGATCCCAGCACTACCAACAAGTGGATTGTGGAGTAAGAAGGAGAGTGTGAAACTTGTTTTCCTTTTCTCTGAGAATTCTGTGGGTCAAGCCTAATGGAGACCATTTCTCCAAATCTAAATGATCTGTGATAGTTTTTCACCAATGTATTAAACAGAATGTATTTCATCATAGTAAAATCAATGGTAAATAAATGAATAAAACAATAGATACAAGGAACAAACACAGCAAACATGTATGGACTGAACATCTATAAGTAAGTATAAATCCTATCTTTATAATACATATAAATAGTATGTTTTCCAGGGCTGGGTCTTGAATTCAGGACTAGTGAATATGCCTGACTTTTTTATCTTCATGTAAGGTGATCTTCCCCTTTATCCACATTGCTTCAGATTTACCCAGATCCTGAATACAAATCCAAAGCCTGTAAGTATAAACTTTGTGAATTGCAAGCCAGTGAGTTAATTTTTTTCTCAGCATGTGGCCTGAACTCAGGTCTTAGCAAGTCCGCCTTAGCTTCGATAATCCTAGGATCGGGTGCAGCCACTGGACACCCAGGTGCTGCTGGGGTTCTAGACCCCCAGGTGTTGTGGGGAAAACAATGCACAGGAAAATGTGGCCTTTTATGTTTTCTTCCTTTGCACAGTGACCCTTCTGGGTCTGAATGACACTGTTGCAAAGGTTACTTCATGTTGCATTGCTGAAGGCTTGCAGACTATCAGGGAAGCCATAAGCCCACGTGGCAACATAGGCCCTCACTTCGAATCCCCGTCCTGACACCAACCAATGGCAGGAGGTATTAAGAAACTGGTTTCCATCCAAAGGAATAACACTAGAATTTTGTCAATTTCACAGTTGAATGAGTTGATCGTGAATCATGATCCTATAAAATTAAATAGCATAATTTCAGAAGGCTGGTGGATTTTATTTAATATTTATGAAGCATTAAAAAATATTATTACTTACAGGAATGCAATATTTTCAGGACACTGAGTGCTTTCATTAATATTTTAAGGATGAAAGCAATAACATTAATAACATGGACGCATAATAAATACCCAGGAATTGGTAGGAATATAGTCTATGTAACCGAATAATTTATAGACATCTCTGGCACTCTATAAAGATATATATTTATTAGCATACTGCCATTTGCATGCCAATCTCTTCTTATTGGGTTAACCCCTGGGGCCTGTTCTCAGGTCCTGGGAACAACCTGTCAGCTCAATTTGCCCCAGGATGGCGTGTTTACACTCACCCATTAATGAATTTGGCCTTGTAGTCCATGAGTTCAGATGCCAGCAATTCCAAACAATGAATCGTGGAGTAAGAAGATGATGGTGACACCTGGTTTCCTTTACTGTGAATCTTCTGCGTGTTAGGTATGAGGTGGAATACATATGGAGACCTATATCCTATGTAGTCAATGTTCTATTTGCTATAATAGTCAATATAATAAATGGTCAATACATGAATAAAATAAAAAACAAAATAACTACACTGAACACAATATGGAGTCAACATATGTATATAACTATAAAACATATATGTAAATTGTACATGAATAGGGTGTTTTCTATTGCTGGGGATCGATTTCAAGCCTAAGGAACAGACTTGAATTTCTTGACTTCAAGGAAGCAAGTTTCCCCTTCCCACACAGTGCAATAGAGTTACCCAGACTATAAGCTCCAATCCCAGTCCTGGTAGAAAAAATGTCACCTTTATAGTATGTGAGGCCCAATTCTTAGGTATTTCATTATGCCTCCATTTAATGAATGTGGTTGTTTAAATACTTAATAAAATATTAACTAAATCGATCAATGTCGTGTAATATAATTGTGTATAATTGTATCCTAGAATTATTCAAGAACTGTTCAATCATGTCTTACATCACATTACATTGGTAATCATATGGATAGGAACAAGTTTCTTAGGATCTCCTACCATTTAGAGGTGGCAGGACCAGGATTCGAATAGTGGGCTAGAGCTCCCACCATTTAACCTGAGGATAGGGAACTCACCAATCTGTCCAAGAACATAAATAAGACCAGTGATTAGGTAGGCACCAGTGGCTCTCAGCAGACCTCCTTGATACTTACAAGGCTGTGATAGTAGGATCATGGTCAAAGTCATCCTAAGCAGGAAAATTCTTGAGACCCCTGTCCAACTTCAGTGCCAACAAAGCCACCAGCTTTGTGGCTCTACTGTAGAGGACCAGCCTTGAGCAAAAGCAGCTGTGGACTGTGCCCAGACCCTGAGTTCAAGGTCTGGGACTGGCAACAAACAGAAATACACAACAATCTGTGTAGCCATCCAGCTAAAGCAGGTCACCCTCTTGTCCCCAACTGAATTGGACAGAATTCCCTGGGAAAAGGGCTGGGAGAACCTCTGTGTTCTTGACTCCGCCCATGCTGCATGCTTCACAGGATTATGGCCACACCCCCATTCTTTCATGCTTCTTTCTGACCAATGGGATACAAGAATGGTGGCCACGCCCACATTCCATGTTGCCAGGTAGCACTGGGATTCCCTCTGTTAGTTTACACCATTACCAGCAGTTGAGGAAAGTAGCAGTGTCTGAGTGGTGAGGAAGAGACTCGAGGTGACTTTGGAGTATAGTAGAAAATTGATGCTCCCACCCCCACCTGGCCCTTTCCCTCCCTTCACACGGTGCCAGGTTTCAAACCTCAGGAAAGGCTGTGCTGCCAGCAGGCCTAAATCCCCTACCTGGTCCCTGCCCCTAGTCTTCTGCTCTGGGCCCATGTGTCCGCGATGCTGCCTCCATTGCTGCTGCCCCAATTGGAGCAGCTGCCAACAGCTTCTCCCAGCAGCACAGGTGAGTTTCTGTCCCAACAACAACATACCCTGGGTCAAACACCCCTCTGGGGGCACCATGTCCCCCCTGCTTGTTTCCTCTCCATGGCACTGATGAGCCACCTTACTGTCTTGAGGATTTCTGAGATAGAAATTACAAATATGCTCAGGCTGGGCTGCATCACGGTCCTCCTGTGAAAGGTATGCTCCACCAGGCCTGGTCCTCTGTAATTGGGATGGTAGACATGTGGTGTCATGCTCAGTCATCGGTTAACATGGATTATCCTAAACTCAGTCCATAGCAGCGGATTCTTGACCACACGTGAAGCTCTTTGTAGGGCCTCAACCATTGGACCTCAGTCTCCTCACAGGACAGTTGTGAGGAAACAAGGGATTTATACAGAGAGATCTCTGGAGAATGGCTAGGCAGAGAGGGAGCGACCTTCAGATAAGGTTTTGGCAATTCTGTGAGCATATGACAGGAAGATACCAGAAAGGGCTCAGGTGGGGCTTGTTATTAATAGTGCAACAGATATGGGATTATGAACTGAAACATGTCTCTTTTATTACTCTATCTCCATGAGGAAGGGGATCCTTCACTTTGTTCAGTTTTGCAGCTGGGGAAACCGAGGCACAGAGAAGCCAGGTGATCTACTTATGACCTCAAGTTCACAGGAAGCTCGGCCTGACATCTCTACTATGCTATCTAGGACAATGGGTGCTATTCAGTCCACTTCTTGTGGTGGGAAGTCCACTTCTTTTCAGTCGTTTGAAATCTAGGATTGGGCACTGTTCCTGACCTCCTCAGCTCAACACTAACGCTCTACCACTTGAGATCACAGTGCCACTTCCAGTTTTCTGGTGGTTCTTTGGAGATAAGATTCTCACAGACGTTCCTGCCTGGGCTGTCTATGAACCATGATCCTCATATCTCAGCCTCCTGTGTAGTTCGGATTAGAGTTTTATGCCACTGGCACCCGATTTAAGTGTAATTCTGATTTCTCTCTCTTTCTCTCAGGAACTGGTTCAATGGGTGCTGTAGGAGGTGGCACAACGTCCCCAGGTGGCTGGAACCGAAGATGGCCCACTCATTCTGGAGGTGGGCTGTGTGTCAGGAGCTGTCTCATTCAGCGTGTTGATAGATCTCCATGAGGTAAACCCTCTGTGCCATTGAAAGACTGTGAAGGTTATTCATTGTCCATCTTGCCTTACTGGATTTATTTTATTTTATTCTTTTCTACATTATTTTCTAGCACCTGGACAATACTATGGTACATAGTTACTGAATGAAAATGTAATTTCAACTTAAGAAAGTCATTTAGGGCTCTGGGAATGTGGCTTCATGATACGGTGATTGCTTAGCATGCATGAAACCCTGAGTTCAATTCCTCAGTACCACATAAACAGAAAAACATTGGAAGTGGTGCTGTGCCTCAAGTGGTACAGTGATAGCCTTGAGCAAAATAAACAAAAAAAAAAATCCCAAACCAAAACCAAACCAAAAAACTTTTAATTAGTAAATGCAAAATAAAGAACCCATACTTGGAATATATAATTGCTCCTGCCTACTGACACCTGACAATAGTCCCTAATTCATGAACTTTACTTATATTAGGATATTGTGTTGAAAAAAAATTTGTTCATTAGCTCACAACAATTAATGTCTTGAATGTGCTTAGATGTCAGGTGAAGATTAATTCTGGAAATTCAAAGATTCCAGGTTTTTGAATGGCACTGCTAATCACAATGAGAAGGGTAGTCTAAGTGAGATTTGGAAATATTTTTGGTCATTCATGGCACCAAAACACAGAGGCAAAGTAACAGTTGTGACAGAAGAGAAGGAATAATTCCAGAGTTAAGTAATAAATGGTAATAACTAAGGTATACCAGAACCTGTTTTAGAGAACCATTTTTGGTTATTGAAAAAATAGTTATCAACTAGTCTTATTCCTCATTACCTTTAACATTCTAAATCTCTTACGTTACCTCTTAAAAATGTATCTCCTTCTGTGCTATTTTTTCTTACTTTATCTCCTTTGCTTTCTAAAAATCTCAGTCTTTCTATATTTCTCTATGAACATTTCCTGATACTAAATTCCTACACAGATGGCAGAGAATGATCATTTAAGGGTCCCATAACTGATGAGTTATTAATGAAACCACATGGACAAGGAGGGCATATTTATTGGTACCTCAAATTTTCTGAAAAGCTGCAATGCCATCATTTGATTCAAATTTCCATTATTTGTTTACATAGTGTCATTCAGTGCACATAAACGCAAATATGAGCTGGTCATTGGTGGTTCAGGCCTGTAATCCTAGCTATTCAGGAAACCAGAGAATTGTGGTTCAAAGACAGCCTGGTCAGGAATGTCCATGAGACACTTATCTTCAATTAACCACCTAAAACCCGGAAATGGTGCTGTAGCTTAAGCCGTACAGTGCTCAACTTGAGGTGAAGAGGTGAGGGAGTGCACCCAGGATCAGAGTTCAAGCCCCACAACCAACAAAAGTGCAAATATTACCTTAAGTTTCCCCAAAAGGAAGAACAAGATCAATAATCTTCTCACGCAGAAAAAAGTAATTTCAAAATGATTCAGTGCATCTACTTTTGCTGAATTATTTAAGTTATGGCTTCTTTGCTAGACATACTGTCTTCCTTTAAAAATTGTCAAATACTAGCTTTACAATAAACTTCGTCTAATATTTTTTGTTTCAAAAAAGAAGTCTATACAGTTGATGTCAATTAGCTTTCTTACTATCTTAATTCAAAGCCAAACCTGGCAGGAGAGTCTGTCAAACTCTTATCACAAATTGAACACCAAAAAACCAGAAGTGGGTTTTGGCTCAAGCAGTTGTGTACTAGCTTTGGGGGCAGGTGGGCAGGAAAGACAACTGTTCAGGGACAGGATCCAGCCTCTGGGTTCAAGACCCAGAACCACCACAAACTAACAAACAAGCAAACAAAAATCCCAGATATTTCTTTGGGACCCTCCTTAAAGGAGTACTGGCCAGAGAAGATGCTCCTTTTGCTGATCAAACTCACTGGATCCTGCTTTTTTGGAATCCTTGTTGCTCTGGAGAACTCAGGACCAGAACAAAGGAACTGATAACTGACTCCTGCATCAAGAGAATCATCTCAGGATTGAAATAGCCATCCATAAGACACTTTAAAACCTCCATGTCTTTGTTCCTTTGCTGGAGAACACATTTAAAACAACGTTTTTTTTTCCTTTTGTTCTATGCTGACCTTCAAATGGTACATTATTTCTTTTTGTAATACTCTGAACTAGAAGTTTACAGACAAATTTTATATGAGTAAAGAACACACTCAAAAAGCCAGGGGCAGAGTTTCCTTCAAGCCTTGGGATACTTTTGTACAGTAAAAAGGAAAGCACAAGATAACTTGAACTTTGTTATTCCTCTATGTTCCATTCCTCTCCTGGGGTCAGTTTCCAAATTCAGTAACAGTTACTTCCAGTAACAATCGATGGTGCTGCTTGAGGTATAATGAATGTATTCTGGCTTCACTGAAATAACACTAGAACACCTATGGACCTGAGAGGTAACACGTGTTTCAGAGACAGCTTGGTAAAAGGAAAATAAGAAATTTATATTGCTTATAAATACATTATACATGAGTACATTGAGTTCAAACTTTGTAAGTTCTCTGTAAATTAAGGTGAATTTTAAATGGGAAGAAGGTTTTCAGAACATTCTTTTTGTGAGTGTATGTGTTTTCATTATTTCCCAAGTGTACATGAGCTAGCAGTAAGGAAACAATAGCAATAATAGGAGAAAGAGAAGTTCTCTGTTTAAGTATAAGGGCTCAATACGATATAGAAGACTACAAATAAGGCAACATTGAAACAATAAAGCCAAGCCGAGTATGTAGATTTATGGGACTGATATACAGAAAGCAAGACTCCTATGTGGAACATGAAGTATTAGGCCAATCCCATTGTAAATCATGCTTGGTAATCATGCAACTTTGTAGAAAGTAGAATGGAAGAATAATTATGTTTTCAATGCAAGTCAAATGTAACAACATGGAATTAACTGTAAAAAAATATCCATCTTGTGAGAGCAGGGATTATGCTAGCAATGAACTGGTGGCTAAGATCACATTTCTTTTTGTCTTTACACACATACATACACACACACACATATTTGTTGGCGGTGGTCTTGGCACTTGAACTGTGGGTCTGCGAGCTGTCTCTCTTCTATTCAGCTCAAGGCTAATACTCTACAACTTGATCCACAGTGCCATTTCCAGTTTTCTTTTAGTTAATTTGAGAAAAGAGACTCTGGGTGTTTCCTACCTGGCCTGGCTTTGAACCTCAATCCTCATATCTCAACATGACCCAGCTTATGATCACATTCCTAACAGTATACACTCAGGATATGTAATGTGTGTGTTCATCTATCTTTATAAGAATTCTTGAGTTAGAGGCCGGGAAGGTGGCTCACTGGTACAGCTCTTGCCTTGCATGCATGAAGCCCTGGGTTCGATTCCTCAGCACCACTTAAGCAAAAAAGAAAAAAGCCAAAATTGGCTCTGTGACTCAAGTGGTAGAGGGCTAGCCGTAGCTGAAGAGCTGAGGAATAGAGCCCAGGCCCAGAGTTCAGGCCCCATGACCAGACCCCCCACCAAAACAAACAAACAAAAAATAATTCTTTTTTTTTAATTTAATTTTATTTTATTTGAGAACATACTGTACAGAGGGGCTACAATTACATGGGCAGGATAATGCATACATTTCTTACCAAGCATTGCCCCCTCCTCCTTTGTTTAGCCTTCACCTCCCTTCCCAGCCTCCCCCCTCCCCCGACACAATTATACCCCCCTCCCCCCCACACCGACATTGTAAAGTTGGTTTTGACATGACATTTTGTACTTCTCATTGTTCAACAGGTCCACCTGAATCCTTAAACGACATGTTTGTCCCCATCTCCTCCAAATGTTATACTGACATTAAATATAGTGAAAGCAGGGGTTACACTGTGGGGGAGGGACATACAAAGCAACAAAGAAATAATCTTATAAATGCATTAGAAACACATGCATGAAAGAAACGAAAACATTAAAATACATATTTAAGGGTTCATTTTCCTAACATCACATTATCTGACCTTTTCTGCTTGACTCATACCTATACTAGATATTGCAAATAAGGGAAACCATGGGACCTATGCTTCTTTGGGCCTGGCTTACTTCACTTAAGATAATTTTTTACAAACCTTTCCATTTCCTAACAAATGGGGAAATGTCATTCTTTCTGATGGAGGCATAGAATTCCATTGTGTATATATACCACATTTTCTTGATCCATTCATCTACTGAGGGGCATCTGGGTTGGTTCCATATCTTAGCTATGGTAAATAATGCTGCAATAAACATAGTTGTGCTGGTAGCTTTAGTGTGGTCTTGTTTGTAAACATTTGGGTAAATGCCCAAAAGTGGGATTGCTGGATCATAGGGGAGATCTATGTGAAGACTTTTGAGGAACCTCCATACTGCTTTCCAAAGTGGTTGAACAAGTTTACATTCCCACCAACAATGAAGTAAGGTTCCTTTCTGTCCACATCCCCTCCAGCATCTGTTGTTGTTAGAGTTCTTGATTTTTGCTGTTCTAACTGGAGTGAGGTGATAAAGGCCACAACTCTACCCAAAAAATAATTCTTGAATTAAAAATCTGGCCTACAGCTTAGACATCACCCTCAAAAATGTTTGTAGTTTAAAATTTGATAGTAGTCTATATCTAGATTAAATAAACCAAGAAACTATGGCAGGGCAATGTGATACAAGCTTAGAATTCTAGCACTGAGATTAAGACAGGAGATTAGAGAATGGAATTACATAGTGATATGTTCCCTGGACCAGGTTATTTTGTCTTAATAAAACAAAACAAACAAGAAAGGAATACATACTTGCACATTTGGGCTAATTTTGTCATTATCTTTTGAGGAGGCAAATTTCCTGTTGAAATACAACTCATACTTCATCCTCACTTGTGTTTCAAATTCTCTCTTCATTACAGAACATTCCTAGATGTAAAATGACTTATGATTCCCATCCAAAATTTGAAAAATAAGTTATCATCATTCTGTTGTATCCCAAAGAAATGATGAAGGATTACAAAAGATTAAGCCTGGAAAAATAGCAAAGTTCGTCTAATATAGGATTTTGAAGATCTTGCTAAATTAGAATTTAGATTTAAAATAATTTGTTTTTGCTTGAAATTTTATATTCTATAGGATTCTACGAAATTCTTTTTAAGTAGAGAGTTAATTGACAAATTCACAAATGATTTTGCATTCTATTTCCCTAGAATATTATTTCAAGAGAGTTATAATTAGAACTTAATTAATAGATAATTCCAACAGTTCATGTATAAAATGATAATGTGAACATTGTAGACAGAGTTGCCAAAAAATTGATGATATTAATTTATAAATTCAGAATAAGAGCAATTTTTGGAGTCTTTGGTATAACATGGTATGAAGAGAATAATCGTGTGACATCTTCTTTCTTCTACCTGTATGTAACATAGGAAGCAATTTCCTTAATTATTTGCTACTGTATACACTGAGAAAAATGTTAGGTTTGGATTTGTTTATATTTTTGTTTTTGTTTTATTGGTTTGTCCTAGGGCTTTTACTCTGGGCCTGGACACTGTCTCTGAGCTTGTTTATGCTCAAGGCTCGTGCCCTACCACTTCAACCTCAGTGCCACTTGCGTCTGGCTTTTGCTGAGAAGTTTATTGGATATAAGAATCTAGGGAATCTTTCTGCCTGGGTGCGCTTTGAAGTGTAATGTTCCGATCTTAGCATCCAGAAATTAAAAGATAGTTTAAAAAGTATAAATATAAATAATATTTGCAAGTGTTCCTATCTCAAGAATACCAGTGGTGGTGGTGGGGGTGTGAAATGATGCAACCCAGTTTATTATGGTATTCTTTCCAGAACATGTATGGCATCACATTAGTAGAGTTCTATTTTTTCACAATAGAGATAAGCTATTCATGATGTGAATGAAGGGTAGTTTGAGGTGCACCCTAAAATTTGGAAACTGTTGGGCTAGGATGACTCTATATCATAAATATTGGTATTGATGTTCATAAAAATACTAGCTTACTGTGAGGAACAATTGCTTACTCTTGAAGAATTAATTATTACCATTGCTACATCGTTTTATCCTCTACCAGAATGTGTTTTTTTCTGTTGACCTTCAATCTGTAACATCCCTTTGGAAAATGCATCTATTGCAGAATTACATAACATGCAAGCCGGTACTTTTTTGAATATCTCAGATATGGAATCTTCTAAATTTAAAAATGAGCAGTTACTAGTCATTGGAATGTTGAAGAAAACATACATTCTGTCTTCTTAACAACTTATTTACTTTTAAAAGTTATAAATTTCCATAGAATTAAACTGTTTTCCCTTTTAGTATGAGAATGGACTATATTTATTCTTTTTTCAAAATATTGGTAAGTATATTGTGAAAATATTGTCTAGTTGGATAGCATTCAAGTTGATGGTCCTCTGATTAAAAATGGATAATTAATTTAAATTAGACGCCAAACAGTATTGTTTTTTTTGACTAATCTGTAGTCAACAAGAAAGTTTAAATGTGTTCCTAACCACCAGTTTTATAAATGGCTTTGTACAGTGGTTTGTGATTATTTTAGATGGGATAATATTTTCTACTACTATAAGTTTTGGCAAAAGAAGAAAACTAAAAATTTACTACTGTAGAGGAATATGATAGAAATAGAAGACAGTTTTATGTTTGTCAAATCTCTGATGAGTACCCATATTCAAGACTTAAAGTCATATTTCTTACTATGTTAGACAGATAGGGAAAACATAAAACACCATATGATAAAGCAACTATTCATGACTTTTTAAAATGTATTTATTATGTGATGAAATTTACTTTATTAGCTAATGTTTTGGTTTGAAATATGGGAGCCTGATCTAGTTAACAAATTTTCGAAGGCACCTACTGAAAAGCACAAATGGAGGGGGGTACTATTTCTACACTTTAATGAATGGTTGAACCTGTTTGGCATTAGTGCAGAGTAAATAAATCAACTCTATTGTAACTTTCTCCCTACACTTGAAAAACCTGTAACGTCACTAAATATCATCTATTTGTAAAGTGTTATTTTGGCAAATGTGATTTTAAAAAGTTTATTTGAAAAGGAATATACTTTCAGGAGATTCAATGTAGGTTATCATTTGTTTGAGAATGATAACATTTTTCTACTACAGAAGCAAGTTTTACTGAAGTACCAGTGTTTTGAAGCACTAAGGATCTTTTCAATTAATGTTTTTCTGAATTATATTTGACCTCTATGTCAAGTATTCCTGGCATTGGTAGACAATTATGAATCTATCATTCCAGGAACTATTTTTTGGCCTGATGATGTTGGACTAAAATCATTTATTAATCATTAGGAGAAGGGTATTACAAATAATCTTGTGACATTTGTGGTCTTGTTCACTCATATGGGATGGTCATCTGAATACTGAAAGTTTGAATTACTGTACTTTCACCTTTTGTGATTTCATCTTGCATTTTAGGTTGCCTTGCATTTCCCAATTGCTCACTGCTAATTCCTGCATTTCAAGGAATTTGGGGCCCTGAAATATAGGAAATGAGAAATTGAGATGGGTCTTCAATTACTTTCTGCTGGCATGTTGCTTGGGCCTAGGTGAGAACTCTTGCCCTAGTTATCTGATGATGCGGATAACTGGGACCTGGGATCCTAGGACCCGTGGATCCTGTAGAAGAATAATAGCTTTTATACATCATTTCAATAAAATTTGAGTATAATCAGTAGGAATGCTTCAGAAATATGGAGAAAAACAGTTTGGGACAAGCGAGTTAAAACAATAAACATCAGCAGAGTAAAATCCCTTATAGATTAGAGGAAAACAACATTGTTGTTTTTTTTTTTTTTACCATGTGAATTCAGAAACCAAGAATACTTAGAATGTATCACAAGTTTATACCGAAAACATTGCATTGATACTTTTTATATTCTAATATATATTCTAATCCTGATTATTTATATTCCAATCTATTTATTGGAATAAATATCAATTAATTTGTCAAATTATCAATTAATTCTAGTAAAATTCACTGTGTGAAATATAAAATCAAAACATATAAATATAAAATATATAATTATATATAATATATGAAAATGTTTTGCATTGTTCTGTGTTGTTATGGTATCAAAGGCAACTGTTTGAAAGTATTATTCCATTACCTCTACCTCAGTGTTTGGTAGAATTAGAACTAAAGCATTACCATTCGGAGATGTACAGCCTAGAGACAAGAGGAAACACTGTGATTAAAACATTACCAAATTAAGGCCTAATAACGAGGAGAAGCATATGGACTTCTCCTGGCGCTATGGAATATATTTGGTGATAGAAAATTAGTGGTATAAGTTCCTGCCTGGTTGGATGGTAGACAGGCCAGGACATTAGGGAATCATGCATATGAACAATTTTTTCACCTTCTTGGCTTTAGCTACTTTTGAAATAGTAGGGTGTAATGAACAATTATATTTTGAAAAAATACCTTCTAGTCTGAACATTTCTGTCTGAACTGTTCGTCTCTCTATGATCCCTTGTAACTAAGATTAGTTTTGCTCCAGTTAGACAATCTATGCTATCAGGATAAGATATTCTGGTTGGTCTGTTCCTACATGGAGCAAGGGTAAAGGGTCAGGGAGACATTTGTGCCAGTAAGCCCTAAGTCATTTGGGAAATTTTATGCTGCCGAAGTTTAGAAGTAGCTCTTACGTAAGCCTTACTTTGAATCCATTAGCTCCACAAAGCTAATTCAGTTGATAAATAAGTATTTGAAAAGCCATCACCTTTGGAACTAGCTATAAAGGCTCCAAAGTATAATCAAATTTCAAATGAAAAAGACTTAAAATAATCATTGACAAAATTTGCAAATGTGAGCAATCGAACAAACAATATGTTTTTTCCACCATACACAGAATTTTACAGAAATAAGATGAATAGAAATTTTGGGAACAATAAGGTTTGCTTGTTACAAATAGGCAACCAAGGATATATGCCTGTCTTAAGATTGCATCATTAACTACTTAAATTTACAGGGTACTACATGCTTCAGCAGCACGTCCACCCGAATTACAATACAGAATTTTACATGGTTCTTCTACAAGGATGATATGAAAATTTGTGAAGTATTCCATATTTTTTATTCTTCAGATGCAAGAAATTAAACAGTAATTAAAAAAATGATTACAAATATACAAGTGTAATAATACATGTAATTAATAGAAATAAAAGTTAGTTTGACATCAGTGTATTCAATCTTTACCTTTTTAGAAAGGCCTTTACATAGCATAACTTTTATAAAACTTTTGAAATATGATAACATTGTCATTTTATCCCAAAGAAATAAAATTCTATAAGGACCTAGGAATTAAAGGAATCTTAAACTGTTTCTATATGGAATGCAATCTGAAAGGCCACATTTATTAATGAACCTATATATTGTAAAAACAATGTCGAATTCAAAGTATTATATCTAGGAGAGAATGAAATAGATTATGGACATTATACAAACAGAAAACTAAATATTTTAAAATATACTGTTTCAGATAAGCACCAGAATTATCTTTAGTTTCTGTACTACTCATTTCAACAGATAACTTAAAATTATTTCTGATTAAAAAATCACAAAAATCATTATAGGTGAATAAAAACTACTCAAATATATTTTGATATCAAAGTCAGGCAGTTCACTTGGAAGAATACCATGGAATCCATGAATTTGTAAAGTAAGATATTGCTGTTGTATTTTAAAAATATTTTGTATGGACACATAGGATGGACTGGCAATTTTGAAATTTAAGAAACTTACCCAAACCATTAGTCTTTAGGAGAACAATTTGTACAGCCTTCCACATCTTCAAAGAGGTAGTGATACATAATTATTCTTTTGGCAATATCAAATGCAGTTTCTTCCAATTTGTGCTTCAGACCTGGTTTGATATAATGGTTCAACAGAAGGAGATCTAGCATAACTTTGCTATTTCTATTCTCAGCAGAAAGATGCAAGGGGCTCAAGAAGCCTTTAGTTTGGCCATTTGTATCTGCATCATGATGAAATAAAGAAGCCACTCTGGTATTATTCCATGTATAAGTACTGTGCAGGGTTGTCCAGACATTCACGATTATTGCATGAATATCTACCTTGAGCCACCAACTCATGGACAATATCTGAGTGTCCACTGTAGGCTTCTCGATGAAGAGGGGTATATTCATCGTTATCCCTAGCATTCACATGAGTGGCCTTTCTGGAAAGTTGTCTCTACACTGTATGAAGGCGATTATTTTCGTCAGACCAAAGAATAAATTTACATGAATACTTCTCCATTTTTCTCTTGCAATTGATACCATTTCTTACTTTTTCATCTTGTTCCTCATCTTCATCAGAATTGCCTAGCCAGAGATTTTGAGTGCCAGTGAGAATGAGGTGTCCATGTATTTCTCCAATAGTTCACATCGGATGAACTGGTCAGAAAAATCCAGTAAATTTTCTGCATCTGCTTTTTTTTCACTATTATTTATTTTCTCCTTTTTAATTTTTACTATTCTAAATTATTCTAACTGGAGAGTAGGGAATTGGTAGAGAGCAAAGATTTTCCTCCGTATTCAAAGGTACAGACTGAAAATGAGGACCAGTGGTGTCTTCATGTGCAGCTTATTCTAGGAATGAGAAAATAGGAAATAACGCCTTCTATGTAAATGAACTGGGAAATGGCAGAGCAGAAAGTGAAATGATGCAACCAAAAATATAAAAGCAAAATAAATTAAGATAATTATGGAGCAATCATATTACCTATGATAACCATGAAAGGGAGAGAGGAAGAGAGAGACAGATCTGAAATGATATAGCTAGCCACAAAATCCATCCCTCTGATCAATTTATAGAGCAAATAATTTAATTTTTTAAAAGAGATGGAAATGGAATTTAAGATCAGATGTCTCCATTGTTTTTAATTAGATTTTTATTATCCTAAATACTTGGATAATGGAATTTCTATTCAACAAATTAGTATTTTTTTTAAGTATAATGTATCTTTATATAACTTTTCCACACCCTTCCAAACCTTACCCCACTTTAATTTTTTCTAGTTTCATACTATCTGCATTGAATATTATACCTTCACTCTCTTCCTCCATAGCTCTCTTTATTCCTTCCTTTTGACTTCCCCTCACATCTTCCAAGTGATAGTTTCCTGATATATATTTTGTTGGATTAAAACTTCAATTTTATAAGAAATTACACCTTTGAAATACTCCTCTGCAAATAGCACGCTTTGGTTAATATATTTGTGTAAACCTGTATGAAGTTCTAGCTTCCAAATATGAGACAAAACATGGGTCTTTTGTGTGTCTGGCTTAGTTCACTTAGTGACTTAGTTCACTTAGTATATTTTTAGATCTATCCATTTCGTTGCAAATAATGTAACAGTCTTCAGAATGGATGGGTGCAATCAAATTGCGTATATGTGCCACACTTTCTCCAACCATCACTCCACCAAAGGGTATCTGGTTTGTTTCCGTAACTTGGCTACGGTGAATAGTGCAGCAGTGAACATGGTTGTGAAAGTGATTTTATTGTAATCTTTTGGTAGAATTCATCATTACCTTTATGGGAGCAAGCCTCTAGCCAGTTTTCCAGAATAAGAACATCCCTCCCTTCATCTTCATCACAACGTATTGCAAGTCCTCAAAAACACACTTCCCCCTACAGGTCTAAATAAGCTAAAACCACATTGTTCCCATAATTTAGTGAGAACCTTCTATGTACTTTCCTAATGTGGGAATGAGGGACATCACAAAGTAAAAGTAAGAAGTATGCAATTGAATTAGCTATTATCACATTTAATATAATTTTCAGCTCCAATTCATAGCCTCACATAATATTATTTTAATCTTTATTTGATTACTTCATCTAACCTGTAAATTATAACAGGTGAGTTAAAAGCAAAGGCAAAAATTGTGGTTTGATTTTGACACTCATGTGTGAGGTTGCACAACATGGGCAAATAGATGGATTGGAATTAATAGCTCTTATCCATTTTGTTAACGTACAGATGATTTTCCCAAACAGATTTTTGCAATTCGTATTCCATTCAACAACAAGAAACATGTGATAATTTCCTTTGTTTTGCTCCTTATTAACTTTTGTCTCCATTTTATTTTATAATGTATGATTTCATACTGTAGATACAAAAATATGTTAAAATATTTCTATCCATATGCATTGTTATATACATACACACATATATTACACAGGTTATAATGATAATGAATAACTTCAGTAACTGTACAATTTACGAAATTATTAAAACTATCGACGGCTCATGCCTGGCATCCTGGTTACTCGGGAGGCTGAGATCTGATGATCATGGTTTGAAGTCATCCTGGGCAGGAATGTCCAGGAGCCTCTTATCACCAAAAAATCAACAGAAAATCAGAATTGGAACTGTGGCTCAAAGTAGTAGAGTGGTAGCCTTGAGAGAAAAATTTCAGGGACATCATGAAGGCTCTTAGTTCAAGAAGTACAAACTACCCAAATAAAATCTATTTAATTTACCCCTGTGTAAGTAAAGTATGTCCATCACACAAATGCACAACCATGCTCATTTGCAAGGTAACTCTGTTTTGTCTGAAGTACCAGAAAATATTTTCACTTAAGTTGAAAGCATTGCACCATGGGTTCATTCTATCTCTCTCATGCATTTTCCACTCAAATATTCAAATCTTACAATTGTTCCAATTATTTAAAATCATAGCTTTTTACTTTAATACTCATAATATTAGAGTTTGAATTGAGTGTCTTGTGCCCCATAAATGGGTGTTCTTACCGCTTTGTCAGGTTTCCAGGACTAAATTATCTTGATTATTTTTCAGATACTTGTATATGATCTTGGGCTCAGTCCACATTATGTTATTCTTTCTGGAATTTAGAATATCAGGTGCATGGCATTATGTACACATCTTTGTCCAGTCTGGGCCTTAACCTCTATCCTCACAAGAGTAGACTCCCATGTAGTCAGGATTTTCATAAGCTTGTCATAGCTGATTTTTTTTAAGTGTTTGCATTTCCTGCAGGTTCTTCAGTACTTAATTAATTTGTTTTCTTGTGTTGTTTTTTTTTTCATTTGAATGTATGTGTGGAGTTGTTTCTCCCTTTTCCTTTTCTTTCTTTCAATCAAGTTCTTACCTAAAGTTCTGAGAAACCAATTCTTCTTTTTCACGATAGTCAAAGTGAACATGATTCATTCCAAAGCAATTTCAATAATATTTAAACACCTTCATATCTATGAATGGTATATAAATGATAAGTGCTGCGAAGGGTCTTTTTATTTTCACAGCAGTCTTTGTCATACACAGACAGATCATGAAATATAAGAAGATAATAAAACTACAGATGCTAGCAAGGAGAAGAAAACCTATTATTAATTGTTTGACAGAGGCTTCCCGTCTAGTGAAAGAAATACGTTGCTTGATGCAGGATTTCACAAAATTATATTGCTTGGAAGAAGCTAAACAGTCATCTAATTCTACAGAATTGAAGGAGATAAATCGAACTTCTGAATAATTTACATTTGGTTCAAATAAAAGCATGCTTCCTAAAAGAGAGTTGATTTTAGAGAAACATGATGAGTTTATTTAAGTAGGTGCTTAGCTGATTTTGTTAATTTGTAAACTAATACAGGGAAATAGATTACAACACCGTAAAAAAAGAACTTCGCATTGAAATACTCATTTGTGTGTGTGTGTGTGTGTGTGTGTGTGTGTGTGTGTGTGTGTTAGAGAGAGAGTGCGTGTGTACACATGCACGCATATACACGCACGTGCATGTGCAAGTGCTCATTCATTCATTCATCATTCCTGAGGCTTGATAGTGCCTGGGCACTCTCCCTATTCTTCTGTGACCAAGGATAGTGGTTTACCACTTGAGCCATTGTTCCACTTCTGGTTTTTTTTTGGAGATAATCACATTTATTTTCATGATTGGACTGGCTTTGAATAGTGGTCTTCATATCTCAGCCTCCTGAGTAGCTAGCTAAGCTTATTCAGCCTCTAAGTAGCTAGTTAAAATTGGGCCTGTCCTTTATGCTTCACTGATCTTTTATTCTTGTCCTGAGGTTTTCACATGACTAAGTCATATATATGTGTAGTTGCTTTAAAAAAATAGTCTTACTGCGTGGCACCAGGGGCTCCCATCTGAACTCTTAATTATTGAGGAGGCTTGAGAACAGAACCCAGGCCAAAAGTTTAGTGGACTTTCTTCTCTATTTATTGCTGGGTGCATTGGATTATTTCCACCATCCTGCACTATCTACAGGATAAAATTGGAAGGACTACAGAATCCAGGCCAACCAAGGTAGGAATCTAGACAAGTTGGTGTGCAACTCTTATGCCATTGATAATGGGAAGGCTAAAAAGACAGATCAGGTGCATGTTCTTGTGGAAAGGGAACCCCTATCCTAAAATTAACCAGTGATATGACACCAGTTAACAAAAATAATACCCCAAGTTGAACACAATTTCCCACAACCAAAATAAGTATAAACATTAACATCCAACACTTAGTACAATCTGCTCTTTGTTCTAATATCAGCTTCATCTCAGTATCATATGATGTGACAGAATAGTTTCTTCATTAAACTTACTATATATTTAAAAAGACCTAGAAAATTCCTTCTCACTTATTAAGTGCAAACGAATGGCAAATTTCCTCATTTCTTACATATTTGACTACCACTATAAATTCATCTTTTGATTATTATTAATAGTCATATATTCTGATTTATTACTTTACTTTGTAACATTTTTAAACTTTTGGCTTCTCTGCTGAAGTTGAAGTATTTAAATAGTATCATCAAATTATATTACTTGGGTAATTAGGGCAGTTTTCTAAAACGTTTTTAACCAATGGCTTCTAGTAATTCTGGTGGGGTTTTTTGTTTTTCTTTTTGTTTTATTTTGGGGGGGTCCAGTCGTGGAACCTGAACTCTGGATTTGGCACTGTCCCTCAAGGCTAGCTCAAGGCTAGCACTCTACCACTTGAGCCACAGCGGCACTTCCGGCTTTTTTTTCTGTTTATGTGATGTTGAGGAATCGAACCCAGGGCCTCAAGCATGCAATGCAAGCACACTACCACTGAGCCAACTTCCTAGCTCCCTACGAATTCTTAATTGGTATATTAATTAGTTTATTGTTAATTTCAATTTAATTCTACTATAAAGGTAATGTACAGAGGGGATACAGTTACATAAGTAAGATGATGAGTACATTTATTATGGAAGGAACATTGTTATCTCTTCCATTGAATTTTTGCACACTCAAAAAAAAACTACTGAAGTTTTTCCTGTCGCAATTGACCAATGGGTACATTTCTTTCTTTGTTTATGCATTTCTTACTATAAAATTGATATACATAGGGTTTACAGTTACTTAAGTCAACTAAAGAGAACACTTCATTTTATTTTCTAAATTCCAAATTTTGAACTTATTTTGTTTTGTTTCTTTAGGGTAATTCTTTTTTCAGAGTTGGAGGATTTCTTAATTTAGTTTTGTATAATTTTAACACATGTAAATTATTCAGATATATATTTTGTTTTCAAAATAGTTAACATGTGAATATGTAAAAATTATTTTCTTAAATTTTATGTGGTTTGTGAATTTAAATAAATTTATTTTCTTATAGTTCTAAACATATTTGTACATGTAACAAATACTGTATTTTCAAGAAGCACATACTTTATTTAAAAAGGCTTTATTACTTGGTCACTTTTTGGAAATATTTGCACTTGAGTTAAAAAAATGTTTGAGCTAGGCATAGTGATTTGTGGTTTCCATTTTCTAACTATTGGGAAAGTGTAAATAGGGTTTGTAATTCGGAGAGACTGAGAAAATATGAGACCTTATCATAAAATTTCCAGAGTGAAATGATTAGAGATATAGCCATCCCTAGCAAGATATAGAGCACCTGGTTATCATATTCTAAATCTTGAGTTAAAACACTAGTAACATCAATCTTTTGTCAAAATAAAAGGACACATATTTCAAAATGTTTATTACTTAAAACTTTATTTACAAATTTCTCATGTCCTTTATTTCTTAATTTTCAATTTACTTAATATATAAGAAGCCACTCCCAAATTACTCAAGCTGATTCAAAGCTTTGGCAAATTACAAGGGTATAAAATTAACCCCCCAAAATCAATGGCTTTTCTGAGAAAAGTGTGGCTGAAATTAGGAAATCAACTCCATTTGTGATAGCCCCACAAAAACTAAAATACCTAGGAATTAGCTTAACCAAAGAAGTGAAGGACCTTTATGATGAAAACTTTAAAAACTTGAAAAAGGAAATCAAAACAGAACTTAGAAAGTGGCAAAAACTCCCATGCTCCTGGATTGGAAAGGTTAACATCGTGAATTGGCAATACTTCCCAAGGCTATCCACAAATTCAATGAGATACCTATCAAAATTCCAACCTCATTCTTCAAGGAAATAGAAGAGGCAATCCAAAAATTCATATGGAACAATAAAAGACCCCAAATAGCAAAAACGCTCCGCAACAGAAAGAACACCACTGGAGGAATATCAATACCAAATTTCAAACTCTACTATAAAGCCATAGAAATAAAAACAGCTCTTTACTGGCATAAGAACAGACCTCAGGACCAATGGAATAGAATTGAAAACCCAGAAATGAACCTACAGACCTAGAGCCATCTAATCTTAAATAAGGGAGCTAAAAAAATAGAATGGAAGAAAGACAGCCTCTTCAGTAAATGGTGCTGGAAAAATTGGTTAACTACTTGTAGAAAACTAAAGCTAGATGCATATATATATCACCTTGCAGCAGAATCAACTCCAAATGGATCAAAGACCTTGGAGTCAAAGCAGACACTCTGAAAACATTACAGGATGGAATAGGAGAAACTCTAGGTCTCCTTGGCACAGGCCAAAATTTTCTTAATAGAGACCCGGAAACACAACAAATCAAAGGAAGGTTAGACAAATGGGATTGCATGAAGTTGCAGAGCTTCTGCATGGCAAAGGACGTAGCTAGCAAGATCAATAAAAAGCCCACGGATTGGGAGAAGATCTTCAATAGCCATACAACGGACAAGGGTCTCATATCTAAAATATACTTGGAACTCAAAAAATTAAATCCCAGAACAACAAATCCTCAAAGAAATAACCACCCAATAAAGAAGTGGGCTAAAGGCTTAAAGAGAAACTACTCTGAAGAAGAAAGAATGATGGCCAATAGACACATGAAGAAATGCTCAACGTCCCTAGCCATAAAAGAAATGCAAATCAAAACAACACTGAGATACCACCTCACACCAGTTAGAATGGCAAACATCAAGAACTCTAATAACAACAGACGCTGGAGGGGATGTGGACAGAAGGGAACCTTACTTCATTGTTGGTGGGAGCGTAAACTTGTTCAAGCACTTTGGAAAGTAATATGGAGGATCCTCAAAAGACTTCACATAGAGTTCCCATATGACCCAGCAATCCCACTTTTGGACATTTACCCAAATGTTTACAAACAAGACCACACTAAAGCTACGTGCACAACTATGTTACTGCAGCATTATTTACCATTGCTAAGATATGAAACCAACCCAGATGCCCCGCTGTAGATGAATGGATCAAGAAAATGTGGTATATATACACAATGGAATTCTATGCCTCCATCAGAAAGAATGACATTGCCCCATTTGTTAGGAAATGGAAAGACTTGGAAAAAATTATATTAAGTGAAGTAAGCCAAGCCCAAAGAAACATAGTTTCCATTGTTTCCCTTATTTGCAATATCTCGTATATGTATGAGTCAAGCAGAAAAGGTCAGATAAGGTGATGTTAGGAAAATGAACCCTTAGATAGGTATTTAATTGCTTTTTCTCTGATGCATTGCTTTCTAACGCATTTATAAGATTATTTCTTTGTTTCTTTGTATGTCCCTCCCCCACAGTGTAACCCCTACTTTCACTGTATTTGATGTCGGTATAATTTGTGGGGGGGGGGAGGGGTAGAACAAGTGGTTTAAATAAGGATACAGGTGGACCCATTGCAACAATGAGAAGTACAAGTTTTCATGTCGAAAACGAACTTTACAACTTTGGTGCCGCGGGGCTGGGGGAGGCTGGGGAGGGATGTGAAGGTAAAGAAATGAGGAAGCTACAATGCTTGATAAGAAATGTACTCATTATCTTTCCCATGAAATTGTAACCCTTCTGTACAATATGTTCACAATAAAGAGTAAAAATTTAAAAAAAGAATCCAAGAATCTTGTGACTATTTTATTTCTACTAAACTTTTAAATAGTATGAGCAATATTATGATTTCATATTTTAAAATAATTTTACTATTTGTAGAAATTTCCTGTTTAATATGATAGTAACAAATGTGTGTATGTGGTGTGTGTGTGTTTGTTTATGTGTTTTTTTGTGTGTGTGCTTTGTGTGTACTTTGTAATGCTTGGGAGATCACACAATTGCTTCACATATGTTAGGCCAGTGGTTTACCTCTGAGCTATACTATCTACTTATAATACAAATTGTATTTTAAATTATGACTTTGAAATTTTCATTCCTAGTATGTTTTTTCAAAATTATGTATGATAAAATGTGATCCATCTTCTATCCACGTTAGCAATTGTTATTGTTATTCTTTCTCTTATTTATTTGGAAATTAATTATATTCCTAGTACAGCTTCTTTACATTATAACAGCTCTACTCAATGCTTTATTTTCTATTTTATTTTTCCCATGTTATCTGACTTTCAGTCCAATCTATCAGGTGGATTACAAAGAAACTAGATTCAGGACACTTTATTTTTCTCCTTCTCTTCTCTGATTTCTTTCTGTTTTTTGAAACAATACCAATGACATAGAGCTCCTCTGTGGTCCACCATTCTTCTCCCTCTCACTCTGTTCTGCAGTGCAGCTGAAGTAGTTATCATTCAGCTTTATTATGCTGTACTGCTATCTAAATCTTAACTCATGCCTTAGTTAATTTTAGTTGCACTGAGCAGTCTCTAAGACATTTTCTATATATAATATCAGGGGTTTGTATTTTCACAAGGTGTGAAATGAGTGACTATCAAATATTTAGATATCTCTGTAGAATATTGGTCCACCTGCTCAATAATCTCATATGTAAATTCAAGGAATACAGGTCAGTCAGAGAAATCTTGTAAAATGGTGTAGCTTGAGCCTTCATAATAGCTTTTAATAGTATTACCATGTTTAGTAGTGAAGACAACATAGTTCTACTATAAGAACAGACACATAGAAGAAGGTAACAGATTTGTCAAAAATAAATTCTTAGTTTTATGATCCACAGATTTTGAAAAGGATGCTATGACTTTATGAAATAAAAACAGAAACTTAAATGGTTGTGTTGGCACTATTGCCTCTCTACATTTAAAGAATGATCTTAGACTACTGCCTCAATCCTTTGTTTGTTTGTTTGTCTGTCGGTCATGGGGTTTGAACTCTGGGCTTGGGCGCTGTCCATGTGCTATTCAGCTCAAGGTGAGCACTCTACCACTTGAGCAACAGCAAAAACTTCCCGTTTTCTAGTGGTTTATTGGAGATAACAGTCTCATGGACTTTCTTGCCCAGGCTGGCTTTAAACCACGATCCTCAGATGTCAGCCTCCTGAGTAGCTAGGATTACAGGCATGAGCCACTGGCACATGGCCTACCTCAAACCTTATAAAAAATGATTATCAAACTAAATGTGAATTGTAAAAACCTATAAGAATTAAATGTAAAAATTCATGACATTGATCAGTAAAGGTTTCTAAAAATTTGACATGGAAAACATTAGGGGCTAAAGAAAAGCAAGAAGTGGATTATATCAAGTGATAACATTTCATAACTCAAGGGACAGTATAACAGAAATGAAAACATATCCAACAGAGGGCACAGATTTGTTAATGCTACAAAGTTAATGCTATAGTGATTCTGAAACTTAAGTATTTTTCTATCTTCTAATTCTATATAAATTTTTTCCTGAATAAGATATTTCTTTAAATAACATATGTAATTTAATAGTCAATAGGAGGAACATATGAAATAAGCTTCCCTTTAGTGTCTAAGAAATAATAAAAAGAAAACTCACTAGTATGACCATAATATAAAAAGAGGACCCAAAATATAGTAATGCATTTGTGGATAAATTGATATCCTTCTCATAGTGATCGATTTGTATAATACTGCAATCATTTTAGCAAACAAGTTTTCAAATCTTCAAAGGTGAAGGAATTGTACAGGATTCAGGTATTACACTTTTATGAATGTATGAAACAGAAGTAAAAAACTTTTTTGGACAGAGAATGTAGTTAATTGACAGTGAACTTGAATAGTAAGTGTGAGACCCTGGATATGATCCCCAAAGACAAAGTTTGAAAAGACACACTATAGAGAATATATGCTGGTCAAATTCCTGTAACTGAATTTTATATCTATTTTAATGTCTGTTCTAAAATTTACAGCATTTCTATTTGAAGAAATACAAGTTTGTGAAAATTAGGCTTTGAAAACCTATGAAGGTACAATTCACTTCCAAAGCACTAAAATGTATACAATAAAAGGAGATATTATATTGTAAGTGAATTGCATGTCAGGAAAAAAAAACTATTGTTAAAACTTCTTCACACAAACTGCAGAATTGCTAAAAAGATATTTTTGGTGCTGGCTAAATACTCTTTGTAAACTGCTGCATTTAAAACAAAGATGTGATTTCTGTTTATTTTGAGGGTATTTTGTCCGTTTGAGTTTATACAGAGATAACTCAATCCAAAAGTATATGTGATAAGTAATTTTTATTATTTTTATTGTGAAAAAACTGTACAGAGGGGTTACAATTACATAGGCAAGATAATGAGTACATTTCTTATCAAGCATTGTAGCCTACTCCTTTGTTTGCCCTTCCTATCCCTTCCCATCCTCCCCTGCCGCCCCACCCAATCCTCCCCGCTACCGCCCCCCACTGTTGTAAGGTTCATTTTTCGACTTGTACATCTCACTGTTGCAATGGGTTCACCTGTATCCCTATTTTTCCCCCATGGTTTCCCTTATTTGCAATATCTAGTATATGTCTGAGTCAAGCAGAAAAGGTCAGATAAGGTGATGTTAGGGAAATGAACCCTAAGATATGAATTCAAATGTTTTTTTTTTCTTTCATGCGATTGTTTCTAACACATTGATAAGATTATTTCTTTGTTGCTTTGTATGTCCCTCCCCCACAGTATAACCTCTGCTTTCACTGTATTTGATGTCGGTATAATTTGTGGAGGGGAAGGGAAAAAATTTCTAATTAATTGAGAAACTTTTCTGGAGGAAACTTTTAGCAAATGACAGAAGACACAAATCTATGCATCTGCATTTTATGAAAGTCATATGTTACTTGTTCAATCCAATTGCTTATCTCTACTTTGCTAGGAAAAACGTATTCTCAAGATAAGAGCCCAAAGCAATGAAAAGAACAAAATACACAATCATCTTGATTTATTGGTGAAAGTAACAATAAAATAAAGCAATTCCACTTAAGGGAATTCAATATTAGTGTATGTGAAGATGTTGCTGAATGCCAATATCCATTAAATTTTTGGAATTTCAATTTCTACAAACATATGAAAACTAGAACAATAAAACAAATATAGACTTAGAGTGAACCAACCTTGAAATCATTTTCTTAATTGTTTTGAAATCACAAAAGAATTGATACTCCTTTGCTTTGGAAATCATTTAAAAACATTTATCACTTATGATAATTCAAATACCAAGCAAGAGTAATTTTATATAAGCATTGTAAATATCATTTTATTACTATTGTAAAATAGAATAAAAAATAGAATAAAAAACCACTCCCAGTATATGACCTACCTATCATTATTCTTAACTTCTAATGATTATCTAAATATCTTAAACAGTATAAATAGTCATGTCTTTAACACAGACATAAATATTCTATACTTTTTTACTTAACATTTTCCAGGGGTATGTATTCATGTTTCTAAGAAATGTTCACAGCAGTTAAAAGATGCCTTTGTGAAATTAATATGATACAATTTGTTGTTGGTGGTGTTGTTTGCAAGGCCTGGGCATTGTCGCTAAGCATTTTTATGCTCAAAGACAGCACTCCAGAAATTGAGGAAAAGAGCTAATTCCTGTTTTCAGTGGTTAATTGGAGATAAGAATTTAATAAGTACTTTTCTGTCTGGGCTGGTTTTGAAAACAATTCTAAGATCTCAGCACCCAGAATAGCTCATATTATTAGGGTGAGTTACCGGCACTTGGTTTCATGAAGTATTTTTTTTAATTTTAATTATGTTTTAAGATGTTTGTTTCACTAGGATTTATATCATTCTGCAAATAAATTTAGATATATGTATATATTTCTGATGACAAATAATCTCTAAAAATGTACTATTTTACACATAACATTTATATATATATGTATATGTATATGTATATATATATATATATATATATTTGACAGACACCCTCTAAAATTTTCATGTTACTATTCTTGACCTTTTTCATTTCAAAGATATACACTCTATTTTTCTAAAAGTTTCCTAGATTAAAATAACTAATATTTCAATAGAAAGTAGAGTTTATTACTTTCAAGGGAATTTAAGATATACATATGATATTGTAGTAATATTTACAGTGTATTACTTGAAAAGGTTGTGCCCAAACTTAAATATTTGTTTGTTGTAAAGGAGAGGGAGGAAGTTAATTCATACTGATTAGGAATTTTCAATGCTTCAAAAAATCTATTCCATAATTTGTTATAAGCACATAGTGAAGCAACCTGATATGGTTTAGTTTTTTTTTGTTTATTTGTTCAAAATTTCAATATGGATGCATGCAGAGTGGTAACATTAAAATTATTAATCAAAAGACAAATAATAATAAAATCATAGACACATATCCAACGTTCAATAATTAGCACTTATGATACTAATAATAATTTTTATGGAGAGGATGATTACCACAGTGTAGCCCGATAATGACGATGTTGTGATTGAAAAGGAAAAAAAAAATCTTTAAATATCTTTGAAGCTAAATTTCCCACATTGAATGCATAGTTATAAACAGAGTTGGATTACATACAATAACAATAACAAGAGGAAGGCTGGGAAGCTGACTCAGAGGCAGAGTGATGGCCTTGGCTACATGAGGCTCTGGGTTTGAATCCTCAGCACCACATAAGCAGAAGAAGCGGGAAGTGGCACTGTGGCTCAAGTGGTAGAGTGCCTTGAGCTGAAGAGCTGAGGGACAGTGCCAAGCCCAGAGTCCAGGCCCCATGACGAACCAAAAAGAAAAAAAAAAGAACCAGAATAACAAGAGGAGAGTTTGAATATCAAGAAATACAATCACATAAACAGGTAGAGACAGTAAAAACCGTAATGTTATTCCAGCGGTCTTTCTAATGTATACTCACTGTTCTTGGTGGTATTATTTTCTTATAAATAAAATCATTTATTTCCGTATTTTGATGGACTAAGATGTAGGTTTCAACTTAGTGTGATTAGTTCAAATAACATTCTCATATAGATACTATTCAATAATCAATGTTTACCAATGATATATTAAGAACATGTTCTTCATGACAGCTATAAATACATGATACAATTTACATAATACCACTTACATAACTGCAGTTACCATAAAAGGACACAAGCTACAGAGCCAGGAGTTAAAATTTATTTTTATTTCTGCATGAAACTATTTCTGACTTTATACCAACAAACTGAATTTGACTCTTTCCTTATTTGTAAGCTAAGGTAGAAAATGGAAGGACTGTTTACTTTCTTTTTCCTTGCTCTAGAATTCAACAAATATAGTCTTCAATATTTCTAGTAGATTACATCCATTTACAGATGAGAAATATAAGACCAACAGTCAATGTTGTTAGTAAATAATGGTACTAGAATTTTTCTCTTAGTTCTTTACTCTGTGTGCTTGCAAGGAGAGTCATTTGGTGAAGGAGAGGACCAATATGAAAAGACTATGGGGAAAAATGCATACTTTGTAAACAGTTGTTTTAGGACTGAGTGACTGGTGATGAGTATTTGCAATAGGCTGGTGTCAGGGGCATAAAAAGGAGTACATAGAAATTACATTATGACAGAAACTGAAAAAATCTTGATCATTCATCTTATCTATGGATGGAGGTAGGGTAAGAAGAAATATAAAGTGTTTTCACATCTCTGTCTCCTAACTGTGTTAGTTACATTCTTGGTGATAAGGATTTCAGGAGGAAAAGATGGATTTAAATGAAAATAAACTCTCTGATAGTTCTAAGGTTTATGTTAAATAGATGCCAAGATAGGTCTATTTGAACAACATCAAAATATCCACGAACATGAATATGAAATGTAATGATAAATTCAGGGACATTATTAAAGGGAAGAGGAAAAGGAAAGTTCTGACAAAAGTGTGAACAATGTGAGTACCAGTGTGGACAAGATTGGAGGAAAGAGACAAATAAGGAAACAAAAAGGTAATAAACACAGATTTACAGAAGAAAAAGAAGGAAAGAAATTTCAGTAAGGAAATCTACTATTTGGATTTGAAAAGTAAAAGGACATCGACAAGATCAATAAGAACAGTGTTTTGGTGAAAGTCATATTGATAAAATGTTGAGCTATGAATGTGAAGACATAAAATTCTGGACCAATAAATTCAACAGGTCCTGTTGATTCTCAATGTTGGGAACAAATGCTTTAATCCTGACCTTAGAAATATTATACAGATATAACTGTCATGAACTTTTCTTAGAGGTATTCTGTGAACATTTTTGAAAACTTTATTTATCCAGGAGATTATAGATTGAACTAAAGCACAGACAAGCGTAATTTGTCCTACAGTTCCAATTAGTGACTCATCTATCCATATCAGTTCGGGATTTTATTGAAATATATTTAGATATGTTTGGATATCTTATCAGCCTACTCATTATAAATGTAGGACAAGTAACACCAAGTATTAAGTTGAACATACAGCTTTACTGATGTGACTGAAGACTCCTCAAATTGATTCTTCTTTAAAATAGAAAATGCTTCAATAGCTATTGACACATCATAACTTCCAAATACTGTATTGAAATGTAATTTTTGTTAGGTATATCTCCATGCTGAAATAACCCTGTCTATCAACCTGACACAAATTTGTATATGTAGGAAAGTGTTCTTATAAATTTCAAGCTTTTATTGAATGAAAGAGTTCAGACATTACCCTCACCACTAGGATTAAATGCCTAAAAAGATAAGACATTTTGCTTTAATGCCTTTCTTTCATTTTCTCATACACATTGCCAAGTTGTGAAGGTTTCTGTTGTAACAATAATACAATCATGACTTGTATTAAAACAACATCTAGGATCTAATGTTAATTTGGATACTTAGTAATTAGCTCCAAATTTTGTGGATA
This sequence comes from Dipodomys merriami, assembly GCF_024711535.1. NCBI lineage: Eukaryota > Metazoa > Chordata > Mammalia > Rodentia > Heteromyidae > Dipodomys > Dipodomys merriami. Next base: position 514,757 of record NW_027205627.1, read on the forward strand.
TTTTTATTTCTTTAGGGTAAACTAATGAGCTCCAGGAAAATTTCCCTAAGGAGCCTTTCACTTCTAATATCACTGTCTCCAAATACTTTAAATTCTACATCCTCTAATGTGGGCATAGGATTATATTGTGGAAGTTTTCTCCTCAGAGAGTGAGTATTACTCTATTGCTTAACATGGACAAAGTACTTTCATACATAGACTGGGCATGAGCAAACAAGAAGTGGTAGTTGAACAATGTTCTTTGCAGTTTGTACAGATGAAATGGAAATAGAGCAACTATGAACTCAAAAGGAATGTGCAAAAAAGACAAAGGCACAAAGTAGAATGTGCCAAGAAAAACTGAAGTATAATTTCAAATAATGTGCTCAGGTGTGAGGGTGTGTTCAAAGTACAGTTTGACAATGTAGTTGGATGTCTTGGGGAAAAACGGCTTTAAACTATTCTGGGATAATTGTACAATAGAAGCCCCTAACTCTGACTCTAATCAGCCACAACACCATCTACTTAGGGACTATTTTCCAAGTGCAAAAATCAAACAAAGAGGGCTTATCACAGTTAGTGTTCAAGTTGAAGCAATGGCAATCACATAACTTTTCTTATAAGTATTCATTTATTTTAGAGCATTAGAGTAGGAAAAAGCCAAGTAAAATTCTGCATTTACCTAAATTAAGTGGGACATATTATATTGGGATCTTTTAATTTGGTAGTTATAGATTATATTTTTTTGTACTGTAACTTGGGAACATTGTCTGCTGTCAGTTATTTTCTTCTCTTACCCTTATTTTGCCCTTCCACTTACATGATTATTATGTAAAGAGTCATCATTGAGCTTGCATTTCTAAATTTTTCAAATTATCTGATCTAATTCATACTTCTGGCAGCCTCCTATATCTTTCTCAAGGGAAATATTTTGTCACTACCATTTTTATCCTATATGATATTGGATATCTTCCTGCCTAATTCAGTGCAAGATATACATTAGATTCATTCAGATATCTCAACACTTCTGCCACCATAAAATACTGTTTTATTTGGAAATCATGACATTAGTATATCTGCTGAGTTGCCATCTGTCATTTTGAATGGCCTTAAGTGATACTTACATGTAATCATGTTTTAAACCGATATACCACTCAGTAGATGAGGGAATTGAAAAAAATGTGTTTTATATATGTACGGAGGAATTCTATGCTTCCAATTCATAAGGAAATGGAAAGAGCTGGAAAAATCCTACTAAGAAAAATAAGCAAGACACAAAGAAACAGATTCCATGGTTTCCCTCATTTGTAATAACTAGGAAATATCTAGGATAGTCCTAGCAGATAAGTAGAATGGCTCAATAGCTATGTATAAATGACCACAGAAAATGATGCTGAGCAAAATAAACTCCTAGATATTAAAGAGAGGTTTTACTTTGTGGTTGTTTTTTTTAATGTACTATGTGATTTCTTTTTTCTTTTGTGTTTTCCTCTATTTTTTTGTCCACTGTTGTATTTGATTTCAGTATCCTGTGTATTATATATACATTTATCTTCATTTGGCAAGGGAAACGTAACAATAAAATGGCCCAACAAAGGACAAATGGAAAACCAATGCAATAGCAACACTCACAAGACAACATGTTAGAAATTTACTTTACAACTTGTGAGGAGTATTGGGGTGAAGGAAAAGTGTGAGAAAAATAAGGGAGGGGGTAAAAATTTTGAGATGTTATATACCCACTACCTTACAATTACTGCAACTCCTTCTATATATCACCTTGACAATAAAATTAACTTAAAATGAGCTGCATAATATATAATTTCACTGTATTGGTATAGTAAATATTATTCTATGTGTATTATCTTTTATAAAAATGAATATTTGGCCTGCTAATTTGAGTTACCTCTTTATTTATCAGAGGGACATCAACATGAATGTTATCAAACTATACAATATTGTCAGAATACACTTGCCATTATTTTTTTAAAAACATTATTTTAGTATTGTCTCATACTAAAACAGAAAACAGTTCAAATCTATGGAAACTACTAACTTTGAAAACTCACTAATTGTTAAGAGGACAGAATATATCTGTTCCTCAACATTCCTATGACTACTAACTACTCATTTTCAAATTCTGAACATGCCATACCAGAGACATTCAAAACAGTAACTGTTTGCATTTTAATTAATTCAGCAATAGATGCAGTTTCCAATGAGGCATTACATATTTAAAAGTCAACAGGAAAAATAGACACGTTCTGGTAAAGGATAACACTAGAAGTATCTATAATAATTAATTCCTTAAGAGTAAACATTTCTTCATCAGAGTAAGCTATTATTTCTATGACAATCAATCCCAAATTTTCTTCCATAAAGTCATTCTAGCCCAACAATTTCCAACTTGTAAGGTGCACCTTAAAATTCCCTAAATTCACATCATGACTACTTTATCACTATAGTGAAAAAATACTACACTTATCCTAATGTGATGCCCTTCCTATTGTGGCAAGAATACTACACTAAACTTTGCTACATCATTTTCACCACAGTGGTATTCCTGAGATCAGAACACTTGCAAATATTATTTATTTTTATTTTATTTTATAATTATTATATATATATTATCTATCATAGATATTCAGGAGATCTGTATATATTAATATTAATATTTGAAGATTATGGTTGAAAGCCCACCCAGGCAGGAAGCTTCTTTAGATTCTTACCTCCAATAAAGTCATAAGGAAAAGCCAGACCCAAGAGGCACTGAGGTTCAAGTGGTAGAGCAGTAGCCTGGAGCAAAAACAGGCTCAGGGACAGTGCCCAAGCCCTGAGGTTAAGCCCTAGGACAAAACAAGCAACAAAAACAAAATAAAAACAAACCTCCATCCTAGCATTTTTCTCATTGTATACAGAGGTACATAATTAAGAAAATTTCTTCCTGTGTTATGCATAGGTAGAAAAAAAAAGATGTCACACAATTACTCTCTTCATACCACATTACACCAAAGTCTCAAAAGATTGCTCCTTTTCTATATAAATTAATATAATCAATTTGTTGACAGTTTGTCTAGATTATTCACATTATCTTCTTACACATGAACTGTTGGAATTATCTATTAACTAAGTTCTTATTATACCTCCCTTGAAAGAATATTATATTTTATTTATGAAGGTCCGGTTGTGGGGCCTGAAGTCTGGGCCGGGGCACTGTCCCTCAGCTCTTCAGCTCATGGCTAGTGCTCCACCACTTGAGCCACAGCGCCACTTCTGGCTTTTTTCTTTTTGCTAATGTGGTGCTGAGGAATCAAACCCAGGGCCTCAGGCATGCAAGGCAAGCACTCAACCACTGAGCCACCTTCCCAGCTGAAAGAATATTCTAGTCAATTAGAATGCCAGACTAATTAGTGAATTTGTAAATTAAACCTTTTACTTGAAAAGAATTTTGTAGTATCCTATATAATATTAAATCACAAACAAAAAATATCTATTTTAACTCTAAATTCTAATTTAACCAGGTCTACAAAGTCCTACATTAAATGAACTTTCCTATTTCATCAGGCTTAAACTTTTGTAATCTTTCATCATTTCTTGGCACTCTAACAGAATGATACTTACTTTTTCAAATTTTTGGTTGGGAATCATGAGCTCTCTTGCATCTAGAAATGTTCTGTAATTAAGACAACATTTAAAACACCATTGAGGATTATATATGAGTTGCATTTCAATAGGAAACTTGACTTCTTAAAGCATAATGACAAAATTAGCCCAAATTTCCAACTGTGTATTCCTTTCTTGTTTATTTTTTATTCCTTTCTTGTTTGGTTTTATTGAGACAAAATTATAGTCTTCAAGTTGGCCAAGTTTCTGATCAGTTCACATAACTTGGGAGTGGAGTCCATGGGGTCCATTAAATACAAGATCATGTCATTTTCATATTTTTTTTCTTTTTTGCTATTTTTAAATTTATTATTTTTTATTGGGAAAAATTGTCCAGAGGGATTAAAATTACCTGGGCAGGATAATGCGTACATTTCTTCTGAAGCGTTGTATCCTCCTGCTTTGTTTCCCCTTCCCATCCCTTCCCCTCCTCCTCCCTTGCCCCCACCCAATCCTCCTCCCCACCACCAAAGTTGTAAAGTTCGTTTCCGATATAATGACTTGTATATCTCATTGTTGCAATGGGTCCACCTGTATCCCTATTTAAATGATTTGTTTTTTTCCCTTCCCCTCCACAAATTATACTAACATCAAATACAGTGAAAGCAGGGGTTATGCCATGGGGGAAGGAATACAAAGCAACAAAGAAATAATCTTATAAATGTGTTAGAAACAATCCCATGAAAGAAAAAAAAAAGATTTGAATATATGCCTTAGGGTTCATTTCCCTAACATCAACTTAGCTGACCTATTCTGCTTGACTCAGACATATACTAGTTACTGTAAATAAGGGAGACTATGGGACCTATGTATCTTTGGGCCTGGCTTACTTCAGTTAATATAATTTTTTCCAAGTCTTTCCATTTCCTAACAAATGGGGCAATGTCATTCGTTCTGATGGAGCCATAGAATTCCATTGTGTATATATCACTTTTTCTTGATGCATTCATGTACTGAGGGGCATCTCGGTTGGTTCCATATCTTAGCTATGGTAAATAATGATGCAATAAACATAGTCATGCTGGAAGCTTTAGTGTGGTCTTGTTTGTGAACATTTGGGGAAATGCCTAAAAGTGCGATTGCTGGGTCATAGGGGAGGTCTATGTGGAGTCTTTTGAGGAACTTCCATATTGCTTTCCAAAGTCCTTGAAAAAGTTTACACTGCCAACGACAGTGCAGTAAGCTTCCCATCTGTCCACATCCCCTCCAGCATCTGTTATTAGAGTTCTTGATTATAGCCATTCTAGCTGGGGTGAGGTGGTATTTCAATGCTGTTTTGATTTGCATTTCTTTCATGGTTTGAGAGTTTGAGCATTTCTTCATGTGTTTATTGGCCATCCTTCTTTCCTCTTCAGAGAAATTTCTCTTTAAGTCTTTAGGACATTTATTTATTGGGCAGTTGATTCTTTGAAGATTTGTTGTTGGGGGATTTAATTTTTTAAGTTCCAGGTATATTTTAGATATGAGACCCTTGTATGTTGTATGACTAGTGAAGATCTTCTCCCAATCCGTGAGCTTTCTAGTGATCTTGCAAGCTATGTCCTTTGCTGGGCAGAAGCTCTGCAATTGCATGCAATCCAATTTGTCCAACCTTTTTTTGATTTTTTTTGTGTTTCTGGGTCTCTATTAAGAAAATTTTGGCCGGTGCCAAGGAGACCTAGGGTTTCTCCTATTCCATCCTGTAATTTTTTCAGAGTGTCTGCTTTGACTCCGAGGTCTTTAATCCATTTGAGTTGATTCTGGTGCAGGGTGATAAGGATCTAGCTTTAGTTTTCTACAAGTAGTTAACCAATTTTTCCATCACCATTTACTGAAGAGGCTGTCTTTCTTCCATTCTATTTTTTAGCTCCCTTATCGAAAATTAGATGCCTATGGGACTGTAGGTTCACTTCTGGGTTTTCAATTCTATTCCATTGGTCATCTTGGATGTTTTACATCATATTTCCCTATTTGGATTCCCTTTAAGTTTGCATCTAGTCTTATTGCCCCAGCTAGCATTCTAATACTAAGTTGAAGAGGAGTGGAGAGAGCAGACATACTTATCTATTTCCTGAATTAATAAGAAATGCCTTTAACTTTTCACCATAAAGTATAATGCTGGATGTAGGTTCGTCAATTCTTAGCAGAAAGAATAGCACTGGAGAAATATCAGTTCCAAATTTCAAACTATACTAAAAAACCATAGTAATACAAACAGCTTGGTACTGGCACAAGAACAATCCTGAGGACCAATGGAATAGGACTGAAGACTCAGAAATAAACCCACTGACTTATAGCCACGCAATCTTTGACAGGGGAGCATGTTAATCAAATCAAAATGGATCAAAGACTTCAAAATAAAAGCAGACACTGTGAAAGCATTACATGAAGGATAAGAGAAACTCTAGGGCTCTTTAGAACAGGCCAAAAACTTCTTAATAGGGAACCAGAAACAAAACAAATCAAAGAAAGGTTGGAGAAATGGGATTGCATGAAACAGCAGAGCTTCTGCATGGTAAAGTTCATAGATAGCAAGATCAATAAAAAGCCCACTTACTGGGAGAAGTTCTTCATAAAACAGACAAAGTCTTATATCTAAAATATACTTAGGACTCCAAATCATAAATCCCACAACAACAAATCCTCAAAGGAACAACTGCCCAATAACCTAGTGGGCTGAAGACTTAAAGAAAGACTTCTTTGAAGAGGAAATAAAAAATGTCCATTAGAGACATGAAGAAATACTCAATTTTTCTAGTCATAAATGAAATGCAAATCAAAACATTGAGATTACACCTCACTCCAGTTAGAATGGCTGTAATCAAGAAATGTAATAATGACAGATGCTGATGGGGATATATCTAAAAGGGAACCCTACTGCATTACTTGCAGCTGTTTAAACTTGTTTAACCACTTTGGAAAACAGTATGAAATTTCTTCAAAAGACTCCACCTAGAGCTCCCCAATGACCTAGCAACCCCACTTTTGCGCACTTACCAAAATGATCACAAAACTACCAGCACAACCATGTTTATTGTAGTATTAGTCACAATAGCTATGATATGGAACCAACCCCAATGCCCCTCAGTAGATGAATGGTTCAAGAAAATGTGGTACACACACACACACACACACACACACACACACACACACACACACACACACACACACACACACACACACTGGAATTCTATGCTTCCATCAGAAAGAAGTAAGCCAGACCCAAAGAAACAGAGAACCCATGGTTTACCTTTCTTTGCAAGGATTAGTACATGTCTAGGACAAGTAGAGAAGATCAAAGCTAGGTACATATGACCATACAAGATAATGTTAAGCAAAATGTACTCCAAGTCAGAGACACAATTGTTTTTTCCTTTCTTTCTTTTGTTTTTAGTATGATTATAATGTACTCTATGATCCTTTTGTACGTTATTCCCCCACGGTAAAACCCTGTTTTCACTTTATTTGATTCCAGTGTTCTGCACCATATATATATATATATATATATATATATATATATATATATATACACACATATATATATATGTATATATATACACATATATATGTATATACATGTATATATATTTATTTATATATATATATTTGTAATTTGGGGAGTGGAAGGAATATAGCAGGATGCTTAAATGGGGATGCAGGTTGACCATTGTGATAATGAGATGTACAGGACACTGTGTCGAAAATGAGTTTACAATGTCAGGCAGGGGTTGAGGAGTGAGGAGTTGGAGATGTGGGGAGGGAAAAGATGGCAGGGGAAAAACAAAGGAGGAGGTAACAATGCTGTATAGGAAATGTACTCATTATCTAGTTCTGTAACTCTGAGCCCTCTGTACAGTATTTTTACAATAAAAATATATTAAAAATGTCTACCCGATATAAATTTCCAGTGCTGCCTTCAGAATTGCATTTTCTGCTTATTCTGGCTGTGGTTAGGTCCACCTGCCCAATGGATCAGTAGTCTTCAAGGCATCTTGGTCCTGCAGTGGGACTTGGATTATCCAGTGGTGTTTGGAACCAGGCCAAGGACAGGACAAAACCACTTCCAGGACATGGCTTCGTCATTGCCCATGCAACTAGGATTGCAAGCAGAATTTCTCTGAATTTGACTACAGAAAACAATCAGTGAAACAAAAGGCAAGTCCACCAAACACCTCCCCCCTCCCCCAACCATTTCCTCCTTTCTCCCTCCCTGGGAATGTAGAAAATAATTTTGCATGTTTTGACACACACACAAAATTCCCACCATCTCCCCTGGTAAACTTGGTTTCAAGTCACTAAGTCATGTCAACGGATAATGCTGCATTCATTATTCTGGACAAAATCTTCAGGTTGTTTGATGCTTTAATTTGTTGTTGCTGTTGTTGATGTTGTTGGTAGGGGTGCCTGAACTCTGGGTCTGGGTGCTGTCCCTGAGCTGATCAGCTCAAGGCTAGTGCACTACCACTTTAGCCACAGTGCCACTTCCAGTTTTTTCTGCTTATGTGGTGCTTAGGAATTGAACCAGGACCTCATACATGCAAGACAACCACTCTACCACAAGTCTTCTTCAACCCTAACGATTTAATTCTTTAAAATTTCTTTTTGTCAGTCATGGGCCTTGAACTCAGGGCTTGGGTATTAACATATCCCAGAGTGCTTCAGCTCAAGGGGAGCCCTCTCCCAATTGAGCTACTGTGCCTCTTCCTGTTTGGAGATAAGTGACTCACAGACTTTCATGCCAGGATTTGCTTTGAACAGGTAAATTTTTTTAATATTATTTTATTTTATTTGAGAACATACTGTACAGAGGGGCTACAATTACATGGGCAGGATAATGCATACATTTCTTACCAAGCATTGCAGCCTCCTCCTTTGTTTACCCTTCACCTCCCTTCCCAGCCTCCCCCCTCCCCCCACCCAATTATACCCCCCTCCCCCCCCGACATTGTAAAGCTGGTTTTGACATGACATTTTGTACTTCTCATTGTTGCAACAGGTCCACCTGAATCCTTAAACGACTTGTTTGCCCCCATCTCCTCCACATGTTATACTGACATCAAATATAGTGAAAGCGGGGGTTACACTGTGGGGGAGGGACATACAAAGCAACAAAGAAATAATCTTATAAATGCGTTAGAAACATATGCATGAAAGAAACGAAAACATTAAAATACATATTTAAGGTGAACGGGTAAATTTTTAAATTATATTTCTTCTAGGTGTTTATTGGTACATTACAGTTTTTCTGGAATTTAAAGTTTTCTGTAAACCTTTGTCTTCAAGTAATGCAACAGCATTAAATATTACATTTCGAAGCTATCCTTTAGCACATCCATTTTAAAATTATTATCTTAAGATGAAATTCTAATTCTTTGTAGTAACAACCCATTAAAATCCCAATGGGAAATATGCTAATTTCAGCAGCCTTGACTCTCCTTCCTCTTTTTTTTTTCTCTCCAGTATCTTTTCTTGTTTTGGAACAAGTGTCATGGACTGTCCAACCATTCAAAAGGAAGATTATTCCATTAATTTAATAGAAAAGGAATCCAGCCTGCCTGCATCTCAAGGCAACTTTGAGTATAATGTTAATCTAATAATTCATGTCAGTGGATTTTCAGTCATTTCAAAAATTTTTTCTTTAACCACTCATTAAAGAGGTCCCAAAAAGCTAGAATCAAAAATCATGTTCTTCTTTCTAAGAATGTTTTAAAAAGTAGTGATTCAACAAGACATATTCTATTCTTCCAAGATTCCTATGTGAAGAATTTCTGTTTTATCATAGCCCTTACCACTGATCCCTTCCCTTCAAAGTTGTAGCTTTGTTCAGTTTTCTTGTTTCAGCTTTCATTTTGGTATTAGCCTCAGTAATATCCTTGTAGTATTTGACAATGAAATCCCATTTATTGTTAGAGAGCTCAATTCATATTGCCAAAGGCAGACTCGTGAGCATATCATAAAGCATAAACTATTGAGTATCATTAACATGATCATATGCAAATATTCCATAAATTAATATAAGTACCACATAAATTTGCAACTTCTTAAACTTTTAAAACTGCAAAGTAGTTACTTATCTATGTCATAAAATAATTCAGATCACTGGTAGAAGAGATTAAGCTGGAACTTTTGTTTATATCATTCCCAATATTTTTGTCAAATTTTCTTTTCTCATTAACATTCACCTTAGGGCCTGCTTTTCCTAGCAACAAGTTACAAGTTGATATCCTTGGATTTTAGTCCCCTCTGAGTAACGTCTTTTGTTTCCACCACTAGTTAGTTCCTCATGTTAAATACCTGAGGAAAAACGTCCCATTGTGCCTGCAAGAGTAGTACCCAATTCGACTGTCTGTGCCTACTCTTGCCTTGCTTTGTTTGGGAATGTGTTACCAGAGACAGGGGTATCAGGGATCAGGTAGCTGGAACCATGGTGTTAAGAATTATGGGTAGCAAAATGAGTAGGAGAGAATAGGATAACATGGAAAGGGTAATTATGACTGTAATTGCTGAGTTGTATTGTCAGTAAATTGGGTAGCAGCAACAGCTTTGCAGGGTTTGGGGTAGCTAATACAGGCATCCAGAACAATTTAGCATTGACAAGGAAGCATAGACAAAGTGAAAGATAAAAGTTGTGAGGCATTGTGGGAATTCTTTTCTACCCACGCTAAAAACATGGAGGAGGGTTATTTTAAACTAAAACTACAAAAGATAATTTAAGGTCTTGGTGCTAACAAATCTGTCCAGGTGTTAATACTTTAAACAGAGAATTCAAAGTGGATTTTCTTCATGAATACAGAGATCAAAGGTATTATAATTCTTCTTTCAAAATGCAAATTAAAGGGAAAATTAGTCAGGAGGTAAAATTCATATTGAATGTTAATATTTAAGAGGAAAAGAAGATCCTAGATGGCAGACTAAAGACAAAGCAATATCAGAGCATTATATGTTCAATAATAAAGTAACTTTAATTGAAAAATTGAGCTGGAATGTACACATAAGGCAAAGGCAAGCAATCAGCCTAACACCAACAAAGAAACACCATATTGTATATCTCAGAAAAAGGAACCAAGTTCCTTATCCTTGATTTCAATGATACACACACAGGCGCGTACGCGAGTGCGCGCGCGCGCACACACACACACACACACATACACAAATGTATGCAACAGCTCAATCTACTCACATCGATTCAACATGAATCAAAGATCTTCAAACATTAAAAGTTTGAAGTCATACTCTGAAAACATTACAGCATGGAATAGGAGAAACCCTAGGTCTCCTTGGCACAGGCCGAAATTTTCTTAATAGAGACTCAGAAATACAAAAAAAAATCCAAGACAAATGGGTCAAATGATATTGCATGCAATTTCAGAGCTTTCGCATGGCAAAGGACATAGCTAGCCAGATCACTAGAAAGCCCAGGAATTGGGAGAAGATCTGCACTAGACATACAACGTACAAGGGTCTCATATCTAAAATATAACTGGAACTGAAAAAATTAAATCCCTCAACAATAAATCTTCAAAGGAACAACTGCCCATTAAATAAGTGGGCTAAAGACTTAAAGAGAAACTTCTCTGAAGAAGAAAGAAGGATGCGCAATAAACACATGAAGAAATGCTCAACCTCTCTAGCCATAAAAGAATTGCAAATAAAAGCAACATTTTGGTACCACCTCACCACAGTTAGAATGGCAAAATCAAGAAATCTGATAACAACAGATGCTGGAGGGGATTTGGACAGCTGAGAACCTTACTACATTGTTGGTGGAAGTGTAAACTTGTTCAACCACTGTGGAAAGCAGTACGGAGGTTCATCAAAAGACTCCACATAGAGCTCTCCTATGATCCAGCAATCCAAATTTTTGGGCATTTAACCACATGATCACAAACAAGACCATACTAAAGCTACCGGCACACCTATTTTTTATTGTAGAATTATTTACCATAGCTATGATATGGAACCAACCGAGATGCCCCTCAGTAGATGAATGGATCAAGAAAATATGGTATATATACACAATGAAATTCTATGCACCCATCAGGAAGAATATCATTGCCCCATTTGTTAGGAAATGGAAAGTCTTGGAAAAAATTATATTAAGTGTAGTAAGCCAGACCCAAAGCAACATAGGTCCAATGGCTTCCCTTTTTTGAAATAACTATGCTGAGTCAAGCAGAAAAGGTCAGATAAATTGATGCTAGGGAAATGAACCCCAAGATAAGTATTCAATTTTTTTCTTTCATGCAGTTGTTTCTAACATATTTATAAGATTATTTCTATACTGCTTTTCATGTCTCTCCCCCTGCTTTCACTGTATTTGATGTTGGTACAATTTGTGAAGTGGAAGGGCAAAAACAAATCGTTTAACTAGGGATACAGGTGGACGCATTGCAACAATGAGATATACAAATCATTATGTCGAAAAATTAACTTTACAACTTTGGTGGGGGGAGGATGGTTTTGACCATCTCCTTTCCAGTTGAATTATAGGTGTAGAAGCAAAACGAAATACAAAGCAATACAAACCAGTTCTTACGATACATCATTTTTCTCTGAACATCTTAAAAATAAATTAAGACAACATGAAATAAAAAATCCCTTGATACTATCAAAATTCCAACCTCATTCTTCAAGGAAATAGAAGAGGCAATCCAAAAATTCATATGGAACAGTAAAAAACCCCGAATAGCAAAAACGCTCCTCAATGGAAAGAACACTGCTGGTGGAATATCAATACCAAATTTCTAACTCTACTATAAAGCCATAGTAATCAAAACAGCTTGGTACTGGCATCAGGACCAATGGAATAGAATTGAAAACCCAGAAATGAACCTACAGACCTATAGCCAACTAATCTCTGATAAGGGAGCTAAAATAATAGAATGGAAGAAAGACAGCCTCTTCAGTAAATGGTGCTGGAAAAATTGGTTAACTGCTTGTAGAAAACTAAAACTAGATCCTTATATATCACCCTGTACCAGAATCAACTCCAAATGGATCAAAGACCTTGGAGTCAAAGCAGACATTCTGAAAATATTACAGATGGAATAGGAGAAACCCTAGGTCTCCTTCGCTCAGGCCGAAATTTTCTGAATAGAGACCCGGAAACACAACAAATCAAAGAAAGGTTGGACAAATGGGATTGCATGAAGTTGCAGAGCTTCTGCATGGCAAAGGACATAGCTTTCAATACCAATAGAAAGCCCACAGATTGGGAGAAGATCTTCACTAGCCATACAATGGACAAAGGTTTCATATATAAAATATACTTGGAACTCAAAAAATTAAATCCCCCAACAACAAATCCTCAAAGAAACAACTGCCCAATAAATAAGTGGAATAAAGACTTGAAGAGAAAAATCTCTGAAGAAGAAAGAAGGATGGCCAATAGACATATGAAGAAATGCTCAACCTCCCTAGCCATAAAAGAAATGCAAATCAAAACAACATTGAGATACCACCTCACCCCAGTTAGAATGGCTATAATCAAGAACTCTAACAGCAACAGATGCTGGAGAGGATGTTGACAGAAGGGTACCTTACTTTATTGTTGGTAGGCATGTAAACTTGTTCAACTACTTTGGAAATTAGTATGGAGGTTCCACAAAATACTTCACTTAGAGCTCCCCTATAACCCAGCAATCCCACTTTTGGGCATTTACCCAAATGTTTACAAACAAGACGACACTAAAGCTACCAGCACAACTATGTTTATTGCAACATTGTTTACCATAGCTAAGATATGGAACCAACCCAGATGCCCCTCAGTAGATGAATGGATCAAGAAAATGTGGTATATATACACAATGGGATTCTATGCCTCCATCAGAATGAATGTCATTGCCCCATTTGTTAGGAAATGGAAAAACTTGGAAAAAATTATATTAAGTGTAATAATGCAAGCCCAAAGAAACATATGTCCCATGCTTTCCCTTATGTGCAATATCTCGTATATGTATGAGTCAAGCAGAAAAGATCAGATAATGTGACGTTAAGAAAATGAACCCTTAGAAATGTATTTGAATGTTTTTTTTTCTTTCATGCATTTGTTTCTAACTCATTTATAAGATTATTTCTTTGTTGCTTTGTATGTCCCTCCCCCACTGTATAACCCCTGCTTTCACTATATTTGATGTTGGTATAATTTGTGGAGGAGATGAGAAAAACAAGTCATTTAAGGATACAGGTGGACCTGTTGGGACTATGAGAAGTACGAGTTGTCATTTCGAAAATGAACTTTACAACTTTGGTGAGGGGAGGGGGGAGATTGGGTGGGGGAGAGAGGGAGGCTGGGAAGGGATGTGAAGGATAAACAAAGGAGGAGGCTGCAATGCTTGATAAGAAATGTACTCCTTATCTTGCTTATGTAATTGTAACCCCTCTGTACAATATGTTCACAAAAAACATTAAAATTAAAAAAGAAAAAAAAAACCTAAGTTTAAAACATCCTTCTAAACAAGTTAAAGAAATAATGAGAACAAGTATTTTTAGAATAATTTCAGAGAGCTTGAACTCAGGGCCTGGGTTCTGTCTCTGAGATTTATTACTCAAGACTAGTGCTGCCACTTTAAGCCACAGTGCCACAGAAAAGTCTCACCAATTTTTCTCTCCAGACTGGCTTTGAACTAGGATCTAGAGGTTTCAGCTCTCTGAGTAGCTAGGATTATAGGCCTGAGCCCCTTGCACCTGGCTAGAATAATTGCTTACCTGAGACAGAGGCTAGTTAGTATTAAATGTCAATCATGTTTAACTTTGTAAAATAAAGTTAACTGAAATGCCTTCCACTAGAAATAAGGAATTGAATGTGCAGATGCATTACAAAGTTCTTACCAAAAGCTACATATTTTCCTTTTTTTTCTTCCAAAATTGTTTGCTTTCCAGAATCATACCTTATCTTTCCTTGCTGGTTTCTTTAGTTTATTTCATACATGCCCACAGCTCTTTCAACTATCAGTTCTTATGTTAAGACCTTGCTAATATCTATTTTCAGTCCAAACTCCTTGTATGTACCTCTCATCCATATATTCAAGTGACATAAAAACTTGTGAAACAGTAAATATCTCTTATCATTACTGGATATTAAAGTGTAAGTAAAATTTAAGAAAATAAAGAATACCATAAATAAACATAACATGATTTTAATAGTAATGCTAAACATAAATAAAACGTTGATTATTTTCCCGAGCAATTTAATAAAAACCTCAAGGAAAAGTAATCAACTTTTTTGAGGGCTGATATTATGTTTAAAATTAGGACCTAACCTTGTCACTTAGGCTTTTTCCCTTAAGGGTGGTACTCTGTATTTTAACGACAGCTCCCTTCCAGTTTTATTTGGGGGATCATAGAGAGAAAAGAATCCCATGGAATATAAATTATTTGTGTCCCTATCTTGGGGTTCATTTCACATAACATCCTCTTATACAGTTATATGGTACCATGTACTAGTTACTCCAAGTAAGATTAACCATGGGACCTATAGTTATTTGAGCCTGGCTAATTTCACTTAATATAATTGTTTCTGTGTCTTTCCATTTCCTAGCAAATGGGGTGATGTCATTCTCTCTGATGGAGGCATAGAATTCCAGTGTGTTTGTGCATGTGTGTGTGTGTGTGTGTGTGTGTGTGTGTATCACATTTTCTTGATCCATTTATCTACTGAGGGGCATATAGGTTGGTTCCATATCTTAGCTATGGTAAATAATGCTGCAATAAACATAGTTGTACCAGTAGCTTAGTATGGTTTTTTGTGATCATTTGGATAAATACCCAAAAATGTGGACTGCTGGATCATAGGGGAACTCTAAGTGAGGACTTAGAAAACATTATATCAAGTGAAGTAAGCCAAAACCAAAGAAACATTGCTCCTATGTTTTCCCTTATTTGCAATAACTATTACATGTCTGGGGCAAGCATAAAAGTTCAAAAGCTATGTACATACGACCAGATAAGATGATGTTAAGTGAAATGAAACCCACGATAGGGTTTATAATCTAACAAGTGTTTTTTTATTCTTTTTATGTTCCTCCCCCATGGTTTAACCCTTGTTTTCACTATATTTAGTGTTGGTGCCCTGTATCTTGTATACACCCTTCTCTAGCTTGTGGAGCGGAAGGGAAAAAACAAAATAGATAAATAGTGATACAGGCTGACCCATTGTAACAATGAGATGCACAAGACACTATGTTAAAAAAAAAGAGCTTTACAATATAGGCGGGGAAGAAGGGAAGGGAGTACAGGGGATTGTAGTTGTGGAGGTGGGAGGGGAGAGTAGGGGAAAAACAAAGGAGGAGGTAACAATGCTTGATAGAAAATGTATTCATTAACTTACTCATGTAACTATAACCCCTCTACACAGCATTTTTTAAAATTAAAACCTCATTTAAAGAACAGAAGTTGTGCCGAACACCTGTGGCTGACCCCTGTAATCCTAGCTACTCAGGATGCTGAGATCTGAGGATCATGGTTCAAAGACAGCCCTAGAAAGAAAGTCTGTGAGACTCTTATCTCCAATAAAACCACTAGAAAACAGATACTGGCGCTGTGGCTCAAGGGGTAGAGCACTCCCCTTGAGCTGAAGAGTGCAGGAACATCGCCCAAGAACGGAGTTCAAGCCCCACGACCGACAAAAAAAAAAAAAAAAAAAAAAAAAAACAGGTGTCATGTACACCAAGTATAGTAGCTCCATCTGTAATCCCAGCTGATTGGGAAACAGAAATGACAAGGATCTTGGTCTGAGGCAGGCCAAAGAAATAACTGCCAAGACAGCCATCTCAACAAATGAGCTGGCCATAGTGGTTCACATCTGTAATCCTAGCTAATTATGTGGGAGGCATAGGTAGCAAAGTCTTAGTCAATCTAAGATCTGACCAGGGCAGAAGTTCAAGACCTCAAGTAAATAAAATGGACTAGAAGTATGGCAAAAGTAGTTGAGATGCTTGGTGCTATACAAAGTCCTGTCTAGCAAGCAGAGAACCCCTGAATAGAACCCTAGTAATATTCCTTTCTTCCACCAAAAAGCCTAAATAACTTTGTCCTATTTGAACATCTAATTTCAAGGCCACTGACAGATCAGAGATGATGAAATTATCTTAAAAATTAGGTTTGCAAAAGAGACAAAATTCTTTAGGTTTTGAAAAAAATTGAAAAGGTAGGAAAATGCATGTGATATTTGTTAGCTCCATAATTCTTGAAAACATAAAATGTACCCAAGTATTTAATGTATATCCACATGTGTGCATATATCCTTGTATGTATATATATATATATGTGTGTGTGTGTGTATAATCATATATATATATATACATACATATATATGTATGGTTCATCTCTTTTCTGTGTAGCAAATGGTACAAATGAATCTGTACAATCACTACACAAAGGCATGCATAGACAAAGAGAATGAGCAGAGAACTCATACTCAGGAATCTATGGTTAGCCCATAACCTGAAAATCTTTTACATCAGTTTGCATGTGTCAGTTACTGCAGTACAGGGACAATACGATGGCAATGAGATACCAGGCAGATGAAATGATAAATGAGAGATACAAATGGTACAATATTAATTCTGATGAGTAAGAATAATTTCCAGTGTGTGTGTGTGTGTGTGTGTGTGTGTGTGTGTGTGTGTGTGTGTGTGTGTGTGTGTGTGTGTGTGTGTGTGTGTGTGTTACATTTACTTGATTCATTTCTCTTTTGAGAAGTATCTGGGCTGATTCAGTAAGCATGGTTGTGCTGAAACCGTTACTATATCCTGGTTTGTATTCTTTCCGGTAAATGCCCAGGAGTGGAGTTGTTGGATTATATGGAAGTGGGTAGTCAAAAGAGGAGTGAAGTGGGAAAAGGCAGAAGATTGAATAGGAGAAAAGGTGTAAAATGCAGAGAGGAATCCAGTAAATATCTTATAAAATTAAGAAGAGTGAAGGAAGAGCTGTATAAGGGAGGTATGGAGGGATGGATGAGAATGTTGAAAGGGTTGGCATTGATCAACGTGTATTGTACGCATAAACTGCTTTGTTAAATGATAACTGCTTTGCTACTCAAAATAATAATTAAAAAATCATGTCACTAAAATATTATGCAATTAGAAGCAAAGCATGAGAATCTGCTCAGATAATCTCTAGGGTCAATAAATCTTTTTTGGTTAGGATAAGTTTTAGAACAACACTAATGATACATATCATTTGAAGAAAATTTAATGATTTCCAGCTATTTAAAATAATCATTTGTGAAGACATGGCTCAAGTGGTCGAGTGATACTTAGTGAGCAAAGCTGTAAGATAATGAATTCAAGTCTCAATATCGAACAAAATTAAAAACAATCAGTATAATTCAGGCACTTTCCAGGGCACTAGTAGCTCATGCATTAATCCTACTTTAAATCAGAAAGCATAGCTCTGGGGATCTCAGTTCAATGTCAGCTTAGATAGGAACGTCTGTGAGAGTCTCATCTCCAATTCACTGTCAAAGAAAGCTGGAATTGGACTCATGGCTCAAGTGGTAGAATTCTAGCCTACAGCAAAAAGCTCAGGGGCAGAACCCAATCCTTGTGTTCAAGCCTTAGAATAGTGCATATACATCACAAACAAAGTAAGTCACTCAATTTCTCAACTTTCCATTTCCCTAATTCTAACTCTAATTTTGGACAGAACCCTAAGAGTAATCTTGATGATAATAGTAACCCAATCTTAAAATTAATGGAAAATCCTCCTGTTTAGATACATTCTAACAGATATTCATTGCTTTTGAAATGATTTGCAGTTTGCTCCAAATACTAGATTCCATGACTTGGACTATGAAATCGTTCCCTGTTATGAATCATTAACCTCAAATCTTCATATTATGAAAACTATCTCAGTTTCCACTGATCTTAACGTTTACTGAACTCCTATATCTCCAAAAAGAAGTTGCAGGTTTATTTAAAATCTACTTTAGTACCTAACCCTAACTATATATAAACCTTACTAGAAACCTAACTCTAAATTTAACCCTATTCAACCTTGAATAGGAAACTTAGGAAAACTCTTTAGTTTTTGTTAAATTTCAAACTTATTATACTTGAAAATGTTAGCAGAAAACTCAGTTTTACTGTAAAGCTTACCCTTCCCTAAGCCTAAGTCTAACCTGAACTAGAACAGTAACCCTAACCCTAGAATTAATAGCCTTTGGATTCTAAAAGCCATACAAATACATTAGTTTTTATTCATCCTAACTTTGATTCAACTCATCTTTCTAAAAACAGTTTGTAGTTTTACTCAGTATCTTGCCATTTTTGTAACCCGAAACCTAACTGGAATATTGAGACTAACCCTCACACTAATCATACCCTAATCTTAATATTATTAGCACTTTCTTATTTCACATTCATCTGAATTCTAACTAGACTTGTTATTTGAAGATTTACTTTCAGTTTGGCCCTAAACTTTCCATTTCCCTAAGGCTAACTCTAACTTCAGCTGGAACTGAAACCTAACTTTCACTCTAATGATAGTCCAATTCTAATGTTTAAGAAAAAAACTCTAGTTTTTAATCATTCTAATGGATACTCCAATTTCACTCAGGAAATGCATTTCAATTTGCCCTAATTCCCACAAAATTTTTGACTCTACCTCTGAAGTTATCTTGTTCCCTAACATGAAGTATTATATTATTTGTCCTCAAATTCACTTATCAGGAAAAATACTGTAGTTTCCAATGATCCTACCTTTCCCTGAATCCCTGTACCCTAAAACAATTTCAAATTTACTTGCCATCTAATCCATTACTTAACACTAACTCTTAAGCTAAACCTGGCTTGAAAACTCTCATTAATCATTATAAGAATGATCACTGAGAAATAAATATAATGATAATGCTCTAGTTACTATTCAATCTCTCATTTTTGCTCCTACTTGTTAGTGAAAACTGAATTTTTTTTGGTCAGTCATGGGGCTTGAACTCTGGGCTTGGGCGCTATCCCTCAGCTCTTCAGCTCAAGGCGAGCCCTTTACTGCTTGAGCCACAGCACCACTTCCAGGTTTTTGGGTGTTTAATTGGAGATAAAGAGTTCTCGTGCACTTTGCTGCCAAGGGTGGCATCCAAATGCAGTCCTCAGATCTCAGTCTCCTGAGAGGATAGGATGACAGGCATTGAAAAGTATGTTTTGCTGGGTGCCAGTAGCTCATGGCTGTCATCCCAGGTACTCAGGAGGTGAGATAAGAGGACTGGGCAGGAAAGACCCTGAGACTCTCATCTCCAACAAACCACCAGAAAACTGGAAGGAGTGCTGTGGCTCAAATAGTAGAGTACTTGCCTTGAGCTGAAGAGCTCAGGGACAGCACCCAGGCCCAGCATTCAATCTCACAATCGAAAAAATGAAAGAAAGTAAAACATCTTCGCTGCAAAGATGTGGAGGTGTGTGTGGGAGGGTGCTGTGATTGAGAGACCAGGTGCTGGCCTCACTTTACAGACATTCTAAGAACTCCCCAAATTTGCACCTGTTTGAAGCCACAGTAGAATGGATGGTGTCTTACCAAAAATTCAAGTGGTCAAGGCCTATGGCAGGCAGGGAGTGGGCAAATGGGTGCAGGGGTGGGATTGTTGTGTCTGTATTCTCCCTAATGAAGGATGGATTTGGATGCTGGGGGTCAAAGTCTGAAGTAAAGGGTTGCAAGAAAGTTTGTGGTCTGATGAAATGGGTTTTCTCTGGGTATATGAAGATGGATGATGTCTGGCACCTCTGGTGGCTCACAACTGTTATCCTAGCTACTCATAAATCTGAAATGTAAAGATCATGGTTCAAAGTAGCTTGGGCAGGAAAGTCTGTGGGTCTTGATATCCAATGAGCCACCAGAAAACAGAAAACGTCACTGTGGCTCAAAATATAGAGTGCTCATCTTCTGCTGAAGAGCTGGAGACAGCGCCCTGACCCAGAGTTCAAACCCCATGACCAACATTAAAAAAAGGGGTTGGCTGAGTTTTTGACATTGCAGTGTGTGCGGTAGGAAATTCCATGCTGGGTTCTGAGACATTCCAGATATGAGAGGCTCAATGATGTGTCTACAGTTAGTCTGAGTATGATAGTGCCATCTTCTCATGGGTTGGATGTGATCCTAATAGAGGGAGTTCATGGTTTTGTTCTCAGGAACTTCTAAGGGCTTGGAATATTTGTGTGTGTGTGTGTGTGTGTGTGTGTGTGTGTGTGTGTGTGTGTGTGTGTGTAATTTTACCTCGTCTTTTTCTGTCCCTTTCCTGGTTGCTGGTCTGCCTCTTTCTGATCTCAGATGGTGCCTATCCTTCACACCGACCTTGCTTTAGCCACCTATTAGGGTCTACAATGAGTCCTAAATTGCCACAGTCCTGTGTTCCAACTTTTCTCTGGCGCACAAGTCTGGCTGTCCCAATATTTGGTCACCTTCAGCGGATTCTGGGTCAGTGATGCCAGCTGGCATAGGGTCTCCTCTGCCGGAAAGGGAGGGCCTCAGTCATGTGATGTCCTATACTTTTCCTCAACTGGGCCTCTGACTTCATATCCCTCTCATCAGGCTGGCAGTGGAGTGTGGAATGGGGGATTGCTGGTGGCTCTGGCCAACTCGAACTTGACAGCTGACTGAAGACTGCCCAAGCAAGGAGGATCCAGTGCTACATGGGAGGTGAGGGCAAGGTGGCTTGGAAGTATAGGTCAGTTTCTAGGAAATGTAAACGTACTTTATCACAGGACAGTCTATCTTCTGGCCCCAGCTGTGCCCCTCAGGTCCTTCTAGGCAATTCCAGGTGCTCAGAATACAGAGGCACAGACTTTAGATTCCAGGGCCAGGGAACTGGGGGAATGAGAGACTGGTATGGCCAATACCTCATTGTTTTGGGGTATTAGTGTTGTTCCCGTTAGTGGGATTCCTGCAGTTCTCTTTGAGTGTTCTCAGCCTGCTCACGCCATTCCTCCCTTTCTCTTTGAGTATTCGCAAGTTGTTCATGCAAATCCTGTATCAGTTTTTGAGTAGCTTCCTCACACTTATGATATTCCTGTATAAGCTTTTGGGATGCCTCCTCTCTATCCCTTTCACGCTCATACAGAGTCCTTTGTAAGTTGTCAAACTTCTCATTTATCATGTTTGCCAGCAGTGTTTGTAGAGCTATTTGGGAACTCACCTCTGGATTATTCATTATCTGTTCTGACCCCTGTTTATCAAGATTGGGAATTGAGATATCCGTATTTGCCATTTTTCTGGTGTTTTTCCGGCTTACTCTGCCCATTTGAGATGAAAATAGCACCAGTTTTGTGTATCTTAAGGCAGTTTTGTGTATCTTAAGGCAACCATCAATCAAAGTTTGCATTTGTACAGTCAATAGTCTACAGATACAATCTAGTTCAACAGATACATCTATTCAACATCAAACAACTATATGTTAATGGGCTTCGAACCGCAGACAAGAATTTGGAAAACCAGAAATTAGTAGGGTTAGGGAGAGATGCGGGTAAAAAATAGGAATAGATTGGTGTGGGGAGGCATAGGTAGAGTTAACTATGTCCTAATCCCAATGCAGAAAATAGGTTGGGTAGGATGCAAGTAGAGAGAGAGAGAAAAAAAGAAGAAAGGGAAAGGGAAATGAAAAAAGACCAGAAAAAAATAGAAACGTAAAAATTAATATTATTTTGGAGATTAAAAGACCATCTATTTAGAGAGGAATGTGAGTATATGAAGGGGAGGGAAGGGACATAGTGGAGAAGTGAAAAACTGAAAAAATGCTTAAAATATTATATAGGTATAAAGAGGTAGTACTGCTATTAAGGGATTTAAGTATCAGAGGTTTTGAATTGAGTAATAAATTTGTGGATTAAGTGTTTACACAATGGGGGATAGGGTCTACTAGTTAACCACGGGTTTATCTGAGGATGTGCAGGACAAAAGCTAAGTCACATAAAGAAGATCAAAAGAGAGGAAAAGGTGAAAAGGATAAGAAAAGGAGAAAAAAGGTCAGAAGTTCAGTAGAGCTAGACAAAAAACAAAAAGATAGTTAAGAAAGAAAGAAAAAGAGAAAGAAGACAAGAAAAGAAGGAAAACGCACATTCACGTATTCCTAAAATAAAAATTATAAGAGGAAAAAAAAGTTACTGGAAAACAATAATTTTTTCAAAAAAGACAAAAATTAAAGATTAATAAATTTTTTTAAAAAAAATTTTTTTAAAAAATTAAAAAAAAATTTATATATATTAGGTACCAAAAAAAGAAAAGGAAAAAGAAAAAGAAAAGAAAAAGAAGAAGAAAAAAAAAGCTCTTTGATTTTTTTTATTTTTTTGGGAGGGGTGGGAAGAATCCTGTATCTCCCTTTTGTCTGTAACCAGCCTCTTTTTGGAGTCTCTGGTCAGCTTGAGGTCTTGTGGCTTGATTGGTTTCATAAGTCAGTTTGTTGGAACAGGCAGAAAAATGCTCTGCTTTACCCAAAATTTTGAGATCCCCCTCCCAGATTAGTTTAATGGGAGGGTGATCTGCTTTGAGAATCACAAAAGAGGGGGATGCAGTGGTGAGGCTAGACTCTGGGTAGATTTGAGGCCTTTCAACAAACAGTAGCTTTTCCATGGGGCTATTTTGTGAAAAAACTCACAGAGCCCAGCCTGGAGCCTTTCTCAGGGTTTCTGTTTTTCAATTGATTGTTGAGGCTGCTAGAGGGAGGGGCAGCCTCTGGCTCTGTTTACCCAGTGAGGAAAGCCACTCCAATGGCTGGCGCCTGAGCTGGGTGACTTTTCCCTGGATGGAGCTGAGTCTGGCAGGTCACTTCGCTGTTAAGTTCTTACGACCTGCTAAATGACTTGTTTTACTCCAAGGCCTTAGTTGGAGCTTGCAGCTCCTCCAAGCTTTGTTGGTATCCAAGATGGAGATCACCGGTGCTGTGGGGGGAGGGGTGGCCTTCCCTCCTCTGCTCCCTGAGAAGGAGTGAGGACGTCGGGCTTCTACTCACGCTGAGTCTTGGATCCTGGGTCGTCTCTGGTCTGCAAACTGCAGGATGAAGATGTCCGCTCCTTGTCGGTTCTTGCTGGTGTTGTGTAGAATCTGCTTGTCCACTGCGTCTGGCTCCTTCATCCTGGACTCTGTGTGAGTGCTCAGGTATAGCCCTGGCTGCGGTCTCAGCCGGGACCCTGCTGCCGCCGCCGCGGTGGCTGATGGCAAGCGCTCAGATGTGTCTTCTTGCCTTGGCTTTCCCTCTCTTGTCTAACTCTCTGTCCTGTGATGGCACACTTGGTGTGATTCTCTGGCTTAGGACTCTTCACTGGAACTCTAAAACTGCTTTCTATGAGAGAGATTATTCAGAATCCAGCTTCTCCTCCGCCATCTTCCCGGAACCCCTACAGTAATATATTCTGATTTATTACTTTATTTGTAAAAGATTTTAAACATTTTTCTTTTCTGCTGAAGTTTAAGTTCTTAAATAGTATCATCAAAATATATTCCTTGGTTACTTGGTGCAGTTTTTTATAAAGTTTTTAACTAATGGCTTCTAAGAATTCTTAATTGCTATATTATCTGTTTTAATTTTAATTTCAATATAATTTTATTTAAAGGTAATGTACAGAGGGGTTACAGGTACATAATTAAGGTAATGAGTACATTTTTTTGGAAGGAATATTGTTATCCCCTCCATCGATTTTTGTTTTGTACACTCAATTACTGATGCTTTTGCTGTTGGTATTGTTCAAATGTACTTTTGCTTTCTTTGTTCAAACTTTTTTATTATAAAATTAATATAAAAAGGGTTTACAGTTACTTAAGTCAACTAAAGGGTACATGTCATTTTATTTTCTATATTTCAAATTTTGGTCTTAATTAATTATTTTCTTGTTTTTGAAGATAATTCTTTTTTCAGAGTTTAGGATTATTTCATTTAATTTTGCATGATTTTTACACATGTAAATTATTCACATATATGTTACTTTTAAAATATTTAACATGTGAATATTTAATATAATTTTCTTAATTATTATATGGTTGGTGAATTTACATAAATTGGTTTTCTTATAGTTCTAAACATATTTTTCCCGGTAACAAATAATTACTTTATTTTCAAGAATCACATACTATATTAAGAAAGGCTTCATTTCCTGGTCACTTTTTTGTAAATATTTGTACTTGAATTAAAAAAAAAGTTTGAGCTGGGCATGGTGATTTGGGTCTTCCATTTATTACCTATGGTAGGAACTGTGAATAGGGTTTGTAATTCGGGAGATCCTGAAAAACTATGAGACCTTATCATAAAAATATCCAGAGTGAAATGATTTGAGATATAGCCACCCATAGCGAGATATAGAGCACCTGGTTATCATATTCTAAATCTTGAGACTTAAACACCAGTAATATTAATCTTTTGTCAAAATTAAAGGATACATGTTTCAAAATGTTTATTATTTAAAACTTATTTACAAAGGTTCTCATGTCTTCTATTTCTTAATTTTCCATTTACTTAATCTATAAGAATCCAAGTATATTGTGATTATTTGATTTCTACAAAATGCTTAAATAGTATGAGCAATATTATGATTTCATATATTAGTCTTTTTTTACTATTTGTGAAAATTTCCTCTATTTAATATTATAATATCAATATTCCAAATGTGTGTATGTGGTATGTGTGTGTATGTGTGTGTGTGTGTGTGTGTGTGTGTGTGTGTGTGTTTATGTGGTTTTTGTGTGTGTGTGCTTTGTGTGTACCTTTGTAATGCTTGGGAGATCACACCATTATTTCACATATGCTAGGTCAAGATTTTACCACTGAACTATACTGTGTAGTTATAATGTAATTAGTGTTTTAAATTATGACTTTAAAATTTTCATTCCTAGTATGTTTTTTCAAAATTATATATGATTAAATGTGATCCATTTTCTATCCATGTTAGCAATTTGTATTGTTATTTTATTGTTATTTAGAGTATTTCCACTGTTTTTTCACTTCCAAATTCTTGTGTTTGTTATTGATAAAGGTTTTACTTTGCTTCTTTTCTCTCTTCATTCTTTTTGCCTTTAGAGTTTACCTATTGTTTCTTTTATTTCTTTGGAAATTAATTATCATATTGCTATTACAATTTATTTACATTGTAAGAGGTCTATAAAATGCTTTATTTTCTATTTTGTTTTTCCTATCTTCTCTGACTCTCAGTCCACACTATTAGCTGGATTAAAAAGAACTTGATTAAGGACCCTTTGATTATTTTCCTCCTTCTGTTCTCTGAAGTCTTTCTGTTTTTGAAACACAATAACAATGACATACAGCTCCTAGGTGGTCCATCATTCTATCCCCTTTCACTCTTCTCTGTAGTCGTTATCATTCACCTTTATTATTCTATAGTGTTATCTAAATCTTAAGTCATTCCTAAATTAATTTTAGTTGTTTTAAGCATTCTCTAAAGACATTTTTCACTATATAATATCTGGGGTCTTGTGTTTTCACAAGGTGCAAAATATGAGTGACTATCAAACATCTAGATATCTGTAGAATATTGGTCCACCAACTCAATAAACTTGTATGTAAATTCAAGGAATACAGGTCAATCAGAACAATCTTGTAAAATGGTGCAGCTTGAGCACTCTAACTAGATTTGAATTTTATTACCATGTTTATTAGTGAAAGAACCGACACATAGAAGAATGTAACAGATTTATCAAAAATAAATTCTTAGTTTTATTGTCAATTGATTTTGAAAATGATGCCATGACTTAATGAAATAAAAATAGAATATTAAATGGGTATATTGGCACTACTGCCTCTCTAGTTTTAAAGAATGATCTTAGACTACTACCTCAAACCATATACAAAAATTTTTAAATAAAAAATGATTATCAAACTAAATGTGAGTTGTAAAATCCTACAAAACAAACATGTAAAAATTCATGACAATGGATCAGTAACGGTTTCCAAAAATTTGACATGGAAAGCATTAGTGGCTAAATAAAAACAAGAATAAACTAATATCAACTGATGACCTTTCTTAATTCTATGAAAGTAGTGAAAACATATCCAACAGATAGAGGGTACATATTTGTTAATGCTACAATGTTAGTGCTACAGTGATCCTGAATCTTAAGTACTATTATATCTTCTAATTCTGTATAAATTTTTTCCGAACAGGATATTTCTATAAAGAACATATGTAAATTAATAGTCATTAGGAGGAGTATATGAATTAAGCTCCTCTTTAGTATCTAAGAAAAAAGAAAAAGAAAATTCAGTAGTATGACCATAATATAAAAAGATGACACAAAATATAGTAATGCATTTGTGGAGAAATTGATATACTTCGTATAGTAGAATGATTTGTGTAATACTGCAGTCATTTTATTAAGCAATTTTTCAAGTCTTCAAAAGGTCAAAGAGAATTGTATATGTTCTAGCTATTACACTTCTATGTATGTATTAAAGAGAAGTAAAAAACTTGTATGGATCGGGAATGTAGTTCATTGACTGTGCACTTGGACAGTATGAGTGAGAACCTGAAATAATTCCTCAAAACTAATTTTGAAAAGACACCTATAGAAAATGTATGCTGGACAAATTCCTGTAACTCAATTTTATATCTATTTTAATATCTGTTCTAAAATTTATAGCATTTCTATTTGAAGAAATCCAAGTTTGTGAAAATTAGGCTTGGAAAACCTATGAGTGTACAATTCACTTCCAAAGCACTAAAATGTATACAATGAAAGGAGATAATATATTGTATGTGAATTTCATGTCAGCAAAAAAATAAACCTATAGTTAAAAATTCTTCCTACAAATTGCAAAATACCTAATGTTTTTGGTGTTGGCTAAAAATTCTTTGTAAACTGCAGTTTCTAAAACAAAGATGTGATTTCTGTTTATTTTGAGTTTTTTGTCTGTTTTTATACTTTATGCAGAGATAACCCAATCAAAAAATGTATGTGATAACTGGAATATCTAGGAATTATACATCACTTATACGTAATTGATAACCTTTTCTGGAAGAAACTTTTAGCAAATGATAGAAAACACAAATCTATGCATCTGCATTTTTTGATATCCATATGTTACTTGCTCAATCCAATTGCTTTTCTCTACTTTGCTAGAAAAAAAGTATTCTCAGGATAAGAGCCAATAACGTGAAAAGAAACAAAACATACAATCATCTTGATTTATTTGTGACAAAAACAAATGAAATAAAACAATTCCACTTAAGCGACTCCATTATTAGTATTTATGAAGATGATTCTGAATGCCAACATCCATTGAATTTTTGGAATTTCAATTTCTACGAACATATGAAAATTAGAATAAGAAAATAAATATAGTTTTAGAGAAAACCAGCCTTGGAATAATTTTCTTAATTGTTTTGAAATTACAAAAGAATTAATACCATTAAAATTATCCTTTCCTATGGAATTCATTTAAAAATGTTTATCATTTATTATAATTTAAATACCAAGCAAGAGTAATTTTACAGATTAATTACAAATATTGTATTACTATCATAAAATAGAATAAAAGACAGTCCCAATATATTATCATTATTCTTAATTTTAAATCATTACCTAAATATCTTAAACAATCTAAATAGTCATGTCTTTAACATAGACGTAAATATTCTATACGTTTTACCTAACATTTTCCATTGGCATGTATTCATGTTTCTAAGAAATGTTCACAGCAGGTAAAAGATGCTTCTGTGAAATTAATGAGATATATTTTGTTGGTCTAGATGTTGTTTGCAAGGTTATGCATTGTCCCTAAGCCATTTTGTGTTCAAAGCCAGCACTCTACAACTTGAGGTATAGAGCTAATTCCTGGTTTTAGTGGTTAATTGGAGAATCTAACAAGTACTTTTCTGTCTGGGCTAGTTTCAGAAACAATTCCAAGACCTCATTACCCAGAATAGCTCGAATTATAGGTGTGAGTCACTGGCACTTGGTTTAATGTATATTTTTAATTTTAATTATGTTTCAAGATTTTTTTATGGGTTTTTATGTGGACATCTAATTTTTCTTTTTCCTTTTTTATTTTTTTTATTTTGTTTTTAAATTTTATTTTATTTTATTTGAGAACATATTGTACAGAGGGGCTACAATTACATGGGCAGGATAATGCATACATTTCTTACCAAGCATTGCAGCCTCCTCCTTTGTTTACCCTTTACCTCCCTTCCCCGCCTCCCCCCTCTCCCCACCCAATTATACCCCCCTCCCCCCCCACGCCGACATTGTAAAGCTGGTTTTGACATGACATTTTGTCCTTCTCATTGTTGCAAGAGGTCCACCTGATGTTTCAAGATTTTTGTTTCATTATAATGTACATCGTTCTACACATAAATTTAGATATATGTATGTATTTCTGATGACAATCTCTAAAAATGTATGTCTTTCTACACATTATATATATATATATATATATATATATATATACATTTCTGAAGACAGACTCCTTCTAAAACTTCTTATGCTACTATTTTTTTACCTTTTTATTTCAAAGATATACAGTATGTTTTTCCAAAAGTTTCCTAGAATAAAATATCTAATATTTCAATAGAATGTAGCGTTTATTACTCTTAAGGGAATTTTAGATATACACATGATATTGTAGTATATTACTTAAAATAATTCTGTTCAAACTCAAATATTTGTGTGTAGTGGTGAGGAGAGAGGAAGTTAATTCATACTTGTTAGGAAATTGCAATACTTCAAAAATGTATTCTATAATATGTTATAAGCAAACAGCCAAGCTACCTGTTTTGGTTTAGTTTTTTGGTTTCTTTGTTCAAAATTTTAATATGGATGCATGCACAGTGATTAACATTAAAATTATTAATCAAAAGACAAAAGGAATAATCGCAAAATCATAGATACATATCAGAGTTTCAATAGCTACCACTTATGATTCTAATAATAATTTTGATGAGGATAATGATGATCACAGAGTATCCTGATAATGACAATATTGTGATTGAAAAGGAAAAAAACTTTACACATTTTTGAATCTATATTTCCCATATTAAATATATAGTAAAAAATAGCGTTGAATTACATACAATAAGAATAACAAGAGGAGAGTTTCAATATCAAGAAATACTATCACATAAATGGGTAGAGACAGTAAAAACCCTAATGTTATTCCTGAAGTCTCTCTAATGTATACACACTTTTCTTTGTGGTATTATTTTCTTATAAATAAAATTATTTATTTCCACATTTTGATGGACTAAGGTATAGTTTTCAGCTTAGTATGATTAGTTCAAAAACATTCTCCTATAGATACTATTCAATAACCAATGTTTCCAATGATATATTAAGGGTATGTTCTTCAATACATCTGAAAAAACATGACACTATTTATTTTTACATAGTACCACTTATATAACTGTAGTTACCTTAAAATGACATATACCTTAGAGCAAGGAGGTAAAATTTATTTTTATTTCTGCAGGAAACAATTTGTGACTTTATACCAACAAACTGAATTTGAGTCTTTCCTTATTTGTAAGGTAAGGTGGAAAATGTAAGGACTCTTCAATTTTCTTTTTTCCTGCTCTAGAAGTCAACCCATATATTCTTCATTATTTCTGGTAGATTACATCAATTTATAGATGAGAAATGTAAGGCCAACAGTCAATGTAGTGAGTAAATAATGATACTAGAATTTGTGTCTGAGTTATTCACTCTGTGTGCTTACAAAGAGAGTAATTTGGTGATGGAAGGGACCAATATGAAAAGACTATGGGGAAAAAGCATACTTTGGATATGGTTGTTTTAGGACTAGGTGACAGTGTTGAGTAAATGAAACAGGCTGGTGTCAGGGGCATAAAAAAGGAGTATATAGAAATCATTTGAGTGGGGGCTGGGAAGGTGGCTCAGTGATAGAGCGCTTGCCTTGCATGCATGAGGCCCTGGATTCGATTTCTCAGCACCACATAAGCAGAGAAAAAATCCGGAAGTGGTGCTGTGGCTCAAGTGGTAGAGTGCTAGTCTTGAGCTGAAGAACTGAGGGACAGCGCCCAGGCCCAGAGGTCAGGCCCCACGAATGCACCCACCCAAAAAATAGAAATTATTTGAGTGACAGAAACTGAGAAAATCTGGATCATTCATCTTATCTAATGGGAGGGAGTAGAAGGGTAAGAAGAAATCTTAATGTGCTTCCACAGGTTTGGCTGGCAACTCTGTTAGTGCTACTCTTAGTTATAAGGACCACAGGTGGAAATGATGGATTTAGGGGAAAAAATCTGATAGTTCTAAAGTTTAGTTGCAAAGATGGCTCTGTTTAGACATCATCAAAATATCCACGACCATGAATATGGAAAAGAATAATAAAATTGGGGGCATTATTGAAATGAAAAGGAAAAGGAAAGTTCTGACACAGGTGTGAGCAATGTGGGCACCACTGTAGACAAGATTGGAAGAAAGAGATAAATAAGGAAATAAAAAAGTAACAAACACAGATTTACAGAAGTAAAGGAAGGAATTTGCAAGAAGATATTGAAAGAAATATGCTATTTGGATTTGAAAAGTAAAAGGACATAGACAAGTTCAATAAGATCATTGTTTTGGTGAAAGTCATATTGATAAAATTTTGGGATATGAATATGAAGCCATAAAATTCTGGATCCATAAATTCAACAGATCCTGTTGATTTTAAATGTTGGGAACCAATGCTTTTATCCTGAACTTAGAAAAATTATACAGATATAACTGTCATGAACTTTACTCATAGGTATTGTGTGAATAATTTTGAAGACTTTGTTTATTCAGGAGTTTGAAGATTGAACTACAGCACAGACAAGCCTAATTTGTCCTACAGTTCCAATGTATGGCCCATGTATCCACATCAGTTTGGGATTTTATTGAAATATTTTTAGATATGTTTGGATGTCTTATCAGCCTATTCGTTATAAATGTAAGCCAAGTAACACTAAGTATTAGCTTGAACAAACAGCATTACTGATGTGACTGAAGACTCCTCAAATTGATTCTTCTTTAGAATAGAAAATGCCTCAATAGTCATTGACACATCATAACTGCCATATACTCCATTTAACTCTAGTTCTTGTTAGGGATATCTCCATGGTGAAATAACCCTGTCAATCATCCTGCCACAAATTCTTATATGTAGGGAATGCTTTTATAAACTTCAAACTTTTATTGAATTGGAGAGTTCAGATTTTACCCTCACCAGTACGACTGAATGCCTAAAAAGGTAAAACATTTTGCTATAATGCCTTCCTTTCATTTTCTCATACCCATTGGCAAGTAGGGAAGGATTCACCTACAATGCTGACTTTTACTAACACAACATCTTGGATCTAGTGTTAATTCGGATACTTACTAATTAGCTTTAGATTTTGTGGCTATTTATATTTCTCATGGGAAACCTAATGAGCCCCATGGAAATTGACCTAAGGAGACTTTCAATTCTAATATCAGTTTTTCTCAAAATGCTTTAAATTCTACATTCTCTAATGTGAGCATAGGGTTACACTGTGGAACTTTTCTCCTCAAAGAGTGAGTACTACCCTATTGCTTAATATGGACAAAGTACTTTCGTACATAGACTGGTCTTGTGCAAACAAGAAGTGGTATTTGAACAATGTTCTTAGCAGTTTGTAAAGATGAAATGGAAAGAGAGCAACTATGAACTCAAAAGGAATGTGCAAAAAAGCGAAAGGCACAAAGTAGAATGTGCCAAGGAAATGCTGAAGTATAATTTCAAATTATGTGCTCAGGTGTGAGGGTGTGTTCAAAGTACAGCTTAAGAAAAAGTAGTTGGGTATCTTGGGGAAAAACTGCTTTAAACTCTTTGGTGATAATTGTACAAGTAGAAGCCCCTAACTCTGACTCTAATCAGCCACATCATCATCAACTTAGGGACTATTTTCCAAGTGCAAAGTGAGAAAAAGAGGGCTCATCACAGTTAGTGTTCAGGTTGAAGTAATGTAAATAACATAATTTTTCTTATAAGACTTCACTTATTTTGGTGGGTTAAAGTAGGAAAAACCCAAGTAAATTTTTTGCATGTACCTAAATTAAGTGGGACATAGTATATTACTCTCTTTTTAACTGGGAAGTTGTAGATTACGTCTTTTTATACTCTAACTTGGGAAAATGATCTGCTGTCAGTCGTTTTCTTTTCCCTCCCCATCTTTTGCCCTAGCAATTACATAATTTTTATTTAAAGAGACATACTTGAGCTTGCATTACTAAATCTTTCAAAATTATATGAACTAATTCATACTTCTGGAAGCCTCCTCTTTCATACTCAAGAGAATATTTTGTCACTACCATTTTAACCCCTATGATATTGGATATCTTCCTGTCTAATATGAACTAATTCATACTTCTGGAAGCCTCCTCTATCTTTCTCAAGAGAATATTTTGTCACTACCATTTTAACCCCTATGATATTGGATATCTTCCTGTCTAATTCAGTGCAAGATATACATTAGATTCATCCAGATATCACACTTGTACCACCATGAAATCCTATCTTCATTAAAATCATGATTTTAGAATATCTGGGGAGGTGGCATTTGTCATTTTTGAATGACCTTAAGTGATACTTACATGCAATCATGTTTTAAATCAATATGCCTCTCAGGAGATGAACGAATTGACAAAATGTGATAAATATATCCACTGTGGAATTCTATGCTTGCAATTCATATGGAAATGGAAAAATCCTACTAAGTAAAATAAACAAGACACAAAGAAAGAGATTCCATGGTTTCCCTAATTTGCAACAAGTAGGAAATATCTAGGATAGTCCTAGCAGATGAGCAGAATGGCTCAGTAGCTATGTATAAGAAGATGATGAACAAAATGAACTCCTACATATGGAAACAAAGGTTTTCTTCGTGGTTGTTGTTTTTAATGTACTCTGTGATTCCTTTTTCTTTTGTGTTTTCCCCTATGGTTTGTCCCCTGCTGTATTTGATTTCAGTATAATGTGTTATTGTATATATATTTATCATAATTAGGGAAGGGAAGAGGAACAACAACATGGCGTGACAAAGGACAAAGTATAAACCAATGTAATAGCAATGCTCACAGGACAACAGTATGGAAATTTACATTACAACTTGGGAAGGGTATTGGGGTAAAGGAAAACTGTTAGAAAAGTGAGGTAGTGGATAAAAAGTTCTACATGTTATGTATTCACCATCTTACAATTACGGCAACCCCTTCTATATATCACCTTGACAATAAAATTAAATTAAAAATAACTTACATAAAATATAATTTCACTGTATTGGTATGGTAAATACCACTCTATTCCCCCTTTCTTTATCAGAGGGTCATCAACTTGAATGTTATCAAACTATACAATATCTTCACAATATATTTGCCTTTATGTTGAAAAAACCATTACCTCATATTAAAACAGAAAAGTTTAATTCTACGGAAACTCCTAACTTTTAAAACTGAATAATTGTTACAACGACAGAATATATGTATTCTTCAAAATTCAGATGACTACTAACTAATCATTTTCAAATTCTGATCATGTCATGCCAGAGACATTTAAAACAGTATCTGTTTGCATTTTAATTAATTCTGCAATAGATGAAATTTCCAATGTGATGTTACATATGTAAAAGTGAATAGAAAAAATAGCCACATTCTGGTAGAAGATAAAACTATGACCTATCTATAATAATTAATTCCTGAAGAGTAAACATTTGTTCATCAGAAAAAGCTATTATTTCTATGACAATCAATTCCAAATTTTTATCCTAGCCCAACAGTTTGCAACTTGTAAGGCGCACCTTAAAATTGCCTAAATTCACATCATGACTAGCTTATCACTATTGTGAAAAAAATACTACACTTCTGCTGTGATGCCCTCCCAATTGTGCAAAGAACACTACACTAAACTTTTCTGCATCATTTTTCCTCCAGTGGTATTCTTGAGATCCGAACACTTGCAAATAGTATTTATATTATTATTTTATATTAATTTTATTATGTATTATTTTTATCTATCGTAGATATTCAGGAGATCAGAATATCTGAATATTAAGATCTGAAGATTAGGAGATCAGAATATCTGAATATTAAGATCTGAAGATTATGGATCAAACCCACCCAGGTAGCAAGGTTCCTTATATTCTTATTTCCAATAAACTCATAAGGAATAGCCAGACACAAGTGGCACTGAGGTTCAAGTGGTAGAGCAGTAGCCTTGAGCAAAAACAGGCTCAGGGACAGTGCCCAGACCTAGAGGTCAAGCCCTAGCATAAACTAAACAACAAAAACAAAATATAAACAAGCATTAAACCTAGCTTTTTTTCCCTCATTGTATGAGTAATTACGAGGTACGTAAGGAAATTTCTTCCTGTGTTATGTATAGGTAGAAGAAAAAAGATGTCATACAATTACTCTATTCATACAATGTTACACCAAAGCCTCAAAAAATTGATCTTTTTCTAAATTTATATATTAATAGCATCCATTTGTTGGCAACTTTGTCTAGATTATTCAGATTATCATGTTATACATGAACTGTTGGAATTATGTATTAACTAATTTCTTATTATACCTCACTTGAAAGAATATTCTAGGCAATTAGAATGCCAGAACCATTTGTGAATTTCTAAATTAAATCTTCTACTTGAAAACATTTTTGTAGTATCCTAGAGAATATGAAATTACAAACAAAAAGCATTTATTTCAAATCTAAATTCTAATTTAGGCAGGTCTCCAAAGTCATACATTAGATGAACTTTGCTATTTCTCCAGGCTGAAGCTTTTGTAATCCTTCATCATTTCTTTAGAATCCAACAGAATGGTGCTTACTTTTTCAAATTTTCGATTGGGAATCATGAGCTATTTTGCATCTAGCAATGTTCTGTAATGAAGAGAGCATGTAAAACAGAAGTGAGGATGATATATGAGTTGCATTTCACTAGAAAACTTGACTTATCAAAACATAGTGAAAAAATTAGCCCAAACTTCCAACTGGGTATTCCTTTCTTGTTGTTTGGCTTGTTTTATTGAGACAAATTATACTACCTGGTCCAGGGAAGGTATCGCTATGTAATTCCACTCTCTAATCTCCTATCTTAGTCTGAGTGCTAGAATTCCAGGCTTGTATCACATTGCCCTGCCATAGTTTGTTGGTTTATTTAATCTAGAAACAGGCTAGCAATTCTGAACTTCTCCGATGATCTTATCCACTAGACTGACTGCTTTGACTGTTTATGTACAATTTTCAAAGACGTTCTAACATTTGACACAGGATATGAACATTTTCAGATGCACCTGCAGGGTTCTCTGATTCATTCCTCCATGGATCTGATCCCTTTAATAGTGATTACTTGACTTTCTTAGTATCTCTGGTCCCTATCTTTGTAATATTCTTAAGCTTTTGGGGGGAAAGTTCACTTGAGGACTTTCTAATATTAAAATTATCACTTGTCGTAGTCTTACTCAGGACATATTTACTGTTATTTTCCAACTTTTTCTACACATTCTGAGAGTTGTTTCATATGTGTGTTTACACATATATGTGCCTCTGTGTATGTGCATGCTTGCGTGTATGTATGCCAAAACCTCAAGCTCTTATTCAGCAGTCTTGCTCATACCTAGTATTCCATCACTTCAGACATTCTTACAATGCAGGTTAGCCTGGTTAATTATAGGTATTGTGGCAAATACTTTTTTTTCTCAGGCTGGATGCAAACTGAACTTCCCAGAATCCTTTACATTCTTAGGTTTTATATTTCCAGGGGTGTCATTTTTTAAACTTGAAACAGTTTTGTGAGTGTAAAGTCTAACCTGTAGCCCAGATTTTTAACTTAAGAATTCATATAAAGATAGATGACCATACACATTACATACATTGAGTGTACACTGTTAGATATGTGATCTTAAGCCGGATGACAGTGGCTCACGCCTATAATACTAGCTACTCAGGAGGCTGAGATCTGAGGATTGCAGTTCAAATCAAGCACAAGTAGGAAAGTTTCTGAAGCACTTATCTCCAATTAACAACCAGAAAACTGGAAGTGGCACTGTGGATCAAGCGGTAGACTGCTAGCCTTAAGGTGAAGAGTAGAGGAAGTGTGCCCAGGCCCAGACTTCAAGCCCCACAAATACCAAAGGAAAAGAAAAGTAAAGAAATAAAAGATATGTGAACTTAGCCACCAGTTCATTGCTAGTATAATTCCTGCTCTCACCACATGGCTTTCTTTTTCCAGTTAAGTCCATGCTCTTATATATGATTTGCTTTGAAACTAGAATTATTCTTCCATTCTAGTTTTTACAAATTTTCATGATTAGTTGCCATGATTTAGAGATAGAAGAAGAAACAGAGTGGCCTCATCCTTCATGTTCCACTGAGTAGTAATGCTTTCTCTACATCACTCCCATAGATATACATACTGGCCTTGGCTTTATTGTTACAAATTTGTCTTATTTGCAGAGTCTTCTATACTGTATTGAACAACCATACTTAAACACAGAACTTCTTTTTCTCCTATTATTCATATTGTTTCTCCTACTGTAAACTTATGCACACTTGTGAAAAAATGTACAACACACACACACATATTTCTGAGAACCTTCTTCTCACTTAAAATTGGTCTTAATTTATAGAGCACTTAGGAAATTTGAACTTAATGTACTCCAGGATAATGGTTTTTCATGTTTTTATTGTAAAAATGTTGTTCAGAAGGGTTAGAGTTATATATGTAAGTTAATTAGTACATAATCTATCAAGAATTGTTAACTCTTCTTTTGTTTTTCCCGTCTTCCCTTTCCTCCTCGCTGCCCCAAATCCCCCCTCTCCTCCCCAAGTTATAAAGTTCATTTTCTACATAGCGTCTTGTAGAACTCATTGTTACAATGGATCATACTGTACTCTTCTTTCAGCATTTTATTATTTCCCTTCCCCTCCCCACATTAGAAAAAGGTATATGCAAGATACAGATCACCGACATCAAATACAGTAAAAAAAGGGGTTATACCATAGTGGTAGAAAATAGAAGAGAAAAAAAAATCACATAGTACCTGTTAGGTAACAATAAAGAAAAATCAAGTTGTGTACTATCTTGGAGTCCATTTCACTTAACATCATTTTATATGGCTATATGTACATGTATAATGTTTTATAAGTGATTTAAATTCCGTATTTTCTCATGACTAAGTTGTTTCTGAAGCGCTTTATCTCATGTACAAAGATGTACTTGTGCTATTTCAATGAAGCCACAAAACGTTCATTTTACCTGGAGCAGCGCCATAGATTGTTACTTGAAGTAACTGGAAGGAACTGTTACTGGAAGTGGAAACTGATTCCAAGAGAGGAATTGAACATAGAGAAATGACAAGTTCAACTTAATTTGTGCGCTCGCTTTACTGTACAAGAAAAGAATTCAAAGCTTGAAGGAAACTCTGTCCCTGACTTTTTCGAGTGTGTTCTTTACTCACATAAAACTTGTTTGCAAATTTCTAGTTAAGAGTATTACAAAAGGAAACAATATGCCATTTGAAGGCCAACATAGATAAAAAGGAAATAAGGTTGTTTTAAAAGTGTTCTACTGCAAAGAAACAAAGACATGTAGGTTTAAAGGTAACTTATGCCTCAATATTTCACTCCTGACATGATTGTCTTGTTGCAGGATTCAGTTATCCATTACTTTAATCTGGTCCTGAGTTCACCATAGCAATAAGGATTCCAAAAATCAGGATCCAGTGAGTATGATCAGCAAAAGGAGCCTGTTTTCAAACCAGTGCTTTAAGGATGGTCCAAAATAAATATGTGGACGTTTTTTGCTTGCTTGTTTGTTTAGTTTGTGCTGGTTCTGGTGCTTGAACTCAGAGTCTGGCCCCTGTCCCTGAATAGTTGTCTTTCCTGCCCTCCTGCCACCATAGCTAGTACTCTACTGCTTGAGCCAAAACTCCACTTCTGGCTAGTTTGGTGTTTAATTAAAGATAAGAGTTTGACAGACTCTTCTGCCTGTTGGCTTTGAGACTGTAATAAATCCAAGTGAGATCAATTGTATGCATTTCTCTTTTGAACCAAGACATGTTAGATGAAGTTTATTATAAAGCTAATATTCGACAAATTTTTAAAAGAAGAGAATATATTCAGCAAAGAAACCATAACTTAACTCAGCAAAAGAAGGTGCACTGAATTATTTTGGAATTATGTTCTCTGCTTGGGAAGATTAGTATTGACTTCGTCGTGCCTTTTGAGGAACTTTTTCTGTTAGTCATGGGGCTTGAACTCTGATTCTGGCGCTATCCCTCAGCATTTCAGCTCAAGTTGAGGGCTCTACCACTTAAGTTACAGCACCACTTCCAGATTTCTGGTCGTAATTGAAGATAAGATTCTCATGGATTTTCCTGACCAGGCTGGATTTGAACCACAATCCTGTGGTTTCAACCTCCTGAGTAGCTAGTATTACAAGTGTGAGTCACCAGCACCCAGATCATATTTGCATTTATGTACATTTAATGACACTATGTTGACAAAGAATGGAAATTTGAATCAAATGATGTGACATTGCAGCTTTTCAATAAAATGGATGTAGCAATAAATATGTCCTCTTTTTCCATGTTCTTACATTAATGACTCATGACCTATGGCACTCTTACATTAGCATCCTCTGTTGTCTGCATATGTGGACTTAGTATCAGAAATTGTTCATAGAGAAATAGAGAAAGACAGATTTGTAGAAAGCAAAGGAGATCAAGTATGAAAGAGCAGCATAGAAGTATATACAACTTTTCACACAGAGATTACGGACTAGCCTAAGTTATTTGGTTATTTATAATCAAAAATGGTTCTCTAGAACAGTTTATGGTATAACTTAGTTATTATTATCATTTATACCTTCCATCTGGAGTTAGTCCTTCTGTCAAAACTATCAATTAACCTCTGCCTTTTTGGTGCCATAACTTACCAAAAAGATTTCCAAATCTCACTTATACTACTCTTCTGATTGTGATTAGTAGTGCCCACTCAAGAGCCTGGAATCTTTAAATTTCCAGGATTAATCTTCACTGATATCTAAGCACATTCTTGGTCTTAATTGCCATGACCTATTAACAAAACTTTTTTTTGTTCAACACAGTATTCTAATATAGGTAATGTACATGAATTAAGGACTATTGATAGGTATCAGTTGGAAGGAGCAATTATATATTCCAAGTATGGGTTCTTTATTTTGCATTTCCTAGCTAAATGACTCTTTTGACAGTCCTGGGTCTTGAACTCAGGGCCAAGGAACTGTCCTTGAGCTTCATTTTTTTATCGAGGCTAGCATTATACCACTTAAGGCAAAACACCACTTCCAGTGTTTCTTTTTCTGTTTATGTGGTTTCATGCATGCTAAGCAATAACTTTTCCATGAAACCACATTCCCAGAGCCCTAAATGACTTTCTTTTTTTATGTTAAGTTTTTTGTGTGAAAATACAGTACAGAGGGGTTATAATTACATGAGCAAGGTAATGAGTACATTTCTTATCAAACATTTTTGCCTCCTCCTTTGTTTACCCTTACCATCCCTGCCCTCCGATTCCCCACCCATCCACCTCCAAAGTTGTAAAGTTCTTTTTTCGACATAATGTCTTGTTGCAATAAGAATTTCTTAAGATGACATTACTTTTTCATTCGGTTAATATGTATTACAATTTTGGACAAGTGATAAGAAAGGAAGTGGAAAACAATACTAAGTCCAGTAAGGCTGACATTCCGATCACATCACTAAGGAAGTAGTGTTAAGACCTGCAGGACTCTTAGGGCTGTTGTATGTGACATTATTATGTAAAACACTATTAACTGTCATCCCAGACATCCATAACATTCTGCTTCCACTTTCCAGGTCAAGAACCAAATATGTACGCCTTTTTATTGATTGGGTGTGTTCCCTAGGAAGGAAGAAGGAGGATGTAGTAAGTGATGGTGGAAAAATATGTATATTGGCTCCCTGTCCACATTTTTTGCATTTTTAAAAAGTGCTACTGATGAACTCCCACTTACATCTAATTGACTTGCTGTTTGCACAAGATGCAGATAAATGAAGACATTTATTCTGGAGGATAATCACATATATTAACAAAATCCATTTCTGGAAAAATAAAATACTAGTTAAGAAATTACAAATTATTGTCTATAAAATGGTTTCTTTTCTTGGAGAACAAAAGGTAGTATTGAAGTGATTACTCCAACTTTCTTTGAAATTTTATGCTGTTTCAGTATCAAAATGTTCTCTAATTTCTGTAACTTCCAAACATAAAAGACATGATTTGAAGATCTCAGTTGTTTTAGAAAATAAGGAACATAATTGCATCCTTTCTGCAGAGACATGTGATGACAAGTATGATTGATTGTATTATGGTTCTCTTTTTTTCCTCTTTATCTCAAGTGTTGCATATCTTGGCATATTACTCTATGTCCTGAATCAGCTTCCTGTAGGTGAGATTTACCTCTACTCTGCAGTGTCAAGATGGGTCATGTGACTTACTTCAGCTTACAAAAGTGAACCAGAAGTGGTGAAAGGCTATTTCTAGGGGAAGATTTCTATCTCATTATCTGTGTCTTTTTCTCCTTAGCTATAAAAATAGCATATTTCCAGAGAGAGTCTTCTTTCAACTTATGTGTTGGAAGAGTGTAGCATGTGAAAATGAGGCAAAACTCAAATACAGCCTCATACATATAACACAGGCAGAACTAAGCTAATATTAGAATATATTAAGATGCTAGTTTCTTACCATTCTTTTATATATATATATGATA
The DNA here is from genome assembly GCF_024711535.1 of Dipodomys merriami. Taxonomy (NCBI): domain Eukaryota; kingdom Metazoa; phylum Chordata; class Mammalia; order Rodentia; family Heteromyidae; genus Dipodomys; species Dipodomys merriami. The sequence goes on from NW_027205627.1 coordinate 556,078, forward strand.
GCTGGCTATAGCACACCAGAATTCAACAAATCCTAAACAAGAACTAAACAAATTGATAACATTTCCTATTGGAAGATATTACGTTTTTTTTCAGGTAAAGGGTAGGTTTATTCAGTAGACCTGCTGGGACCAGGCAAAGTTGGCACTCCACGTGGCTGGGAAAGGCCTGGGAAAGAGCGAGAGCTGGGAAAGAGAGGAAAGAGAGAGGAAAAAGTGATAAAAGAGCAGAGAGAGAGCGTGTCTGGGAAAAGTGGGAAAGAGAGAGAGCTAGGAAAGAGAAGGGAGCTAGAATAAAGAGAGGAAAGAGCTAGAAAAGAGCAGAGAGAGCAGAGAGAGCTAAAAAAGAACAGAGAGAGAGTGTCTGGGCTTGAATTAGGCCTTATGTGTGGAGAAAGGTATTGCCACATCAAATTCAGATGTGACCTCTTCCAGGTGTCCAAGTTGCCTAGGTAACACAGGTACTACATGGAGCATTCCGGCTGGCACCAGGCCATTTTGGTATTCAATGCGGTGGGGAAAGGCATGGGAAAGAGAGCTGGGAGAGCTGGGAAAGAGAGAGAGCTGGGTAAGAGAGAGAGAAGAGCTAGAAAATAACAGAGAGAGCAGAGAGCAGAAAGAGCTAGAAAAGAGCATAGAGAGCAGAGAAAGCTAGAGCAGAGAGAGAGCAGAGAGAGCTAGAAAAGAGCAGAGAGCGATATTACAATTTTTTTATAAATAAGCATTCTCCATGTGATCACTTGTGGGGTTATCTATTTCTATAGATGTGTTTAATCACTCTAGAGCACTGGATCTAATATCCACAATAATTATCCAGATCTTGTGATTGAGATGAGGAAGAAAAAGATATCTAGATTTCTCCTTCTCTTTTCCTCTTTTATGTCATTTTGAGTTACAGTTGTTAATGTAATAAAAAAAATAAGGTAAAATAGATACAAAAACTCAATTTTCTATTCCTCCTAACTTTCCAACAGCAATTAGAGAATCCAGTAAATGTACAGGTATCCCAGGATGGTATAGGATGGAATAGGATCACTAGATGGTCAAAAAGAAGATAACAAAAATCGTTCCCCTGGAACAATTTGAAACAAAATCTACATCTGCAGATTGTGATATAGCTAGAAAATAGTTTCTACTATTCCAAGACTTTGATATTTTAGGTTTGTTTGCACAGCATCTTTCCACTCTTAAGAAATGACACTTTATTAACACTCAAGTGTTTGCAGTTTATAACCCAGAAACAAACAATGCTTCTAAATGTAAAGAAGAATGATATTAAGAGTAATCAAGGCTACTTCCATAGCTACAGCTGATAAATAATAATGATATTGGGGAATAGTCAAATTATCTTGAACTTTCTCATAACTTTACTCTTCTCCAACACAAGAAGTCCTAATCAAAATATGATAAACATTAATAGAGGATTTTTATATTTTTATTGTTCACTCCAAAGCAAATACACTTTCCTCTTTGCAAGCCTGACTTTGAAAGAGTTAGACCCTCAAAACTATTTTATAGACAAAAGTTTACTGCTTTGATTTAGGTGTTTTCCTGCCTTTGGATGTTGTTCTCTATTATTTTGGCAACTGCATCGAAAAACAAGATAAATCCATTATGCTTGTGTTGAATTGTTCAAAGTCAAGCTGTCTTCAAAGTTTTCTGTTCCCTTCTTCACTGCTAATTAAAGTTTAATTATTGCTCTTTAAATGCAACAAAACGTGATACTTTTCCGTACATTCTCATTGAAATTGATGAAAAAAAGAGTGTCTGTGATTGCTTTTTTAATAGTTTTCAAGTATTTTCCTTGGCTATTTTCATTATTGCCTTTGTTCCGGTCTTCTAATCAGGAACAGAGGGTTACCAAAAATATCTTCCTAAGATATAGGATGTAATGTAGAAAAAAATAGATGTATAATTAAAGATTTTCATCTCCTTAAAGACTGAAAAGCTCAGAAGACATTTTGCTATTACTGGCATTATTAAGATGATTTGAATGTTTTGGTTCTTAAACTAAGTGAAATACATGTCAAATGTTACTTGTTCTAGCAATGATTATGGCTTATACTTTTCTTCTCCAATGAGATGAAACGTCTGACTATTTTGGAGGGCATATTGATTTTAGGATAGGAGGCTTAATTATAGAAAGCCAAGGGAGATTCCTAAAACAGTATTGCCTTTCACTTATCACTTAATTATACTTAAAGTATGTAAGTATAGAAATATACAAATATGAATTGAGTGACAAATGTGTGATTTACAAATTTGACTCAATGACAACTAATCCAGAAAGCAATTCTTTATATTTATATAAACTAGTATACCTAGTAAGGATTTAAAAATTGTTAGAATATATTTTTAACATTTATTTCAAAATATTTGTTTATTTGTAACTGTTTATTTTTAATTTTTGTTGGTAGTGGGGATTGAAATCTGGGCCTGGACATTGTCCCTCAGCTCTTCAGCTCAAGACTAGTGCTCTACCACTTGAGCCACTGCCAGTTTTCTGGTGGCCCATTGGAAATAAGAGTCTCATGAACTTTCCTGCCTAAGCTGGCTTTGAACCATGAGCCTCAGCTCTCAGCCTTCTTAGTAGCTAGGGTTATAAGCATGAGCCACTGACTCCTAGCTACACAATTATTTTTTACATAGCTATGAAATATTGCTTGATAATCCCATTCATTTATATGTTGTGTAATAATAAAGCTACATCATATCCATTAATTTCTGCATGTAACATTTCTTTTTAGAGAGAATGCTCAAAAACTTATCTTCTGGCTAGGATTAAATATCTATTCTTAACTATAATCACTTTTCTTCTTGTGGTATACAATTAATATATTTAGTTTTAGTCCTGGAAGTCTGCTAATTAAAGTTACATAAAACATGAATTGTAAAGTGAAAGAAATTCATGGTTCCATTACTTGTTTTAAGAAAACAATTATGCCTTTTGTTTCCAATTATATTTCTGTGGGAATGTGTAATATTCATTGATTTAATTGTTAAAATTTATAACCGTTACATTATATCAAGTTGATTCAAACTTGTTTGGTCCTGGGGCTTGAACTCAGAGTCCCTGAGATTTGTTGCAATTTTTTAACAATTTACCCTTTCAGTCATGCCTCACTTCTGGCTTTTTTGCTGATTAATCAGAGATAAGATTATCAGGGAGTTTATTTTGTGGGCTGCCTTCAAACAGCAAAACTCAAATCACAGCCTCCCAAGTAGCTAGGATGAGATACATGACACACCTGCTCACCACTTGTATATGAACTTTCATAGGCTAAATTGTTTTACACTTTCAATGAGTTCAACTCTTTCATTTTCCTTTCCTATAATTTTAATGCCAAATCTCAAAATTGTCAAAACATCTTCCGTTGCTGTATATTTCCATCTCTTTTTGTTTTATATGCCACGTTTTAATCCTGCTTGAAGTTAACATTTGAATAAATTGTTATGTTTAAGTCAATGTTCACTTTTTAATTTTCCCAAATACTTCCTAATGTATCATCACTTATTAAACAGAACATCATTCCACAAATGTTTGGTTTTACCCCTTATTAAATATTCCTTGATAATATTTATGTGGATCTAATCTGGTGCCCTACAGACCGATTGAGCTGGATAATATTTCCTCTACAAATATAACAATTTTACACTAATAGCTTTAATATTGGACAGAGAAATATATTCCAGATTACTTTTCTTTGTGAATGACTCAAAGAGTGCTAGTCAGGTGTTCTTAGAAATTGTCATAAACATAAATAAAACTGTGAAGCTGAGTGCTGTTGGTTTATGCTTGTAATCCTAGCTGCATAGGAGGCTGAGATCTGAGGACTGTGGTTGAAATTTAGCTGGAATGGGAATGTCTGTAAGACTGTTATGTCCTATTAACCACCAGAAAACCAGAAGTGGCACAGTTGCTCAATGAGTAGAGCATTCACTTTGAAATGAATAGCAGAAGGACAATGCCAGGACCAGATTTCAAGCCCCATGAATGACCAAAAAAAGGGGAAGAGACAATTTATATCTTTTCTGAATTGTATCCTCCAATCGACAAAAATTATCTCCATTTATTTAGATGTTTGCTTTTATATTCAGCATTGTATAATTTTCAATGATGGTGAGTAAATAGCACTTTAATACATTTTGACAATGTGTGAAGGCAGCATAAAGAAATTCAAAGAAAACAGTTGAAATATAAAGGGCAATGGAAATGGAGAAAGCCAGAAACGGGTTAATCAGGCCCTTCATCAATATGTGAGAATGTAAGATATTGCAGTAAAATATCTTCATATAATTAATATGCACCAATTAATAACTATCTTCCAAAGGCTTTGGTATTCAAGTATGACATAAAGGATAAATACACATTCTGTGGTGAAATGAAAGAAAGATAGATGAGAAAATGCATACTTATAATGATTGTGTAAATAAACTAAGAAATTCAGTCAACATTCTGAGGGCTCATGGCTCATTGGACTCGAAAGTTGCTGGTATCTAAGATAATTCTAAAATGTTAGACTTGATCCTATCTTTAAGAGTGTTTAATACTATTGCTTTTTGAGTCAGTATTCTTTTCCTTGTTGCTGGTTGTGGTGGTGGTTCTGGGCCTTGAACCCTGGGCCTGGGCTCTGTCCCTCAGCTCTTCCACTCAAGGTTAGAGCTCTACCACTTGAGCCATAATATCACCTCCGGCTTTCTGGTGGTTTATTGGAGATAAAAGTCTCATAGACTTTTCCTGCACAGGGTGGCTTTGAACCATGATGCTCAGATCTCAGCCTCCTGAGTGCCTAGAAATACAGGCATGAGCCAATAACTTACAGACAAATAAAAATTATAATATATGTATCTGTATATATACATGTATGTACACATCTGTATATTCTTATATATGTATACATATATGTATTTGAATATATACACATATAAGTATGACTATATGCATATGTACATGTAGTGTGTACACATATATATTTATTTAAATAGACTTGAATCAGAAATATATTAAGAGCATATTAATGCCAATGAAATACTTTAACCATCCTGAATATGTTATCCAAAAATCCAAATACATATCTCTATAGTAATATAATAACAATCAAGGAACATATGGAAAGATCATACCATACCTAGACATTACATACATATAGAGATTAGTGGAAATAGAAAGAATAAAATAGCCCTGCACAACCATTATGAAGAAATTACAATCCTTATACATTGGTGCTTGGCACCTAAAATGATATAGTCAGTTTCTTAAATATACTGGAAATCTTTAAGACATTACACATAGAATTGTCTCTATGATCCAGTATTTTGAATTATAATTTTATATACAAAATAGGTTACAACATATGTCCAATGAGACACATGTACAAGAATATACATAGCAAAACCCTTCATAATATCATATAATAAAACATGGAAATGCTCATTGAGGATGTTATTCCAATATACACATGCATGCAAAAAATATGCTCTATCCATGAGAAAAATTTACAGGGACTTACTTTGGAAACAGTGATATTACATGGGAGAAATGGATAAAATAGACTACATTTTCTAATTATATGAGGTTTTTAAAATGGGCACATCTGTAAAGGTAGAATATGAAATAATAGCTGCTCAAAGGGAGAGTAGGTTGAAATGATGACAGGAAATGACTATTAATAAATATTTGAGTATTTTGAGAGGGTAGTAATGATAAAATGTTCCTGAACTGAAGGTGATGTTCTTACTACAACTCTTTAACACTCTAAGAATCATTGGACTTTATCGAAGAATCACAGATTGCATTTGCATTAACATTAGGAAAATTTTTAGAATAGTAGTGGGTTAATCTGAGTGATAATTTAGAATTCAAAATCACAGAATTCTATAATGCACAACTTTAGTATGTTGATGAATAAGACTATCAAGAAAATATGACCTGTGATATGTCCTCTGAGTGCCTATATATGACATTAAGAGACAGTGAGTATTCTACAAATTCATGTAAATTGAGCTATGAGATAGGATTGAGAAGGATGAGGGATAATGATCATAAGATGCATTGTATTGGCTATGGAATGTGGCTTATTGGTAGATGCTTGACTTGCATGTGTGAAGCCCTGGGTTTGATTTCTCAGTACTACATAAACTAAAAAGCAAGAATTGGCACTATCACACAAGTCATAGAGTACTAGCATGAGGAAAAATACTCAAGGACGTTGCCAAGGCATGAATTCAAGCTCCAGGACTAGGCAAAAAAAAAAAAAAAAGGTGCATTTTATTAAGCAGGGCACTAGTGGCTCACGGCTGTAATCCTAGATAATCAGCAGGCAGAAATTGAGGTTTGAAGCCAGCCCAGGCAACAAAGTCTGTGATATTCTTATTTCCAATTAAATCTCAGAAAAATCAGAAAGTGCTGCTGTGCCTCAAGTGATAGAGTTCTAGCATTCATCCAAAGGAGCTCGGGGACAACCCCCAGACCCAGAGTTCAAACTTCAGGAGAGGAAAAAGAAAAAGAAAACTCACTATACACTGTTAATATACTGCTTTGTCAAACAGCAAGTCCCACACAACTACTTAAAGTTAATTAAAAAAATGATAAAATACAAGTCATTTTGGGAACCAGACAAAGATGGTATACAGGGGACAAAGTAAATATTATATCATGCAGTTTGAGTTGAAATTTGTTCTATAGTCTTCTTAAATCATTTATGAAATTGACAATACTGCCAATTATAGGTCAATTTCCTTGAGGAACAGATTGTATGCTGCTGTCTTTTATACGAAATTATAGAGGTGATATTTTGCCTTGTATTGAACTATATCTGATATTTTAAAGTAGATTTGTCCTAATATAATATTAATTTAATCAATCATTTCATTAGGGTGATGTTGGTTAGATTTTTTCCAGTAAATCTTATCCCCTATAATAAATGAGAGCATGCTGTGACAGTCTCCTATTAATATGAAAAAATACTTTATAAAATTAACTTAAAAGGGGGAAAGATTAAACTTGACTTCTGATTTTATACATTTCAGATTATGTTTCTTATCCTCATTGACTTGGGTTGGTGGTGGCACAGTACCCCATGTCAGGAATATGTGTTGAAATATGTGTATTCGTGGAAGACAGGAATAGGAGTGGGAGAGGGCGAAGGAGGAAGAGGGAAGAGAGAGAGGGAGAAGGAAAAGAAGAAGAAGGAGACAGAGAAGAAAAAGAAGGAAGAGGAGGAAAGGACTTTGATCTGAACACCTTTAATCACAAGTTCTCAGCGACCAAATCTCTATAACTATGCCCACATGAAAGGTTTCACCTCTTTATGGCAACTTAGTGAAAGCTAATTATTAATCTCAATCCTTTATGATTTCAGATTTAATTTCTAGAGTGGTGGGTAGATATTTCTATACAATGTGATAACTTCTGTTCCTAAATATTTACTTGAATTAATCAAAGAAGCTATTTGGCATGGAAGTGGTTTGGTTATACCATTGCTGGAGAAACATTTTGAGTGCAAATACATTTTATTTAACAGATAAGGAAGCTTTAGAGATTTCATTTGGTGACCTTCAAAAATGACTATTTCAGTTAACTCATAATGACTTTAATTTTTCATAATTTTATGACATTTCTATTCAAGATTTTGTCATCTATAATTAGATTCTTTCTTTCTAGTTGAAGGAAAAATAAATACTATCACAACCATTTATTTCTTAATTATTCCATAGAGTAGGAATAATATGAATTTCCTACCATTCAAAAATAAGTTATATTCAAGTCTATAGGAATAATTGCATGTAATGGAATATCTTGCTTTATTTTATATGGAGACTGATTCAATTTCTAAAAATCACTGTTGACATAAAATACATGAAATTCAGTGTTTCTCTGAAATGTCTCGGTACCCAAACCTCAGAAATAAATAACTAGTAATTAAGATTTTTATATACTCCAAAAATGTATGAATCTATATTTTATGTCAAAAAAAGTTTTGGTTTAAAAGAAGAGAAAATCATGTGAGCACAGTCGATAATATTTAATTTAATGAAAAATTACTTCATTCACCCTAACAGAGCCTATTGCTTTTAGCTTACATGAGAAATTTGATTAACGATCCCTTCATCACTTTTGAATATTAGAGTATTTCAATTTGTGCAAACATTCTGTCATTTTAACCTTTGAGTGTATATTTTTTCATAAAAATGAAAACTTTTTTCACACTGCGGGTTCAGATTCACTAACTAAATAAATATCTAAAAATTAATTTGTTAAATTGAGCCTCTAGAAGTCAAATAATAAGAAATTTATTTTATTCTTACATATATTATATCAGTGCTGAATATGGGTATCGCAAGCTTGTAATCCTCACTACTCAGGAAGCTGGGGTTCAAAGCCAGCCTTGACAACAATGGTATCATCTTATAACTAAGTTAGAAACAATTACAAGAAAAAAACATTTGAATTCTTATTTTGGGGTCCATTTCACCTAACATCAACTTATCTGACCTTTGCTGCTTATCTCAGATATGTCCCTCCCCCACTGCTTTCATTGTATTTGATGTTGGTACAATTTGTGGAGTGGAAGGGAAAAAACAAATGATTTAAATAAGGATAAAGGTGGACCCATTAAAACTATGAGGTGTAAAAGTCGTTATGTTGCAAAATGAACTTTACAACTTTGGCCTGGTGAGGGGCGGAGGGGGGGTAGATGGGAAGGTTTGGGAGGGGGAAACAAAGGAGGAGGCAACAATGCTTGATAAGAAATGTACTCATTACCTTGCTCATGTAATTATAACCCCTCTGTACAGTATTTTCACAATAAAAATTGAATAAAAAAGGCCAGACTTGCCAAGAGTTTGTGAGTCGCATCTCAATTAATCACACACACACATCAGGACACACGCAAACACACACAAAGCCAGAAGTGGAGTTGTGGCTCAAATGTTAGAGCAATGTCCTTGCTAGGTAAAAAATCAAGGGATAGGTCTGGAGTTCAAATCACAAGAACAACACACACACACAATATTATGTATAAATTCTTATTTTAGTTTAAAGAAATAAACAATATCATGGAAAGTAATATTTGTTACATATCCTGAAATTTTGTGAATTTGTTTTTATTATCATTTGTCTTAAGATATAACTTAGGTTATTAAAATTAATGATAATATAGTATATTTATAATTACTCATAACACCTTGGAGTATAAGAGTTGGTAATTTTTCTATAGCCATAAGAGATAGTCTGAGTAAAAGAAAGAAAGGAAGAAAGGAAGAAAAAGAATGAAAGAAAGAAGGAAAGAAAAGGAAGGAAGAGAGAAAGAGAGAGAGGAGTAGGGATGAAGGGAAGGAGGGAGGAAGGAAAGAAGAAAAGAAGGAAGGAAGGAAAAAAGGAAGGAATTAAGGAATTAAGGCACAAAGAAACGAAGGAAGGGAGGGAGGAAGAAAGGGACAAAAACAATTTAATTTATAAAATGTGCTATTTAGCCCAATATAAACTTGTAATTAACCCTTTAGTAAATGCAAGTTTGTAATTTTCATTTCTCTGCATGTTTCCAATGCATGAATGAAACCAACAAATGAAGGTTCAGAAATAACCAGGTGAATCTGATTGCATCTGTAGTAAATATGTATGTAAATATTTTTCTCATTTTCCATACATCATCAAATAATTATTTGCAAACAATTTACATTTAGTTATAAATATTCTAAAAATTCAAGTAACCAAGGCATGTCAATATATTATATAATGTGAATACTAATAATTATAATGCTATTAATAATAGTCTTTATGTTATATTAATTGTAACAATTTTATTATGTGTTTTATCAGAGAAATTGGCATACTCTGATTTTGGTGTTTGTGGGAGTCCTAATAGCAGACAGTAATTAAAATGAAAGGAGATCTGTATTTGTTGGCACAAATGAATATTTCTGAAAGCAATTAACTCATTGGAGATTGTTCAAATACATCAGAAGGGCCTTAGAAAGGCTGTACCACGTTAACATGGTTACCGATGATTTGATTCAAGAGCCACTAAACAATCATACTTCATTTTGCCATCACTATAATTATTCCCATTGTAACAAGAATAATTCACATAATTTACATGATATAATCTTGACCTTAAGTTATTATGTTCTATGAAATATTATCCAAATGTACACCACACTGAGTTAAAGAAAAAGTAGCAAAGTGTTTTGGACGATGTAACTACTTCCAGATACACATGTTAAAATTCTATTCTCCTGTCTGGTGACATTAGAATCTACCTTTCAGAGATGACCCTGCAATAATGATTCTGATGAAAGAAGCCCAATATAACTACTCTGCCATGTGAACGCCCAGCAAATAGATTATTATGAATCAGAAAGTAGACCCCCATAAGACAAAAATTGCTTTGAATAACCATTTTTAAAATCAATGTTTAAGCTTCTGGAGTATGGATAATATACTCCTGATATTTTTAAACCACTTACTTTGAAATATTTTAACAGCCCAATGGCTGACAAAAAGCAAAGTTCTGATTTAAATTTCACAAATTCTGATAAAAAAGATTCATAAGGTTTTATTATTTGAATTTTATTCTCCAAGTCTTCGGGTTGTAAATAGGAATTGAATTGAGGTTCAACTCTCTATTGAACTATCAAAATTAATTTTTTGAATATTTTAATTTTCTTTAGTTGTACAAAGGGGTTGCCATTCACTGAAACAGTATATGGATACAGTGCATCTTGATCAATGTCACCCCTTTCAACACTCTCATCCAATCCTTATGTATCTCAATATTATATTATGGAATTTCTTGCCATTTAACAAAGCAGTTTAGGTGTACAATGCACCTGGAATTGTGTCACCACTTCAACATCTTCAACCTCATTTCAAACTACCCCTTGCTTTGTATATTTCAATTCTGGGAAGTATACATGGATTCTTGCCTGTATTCTATCCTTTTCCCCTTCAATTTCCTACCCCTCTCACATTGCCCCCCACTATCCTCTCTTGCACTACACATTTACTGGTATTCATTTTGTTGGCTTTCACTTAGCCTTTTAAGAGAATTATAGTATTTGCACTCTCCATGGACTATGACACTTCAGCTAATTCATTTGTACCTCCTTGCATACCATCCAATGTGTTTACTTTTACATTTAGGGACACTCCTATCTACCACAAGTGAGGAAAGTCATGCAAAATAAGTTTCTCTGGGTCTGCTTTATTTCACTTAATATTATTTCTAAGTGTTTCATTTTTCCTTTAGAATGGTGCAATGTTATTCTTTCTGATGAATGAACAGAATTCCATTATGTATTTATATGTTTGTATATATATATTTATATGCATATATGTTTGTATACATACATTTATATACGTACATATATACTTGTAAATTGGGACCAATAAAATTATATATATATATATATATGTATATATAATCTATATATACATATATATTTCTTGATCTCTTTTTACAATGAGAGGCATCTGGGCTGATTCCATATGTTGGCTACAGAAAATAATGTGATAATGAACAGCTTCAGTGTGGCCTTGTTTCTGCTCTATTGGATAAATGACCATAAGTGGAATTGCTGGATCATAGGTGGGTAGCTCTCTATTCAGTTCTGTGAGCAATTTCCATACTGTTTTCCAAAGTGATTGAACAAGATTACATTCCCACCAACAGTGTAATAGAGTTTCCTTTTGGCCACATCCCTATTAGTATCTGTGATCGTTCGTTTTTTCATAATGACATTGTAAGAAGGGTGAGATGAATCTCAGTGTTGTTTGGATTTGCATTTTTTTATGGAGAGAGATGCAGCTATTTGTCATTCTTACTTCTTCTAAGAAGTTATCTTTAAGTCTTTATCCCATATATTAATTGGGTTCTTGTTTATTTGAGGGTTTATTTTGTTGGGTTTAACTTTTTGATCTCTAAATATGGGTTAGTTATGAAAACACTTGTCTAATGCTTAGGTAATAAAAATCTTCTTCCATTCTGTTCTCTTTCTATATATCCTGCTAACTTTTTCTGTTGCCATGTAGAAACTCTTCAGTATGATGCGATTCTATTGATCCAGAAAGAATGATATTACACCATTCATAAGGAAATGGAAAGCCTTGGAACAAACTTATATTAGGTGAAGAAAGACAGACTCAAAGAAACATAAGTTGCCTAATTGCCCTCATATCTTGTAGTAGAACGTGCCTCTAATTCTACAAGTAAACACAATCGGATGGTAAAAGAGAAAACATTACACTTGGACATGATAAATTTTATGGGATTCTAAACATTTATACAGTGAGATCAAAGGAGGATGCCCTTTGGAGAGGATCACAAAGGATCAATAGCTGTACGAATATTATCATATAAAATAATATTCATTAAAATGATCTCCAAGAAATGATTATGAGAGTTTCTTTATTATTTTGCTTTTTCCTTCAGTGTTCTGATGCCATTTTGTTAATTTCTGCACCTTTGGTCTTATATGTACGTTTGGATAGGGCAAGGGGGAATACAGAAATGGTGGGACAAAGGCTTAAATGCAGCAATGCTACTCAATAGACATTACATAGTAAATGAACTATACAACTTATGCGAGAGGGCATTTGAAAGGGAAAAACTGGGAGAATATGTGTGAAGAGGTGACACTGTTCAAAAAGAAATGTGCTCATCATCTGACTTTTGTAATTGTAACCCATCTGTAAATCATCTTTACAAATTAAAAATGGACCTCATAAACAGACGAGTAGCTATACAAATATTAGATTAAAATGGCTTTAAAATAAAAGTGGTATGAAAATAAAAAGAGACAAAGAAGGACATTAAATATTGACAAAGAAAACTCTCCATCAGAAGGATATAAAAATTCTAAATATCAATGTCATGAATCCTAGAGAAATTCATCAGAGAAATACTACTTACCCTAAAAACATGCATATATCCTAATAAACTGTTGGTTGCTTGAACAAATCTGGACAGGCCATCCAGGTGAAAACTTAGCAAAAATTTTTAGAGCTAAATAATTGTATTGACAAGTTATACCTAACAGATATCTACAGAGTATTTCATCTACCAGTGTCACAATATATATTCCACTCAGCAGCCCAAGAAATGTTCTCCAAATTAGGTCATATTTTATATCACAAGGAAAATCTTTCATAATTCAAAAATAAAAACGAAACTACTCTTTGTATCCTGTCAGACCATGATTGTACCAAATTAGATCTCGACACCAAAAGGCATCACATAACATTCTGAAACCCACAGAGATTGAATAACAAATTGTTAAATCATCAGTGAGTCACTGAAGAGATATACAGGAAAGTTCCAATGTTTATGGAATTCAGTGGAAGTGAACACACAAAATACTACCTCCCCTGGGACACAACAGCAGCACAGACAATACTCAGAGGAATATTTATAGCTTTGAGTATGTACATCAACAAATTAGAACAATCTTAAATCAGCACTAATGATGCACCACTAAGTCTTTGACAAAACAGGAAAAATAAAACCAAAAACCACTAGACAGAAATAATACAAATTAGATTAAAAAAATAAATGAATCAGTCTCAAAAAACATACAATCATAATTGACTTTTATCTACTAGTAGCTCAAAAATTCACCCAATGAATGTCAATGTAGCTATTTTCAGAGATAGACTCAACAAGCTCAAACCAGTGAACAAAATAAATCTAGAATTCTAACAAGCAACATTCTGTTTGACTTTAAAAAATTCTATGTTGTTATTATTAAGGTGATTTATAGATGGATTGTAATTACAAGGGTCAGGTAATGAGTACATTTCCTTTTGTGAAATGTCTTCAGTTCCCTCACTTGTTCCCAGTCCCACCCTTCTGTCCCCACCCATGTGTTAAATAGTTCACTTTCATCAATGTTCAATGAACTCCACTGCTGCAATTTTTCACTCTTTTCCCTAAAGCTCTGTGCCCACCCCTCACCTTCCTGAAGACACACAATGAATATACCAGGCATAAGGTAAAAAAGACAGAATTATCACAAGCTATAAACAACTACAAACACAAAACAAAAAAGAAGTTTTCTGTTTCTGTATCTCATAGTTCATTTGAGTATGTATATGTTGTTATATAAATCTAATTGTTTTTTATCATGAAGTCAATTCAGGGATTAAGGTGTAATAAAATAATATTGCTTTCTATTTAGTAATGCTTTTTATTTTAATATTAAAGTTGTAAGTAACACAATTGAAGTCCTAGTGAAATTTGAAAGTTCATATTTAGATGTTCCAAATGTCTAATAATTCCCTTTTGGCAACCAAAATTAAAAACAGGCATGTTTTATCCTCACAAATGTCATTATTTCATGTGTAAAAAAGTAAAATATATGTAATGTTAATTCAGTGGACATAAGGAATCAAATATTTATGCAATCCATCAGTACCATAGATTATGACATCTATTAATAAAATTAATAAAACTTGTTTTAAGTAGATTACTTCAGACATGCACCAAGTCATAATTTTCTTTTCTAAGTGAAGTTATATAGAAATCACAGTCCAAAGATTCCAGAATTCTGTGTGCTTTATACATGTCAATTTACACATATGGTAGGCTCATCTCAAAGTTATTTGAAGATATCTGAGAACAGGATTAGAATAAAAAAATCAATCAAATGGTTAGCTGTATTTTGTGACTAAATAGTTCTCTATTATATCTCTTTATTTTATATGAAAAATCTGGAAAATTTATTTAAGTCACATCAAAAATAATGAGAAATAAACACCCTTAGCTCCTTAAAAGACAATCAATAAAAAAGGAAACAACAATGAAAAAATTGAACCTCATTTTGCATGTGGTCTTTGTATATTGTGGTGCTTTGTTACTGTGGATTATGTGACTCTCCCATGAATCTGGGCTCAAATCACAAGGGCTACAGGAAGAAAATTTCAAAAGCTAGAGCAGCTAATACACCTGTGCAGTTGTTTGTAGGTTTCACTAATGTCGCAGCTGGACATGAACTGTACAAAGGAAATAATTCTACTTCTCTGCAGGCAAGAATGTGATGGAAAGCATAGTGTTATCTTCTTAGATGAAATAAGAACACCACACTTTAAAAGCTGACTAAATGATCAGCCCTTTGAATAACAGTGCCATTTTTAATGCATTCTAGAAAATTCGAATCCTTCATCCCTCCACAACCATTAATGACATTCACAAATCATTGCCGAGGGGAATTTCCAGTTCTATTTGATATTTCAAATGGATTAGGAGTAACATAAACAATAATTCCAAGTTGTTGAGAGTATTTAATTTAGAATAAGCAAACAAATCAGATTCAACTCCATAGCATAACCTTTAGGAAAAGTGAATTAAGGTATATGGCATGTCCTTTGTAATTTAATTATAGACATTAGGGCAAAATGCCCAAAACACTCTGCAAGAAGGAAAAAGAAGTCTTTGATAAGATCTATTAAAGACTACAAGAATTTTACCTACAATTTCTATTATATGATAGCATATTTTTTCTGATAATCACAGACAAAAATATTTTTAATTATGATATGAAACATGCATCATCATGAATGAATGAAATCAGGGAGTAGATGGCTCAGGACTGGTTGGTTCTGTTAGATATTCTCATTATTTTGAATGATCTGGTGTTTTTGTCTGTGTGGAATTATGAATGTATTTAATGTCTGGGCTGGAAAATTTGATTATTAGATCACTGCTGACACCCAATGTCAGGAATCTAACCTGAGTCAGAGTGGTAAATATATATGTGTGCATGTGTGATTGTGTGAGTGCCTCCAAGTCTGTATTTAGAAGGAAGTATCTTATTTCCCTCAGGGTATATACTTAATTCTTTTAGTTATACTACATTAATGACAGGAGATAAAAGTAATTAACATTTTTGAGACATATGTTTATGTTCCTATGTTTGCATGAACAAACTAAAAAGTTATATTTTGGGTATGAGTTTTGTGGAAGGTCAGCTGAAAGTATAAATATCTTCAGAAAGATGTCAATAGCAATCATTTCAGTGTAGATCAATTTTACACAACACTTGGAAGGATATGTAATCATATATGAAAATACAACATTTATTGATTTTCAAAAGCTACACTATTCGAGAAATATTTAGTAAAACAAGTTAAATTATGGAAAGATAAAAGTAATGTGATTATTTATTGCATACAGTTTTATATTTTAGTTTCGTCAAGTAAAAATGCCATTTATTTCTACTGTTTAGGAAGGTAAACCCTAAATATTACAGTTTGTGCCATATTTCACAATAAGAAGATTTGTTTATATCAATAAGTTTATTTCTTTTGTTTCTGCTGTCCTATTCATAATTCTTCTCATAGTATTCTTCTAAGGACTTTTTCTTTCTGCCAGTTTGGGGCTTGAACATACATCATGCTCTCAGTTTTTTTGTTTTTTGTTTTTTTTGCTAACAGTGGTCAGTCTACTATTTGAACCATGCCCCAGCCCAGAAATTTTTGTAGTTAATTGGAGATAGAACCTCATGAACTTTCCTACTAGCCTGAAAACCATTATCCCCCAAGTCTCGTACTTCTTAATCACTAGGATTATAGAGATGAGTCTTGGATCCGAAGAGTCAATGACTTTTCGTGTCTTATAGCTTCCACATGTTTGCTAGTAATTGCAATAATAAACTACCACAGATTGGGTAGCATTAATATTGTAAATACATTGTCTCTGAGTTGGTGGAATTAGAACTCCAAGATTAGAGTTGGCTTCTGATTCCTCTTTCCTTGGCATATTCAAGGCATTCTGCTTCTCTCGGAGTAGACTTCAACTTAAATGCTACCTTTGAGATTCTGTTTCCATATGCAATCACTTTGTAAAACAATGGTTTTTTATCTTTAGTCTGATTTCAGTGGGACATAACATATTACTTAATAGAAGAAAATCTCTAATATGAAATTATTTGTTTGGGACATGGAAGTTATTGTTATACCTTAGACGTGCCACATTTAAATTCCCAGTGCTATTGGAAAATTGAACTCAAAACCTATACTTGTGAAACAGCATCTCTGACACTACCATACCTGCAGATTATAATTTGATTGCTTATTTTGAGGTAGTATCACTATGCCTGGGCCTGCTTGGACTGAGGTCCTCCTAACACAAGCCAAAAACATTTTGCCTGGACCTGGAATTCTCTAAGCTCTATTTTCCAAGTAGATAATATTATAGATTTGAGCCACTTTATCCAGTAAAAGTATACAATTTCAAAATATCTTGGTATTGTCTATATTTGTGCCTAACATATATAGCTAACCTTAATTTTCTCCCTCTTTTGTTTAGTACTCTGAGTTGAAACCATTGGCTTTCTTTTTATACATGGCTTTGTTTTGGATGGAATGCCATCACAATAAAAAAAAAAAGTCTCACAAAGTTTATGTCAAAAATCATGGAAAGAAGGCTTCAGGTTCAAAAAAACACTGATCTTTAAGTTATAATTGCAGTATTATTTATAGTGTTAGTCAATTCTTGCTTAAGTATCAGAAGGATGTCAGGTCTCTGTAGAAATTTTGTAGTTGTCATTTCATGTTATCTTCCTTCCTTAAAGCTTGTTTTATTAAAACCCTCTGGGTGTATATTGGTTGGACTGATTGGTAATCATCTCTGGAAATAAAGCTGATTTTAAAGGCTGAGGGTTTGGTAAATAAAGGAATGATCAGAATGAGCACAGATATTGTCACAGATTGAGCCGACCAGGTTAACTGCTGAACAGCCAAAAAAAAGCAAAGTTTCAAGTTTGATGATCCACATTGGAACATATACAGATAGATAGATATATACATATACATATACATGTGCATATACATACGTACACGAAAAATTAAATCTCCAGTAGAATATAGAGAAACATGGAGTGACAGGTGTTAAACTATATCAAACTGGTTGCAGGAAAGGTACAGTAAATTATAGATAGTTTAGAATAGATTTTGTAAAGGATGAAAATTCTTCCTTCATTATATACTTTACAAATATCCTTATTATGTTTTAAGTTTTTTGTGAAAATACCATACAGAGGGGTTACAATTACAGGGACAATGTAATGAGTACATTTCTCATTAAGCATTGTTACCTACTCCTTTCTATCCCTTTATCATCCCTTTCCATCTCCCCTTCCCGACCCTCTCTCCCATCTTGAGCCAAAGTTGTAAATTTCATTTTTCTACATAACATCTTGTACATCTCATTGTTGCACTGGGTCAACCTGTATCCCTGTATCCCTCCACAAATTATACCAACATCAAATACAGTGAAAACTAGGTTGTTGTTTTTTTAATTGTACTAAGAGCATCTATACCATGCTGAAAATTTGAATTACACAAAATATGCAACATGGGTAGGCACTGGTGGCTCAAGGATATAATCTTAGCTAGTTAAGAGGCTAAGATCTGAAGATCACAGTTCAAATCCAACCTGCATAAGAAAGTTCATTAGATTCTTATCTCCAATTAACCACCAGGGCAAATGGAGTTCCAGTTCAGATTGTATGGCAAGCACTGGCAAGCACTGTGTTCTAAAACACAAAAACACCATCTAGGCCCTGAGTTTAAGCCCTGGGATCAACAGAAACAAAAATATAAAATAAAACATGGAGTTAGATATTTTATAATGAAACATAATTTAATATACTCTACATTGTTAGAAAGACTAGTCTTCTGGGTTAGCTTTATAACCTACGATAATAAGTGATGTTGTCGACTTATTAAACAGAAATGCTTATTCAGATTTCCAAGTTTGAAGGTTTCAGTATATGTTCAGTTGGTTTTATTGCTTTGGAAGCCTGTGAGAAGACAATGGCAAGGTGGGGAGTATATCAAAGAAAAAAAATTTTTTTTACCTAGACTGATTAAAAGATAAAATAAGAAAGTAGTGGAGAGTCTATGTTCTCATAGCTTTCACACTGAAGAACTTAATCTCCAGAACTATTCAGATATTCTCCACAGTCTGGGAGGAAATAGAAAGTCACTTTTCTTTAACTCATAGATCTTTCTGGGGCATTCTAAATTCAATTGGCAACACCTTCACAAAGGATAATGACTTGTCCAGGGGAAGAAGCAAGTAGATATTTCTGTAAATTCTAATCATAACTCAGCAGACTAAATATTTTATGGAATTCCTATTAAAATATTTTCTTGCAGACGGAGTGGGTCTTTATAATACAAATGTGTGTATCTGTGTGTTTGTATGTGTGTGTTGAATAAACTAATATAACAATGTAGCAGAGAAAAGTATTAGTGGGGCTGGGAAAGTGTCTTAGTTGTGGAGCCTTTGCCTTGCATGCATGAGGCCCTTGGTTCGCTTCCTCAGCACCACATAAACAAAAAGAAAAAACTGGCTCTGTGGCTCAAGTGATAGAGCACTAACCTTGATCTGAATAGCTGAGTGACAATGCCCAGGCCCAGAGTTCAGGCCCCACAACCGGACCCAAAAAAAAATATTAGTATGGCCTTTTGTTTTTCTTCTTATACTATGAAGGTCTGCCACAATTCCCAATCAAATCCTATCCAAGATTCAAACATTAATGCTCTCCCAAAAGTTTTGCATGCATGAAGGGCTGGGAAGGTGGCTCAGTGGTAGAGCACTTTCCTTACTTACCAAAAGTTTTGCATGCCAACCCAAGTACATCTACTGCATTTAAGATGGCCATGGTATATAAAATTTTAAGTCCTCCAATTACGTTGTCACCAAGGAAACAACATATAATATTTCTTTAAAAATACCTAGACTGTAGAACACTTTACTCAGAAAATTGAAGGAATATACTTTATAGGATTTAATTTAAAATTTAGTCACTGAAATGGATGTTCTATATCCACAACTCAGAGCCCTATTAAACTACATAATTTCAAAACTCATCTATTACCATCTTCTATGAACACAGTCCTTCCTGAAAACAAACCAGATGTGGTAAACAAATTACCGTGTATGCCATTGTCAAATGCAGCTGTTCTAAAGCATGGAACTGGCAGCAATTAATGCCTGTAAACAACTGGTTCTAAGGAGTATGGAAAGTGATTTTTTCCACTACAAGTAGAAAAGTTCACAGATGTTTCAGATTGTGTTTCATTGTTTGCATTTGTGAGATATATTTTGGAAAGCACAATGAATGAAAGTGTGCTGTTTTGTAAAACTTTGCTGGCTGACACACCAGGGAAGGAAAACTTTTGAAATGTTTCAAATGAAAAGACAGACAATAGGGTGGGTAAGTTGTGGTATGCAGTTTAAATACAGACTGAAGCAAACCAAAGAATGGGAAAAAAAACTTTTTCTTTAAGAAATGCTTTCTGGGTATATTGTACTATACACTATAATGAGGAAATGATCATTTCTTTGGAAAAGTAAGGAAAAAACACTCACCTGTTGAACTTTTTAAAGTGAATCTTAAATGACAAGGATGAAGAAATTTAAATGGGTTCATATTATCCAGTATTACTTTAATTTTTTATTAAAAGTTAAAACAAACTGACAGGTTATTAGTCCATGAAGATTTACAGAGTAAGTTTCTGGCATATATTTTATTTTGTTCCTCTTTTGGGGGGGATGATATAAATATTTTACTTTAATAAGGCAACTTGGTTTTAACCATTACCCACAAAATGTATGCAGTCATAGAATAAGAAATTTTTTTATTAATTTAAGACAACACTAGGCTCATTTTATGCCAACACAAAATATAAAAACCAATGACATTTTCACTGAACAACCACTCATAAAAAATCATGAAATAATATAGTAAAACTCCATGTCAATTTATTTGTTGGTTGTGTGCCTTGAACGCTGGGCCTGGGCACTGTCCCTCAGCTCTACATCTCAAGGCTACCACTGTACCATTTCAGCCACAGTGCCATTTCTGGTTTTAAGGTGGTTTATTGGAGATAAGAGTCACACAGACTTTTCTGCCCAGGCTGGCTTTCAACCACTATCCTCAAATCTCAGACTCCTGAGTAGCGAGGATTACAGGCATGAGCCATCAAAGTCCAGATCCAAGTCAATTTTTAAAAAGCAAGCTTATTGAAACGTCTAGCTTTTTCCAGTAAACAATCGTATTTTTTCAGAATTATCTTATAACATAGTTATTTTTAGATGTAACTGTGAATTTTTTATAGAAACAAATATAATTCTATTACTGAGTATTTCACAAAAATCCACTGTAATTGACTTTCTCCAAAATCAATTATTACATACTATCTCACACACTATATTCATTACATTCCAAATAGTCTGGACCATTTCATATAAATTCTCGGTGCTATTTTACAATATAAATTCACATCTGTGGTTTTAAACTAAGGAGAAAAGATTTTAGAGGTAAAATCAAATATGAATGTGTAGTGTGGCCCAATTAAACCAAAAATTGTGAATTCATACAGACAAAATTATTTTCTTTCCACTAAATACGTTGAAGAAATACCATTGGAAATAGTGAGGCAGGAAGTGGCAGAATTCAAATCTCATCGAACAATGTCTCTGTTATTCTGCTAACCCCTCCACTAAGAAGACCCCCTTTTCCCAGTTGTCACAAAACTTCAAGTGTCTCTCTTTGAATTCTATTTGGAAACGTTCTAAATCACTGATTCTTTTTGTATTTTCTGTTATATGATACAAAATATACGCACAAAACAATTGAAATAAAATGCACACATATTTTGAAGTCATCACCGCTGGAAACACAACCAACAAATTGGAACTTCCCCAGGAACAAAAACATGTTGTGCCCAGTTTATTTTTTAAACTACAAAACTTTCAAACACATGTTAATTTAAGTAGAGCTATAAGTATAACTGTCTCTCAGAAATAAGGTTGTGTTAATTTGTAATTAAATTCATCTGGATCAACCTAATATAGAAAATCCCTTGAATGGATCAAATTGTTTAAAACAAATGTAACTGTATGTAAAGAAAGATCTGCACATACTTAAAAGAAAAAAATGCTACAGTATGAAATCACAAAAATCATAACATTCTTAAAATTTCTGAAATGCAATTAGTAATTCCAAAATATCCATAATGAGAACTAAATACTACTGGCTTAACAAGAACAAAATGTGCAAATAATAGAATCTGAGCAGTGTACATGAGTGTACATAATCTATAAATACTCCAAATTATACAGTTTTTAGAAGACTGAATGTGGATTATCTAAAGGAAAACATCAGCACGTTATATAAATGAAATTAAAAATCTCATGAAAAGAGAGAATAGTAGTAGTTTCTGGAAAATAATATTTTAATAAATGGTGGTCAAAATCCAGTACTGACTAAATTGTATACCTAATTAGTTAGATCCAAAGAAGACCGAAGTTACTCGAGCTGATTTGAAACTGGCAAAGTAGTAGAATACATCAGTAACATTATTATTGATATTGACTCTGGCATGGAATTCATTTCCTCTTTGATCTGACAAATGAATATATGAAAGAACATAACTTCTCCAACTAAATATCAAGTCCTAACTAAACATATAACTAGAAAAGTCATCATGCAATTCGTATTGCAACTGGGATAAAATAAAAATCAGTCATACTGATTCTGTATTTATTTTAAACGTTGGCTTTTTTCATAAATTATTTCCTTTGTCTTGCATTTTTAAAACGTTGTGTTAAATGATTTATATCTTGGTAACTAATTTTGGATGCCTCCTTAAATTTTGTTCTGGGTATAATATCTCACTTCAGTTCCTATCCCATGAAATGATGTTGTTTACAAAACAAATTCTAATAACCTCTGTTTATAATACACAAAATCTCATAAGCATGATTTCAGGAAGCACAGGTTAACATTTTGATAACGTGGTCTCATGACTGATCAGGCCTATCTGCATGAGTAAAGTTGTACCTAGATTCCTCAGCCTAAATTTAGCCACTGTTAAAAATGTTTATACCTTTATCTGTCACCCATCAGAGGTTAAACCTGAGTATAAAATCTAAGGAAAATCATAAGTTAAGAATTTAGCTCTTCTGAATATAATTTAAACCAAAATGCAGCATAGAGTAACTCATTTGACTAAAGTCAATCTATTTCTCTGAAACATATTAAGCATTCCCTTACAATGTGTATTATTCTCAAGAAGGGAATGAAGAATATGAGACGAGGACTAAGCAAGTATTGTCTTCAAATATACATAATTTGGATTTATATCTTTATTTCGTTATAGGCATTTTTGATAAAAACTGTTTGAATAATTGATTTCCTGGTCAGGTATAATATATCCTAGTTACATTTACCAAACTTCATTCAGAAAATGGTATATAGTAATTGAGTAGAAAGATATTCAATTAGTAGCAAAACGTATATACCTATAGGGTAATATTTTGAAGAGTCAATTGGAAATATTCTAATATTATAACTTGAACAATTTCACATTGACATTAACTATCTAGAATACTTTAATGCTAATTGGACAAGATTGTCCTTCTAAATGAGCAAAACCAATTCCTCCTTTTACTTTATCAGGGAAATATCTCAGCTAAAAATGGAAATTAACCTATGAATCTATAACAACTGGAATGAATTTTCCTTTTTTTTAGCAAATATCAATTTCACAAAAGTATTTTATTTTATTGTGTTATACACATATATCCACATAATGTAGTTTGTTAAATTTTATTCCTTTTATTAATTTCATTATCCTATTTTTATACTTATATTTTATTATGTCATCATACAAATTTATGAAATATTTGAACATATTTACTCCACAATATTTCTCTTCATCTCCTCTCTTACATTTTTCCAAACTTAATCAGTTCCAGCTTTTACACCTGGGTCATTCATTTTATTTTCTGGGTCTAGCGTTTGCATATGAGAAATCTAATAATTGTTTTTCACAGTATCACTAATTGCTTAAATATGAAGGTTTCAATTCTATTTTCTTGAAGATGATGTGATTTCATAATTGTGTGTGGCTAAATAGTATATATATATATATATATATATATATATATATATATATATATATATATAACAGTTTCTTCAATGAGTGATTAAGGAACATGCAGTTAATTCTGTAGTTATTTATGCTTTTCTATGTGTGAGAAGGAAGGATGGAAATAATGATGTTTGGAATCTACTATTTGAAACATCTCTCCACTGCTCTTTCATCAGTTTTTCAATAATGCATTGTGTTTAAAAATAAAATTTAATTACATTTGCAAAGATGTTCTTTTTCAGTATATATATTATTTTTTTATTACAATGTTACATTTAGTATGTAATGTGAGTATGGGGATGTATGTGAGCATGAAAATCTAGGCATGTTTGTACATGTAGCTGACTCGAAGGAAACTGAATGTATGTGAGATACAAGATTCAAATAAAAGTTTAAGACCTGTAAGTTGCTAAATTGATATATATATATATATATATATATATATATATATATATATATATATATCCAGTTTTTGGAGTGTGATTTCAAGGTCACATTTTGGTAGGTTTTATACCAAGTAAGTAGATGTTTCTAATCCAAAATCGTAAGGATTAAAACAACAACTCTGTTTCCTAATCATTCAGTCTTAGTAATCCAGACATTGCAATAAGTGGAAAAAATGATTGAAAGTATGGTGGGTCATTAGTAACCTTTAGACACTATACATTTTCCCCAAAATCTTCAGATGTACTCTTTGGATATAAATTACAAGTATATTTATAAACGTACAGATATAATATGATCTTATATATGTAAATATATGTATATATTATAAATACATCATATATTTACTTATATTTTAAATGTGTATCACAAATATTGATTTATATTTAAATGTAATTCATCTCATCATAGATACATAGACAGACAGACAGTCAGACAGTCAGACAGACAGACAGACAGACAGACAGACAGACAGACAGACAGACAGACAGACAGATAGACAGATAGATAGATAGATAGATAGATAGATAGATAGATAGATAGATAGATAGATAGATAGATAGATAGATAGATAGATAGATAGATAGATAGATAGATAGATTTTTTTTGGTCAGTCTTGGGGCTTGAACTCTGGGCTTAGGTGCTGTCCATGTGCTCTTCTGCTCAAGGCAAGAGCTCTACCGCTTGAGACCTAGCGCCACTTCCAGTTTTCTGGTAGTTTATTGGAAAAAAGAATTTCATGGAATTTCCTGCCTGAGCTGGCATTGAACTGTGATCCTCAGATCTCAGCCTCCTGAGTAGCTAGGACTATAGGCATGAGCCACGGGTACCCGACTATACTTATATCTGAGATTTGTTAGTAGAACAAAGGATACAGGAACTATTATTCTTATCATGAAAGGACTTCACACTGACAGGTATAATTACAAGAAGAAAACAATAACTATTCACAATGGCACAAAAATTCCTTAGGTGCCTAGCAAGACAGCATGTGTTTCCATACACTGCATGTGGTGTGAGCAGTTTGCAACCCAAGTGACTGTGGGAGATATTGGACCCTGACAATTGCATAAACACAGCTCTCTATGACAGATTAGAAAGGCCTATCTTAGAGATTCTTGTTAGGGACATGATGAAAAAATTTATAGTTTAGTTGTGATTACAGAACTCTTTTACACATATCACTCAGCCATTAACTATATTTCACATAGTTCCTATTGCTCTAACTTATATTTTCTTGGTTCAGTAAACTGTTTTTTGTTTGTGAAAACTTAGCTGTTCAAAACATAGACATGGGTTTTTAATATTTTTGAAATTGCTGTCTGCATAATGTTGTATGTGATGAGCTTCTCTTTACCATTTCATAGGAATAAACTTAATCTGATTCAAACTTGGAAACAGTTAGCTTGTTCTCTCTCCTAGAAAGCATCTATATAGACTTCTTTACATGTAAACAGACCCTCATTTACTTGCAAAAGTCTGTCAGTGTATCAAACCTAACTCACCCAAGTGAGGTGAATTCTTCTCTCATGCTTCTTTTACATTAAAAATGGTAAGAACTGTTCAGTAATGTGCATACATTTTAATATGAAGTGGGACTCCTATTTTCCTTAATATGAATCAAGCAGAGGAATCAGTTTAAGATGTGAAAGAGCCTTAGAAAGAGTTTTGGACCTTGGAAACTGTCCTTTGTATGAATTTTTGGAGAAATATCCCTTTTCTTTTTTTTTAATTTAATTTTATTTTATTTGAGAACATACTGTATAGAGGGGCTACAATTACATGGGCAGGATAATGCATACATTTCTTACCAAGCATTGCAGCCTCTTCCTTTGTTTACCCTTCACCTCCCTTCCCAGCGTCCCCCCTTCCCCCACCCAATTATACCCCCTCCCCCCCCAAAACCGACATTGTAAAGCTGGTTTTGACATGACATTTTGTACTTCTCATTGTTGCAACAGGTCCACCTGAATCCTTAAACGACTTGTTTGTCCCCATCTCCTCCACATGTTATACTGACATCAAATATAGTGAAAGCGGGGATACAATGTGGGGGAGGGACATACAAAGCAACAAAGAAATAATCTTATAAATGCGTTAGAAACACATGCATGAAAGAAACGAAAACATTAAAATACATATTTAAGGGTTCATTTTCCTAACATCACATTATCTGATCTTTTCCGCTTGACTCATACCTATACTAGATATTGCAAACAAGGGAAACCATGGGACCTATGCTTCTTTGGGCCTGGCTTACTTCACTTAATATAATTTTTTCCAAACCTTTCCATTTCCTAACAAATGGGGAAATGTCATTCTTTCTGATCAAAAGACTTCACATAGATCTCCCCTATGATCCAGCAATCCCACTTTTGGGCATTTACCCAAATGTTTACAAACAAGACCACACTAAAGCTACCAGCACAACTATGTTTATTGCAGCATTATTTACCATAGCTAAGATATGGAACCAACCCAGATGCCTCTCAGTAGATGAATGGATCAAGAAAATGTAGTATATATACACAATGAAATATCCCTTTTCAAAGACAAAGGACTCATTTTTTTAATATTGTGCTGGTACTGGGGTTTGAATTCCTGGACTTGAGCTATATCTGGGCTTTAATTCTCAATGTTTGCTCTATACCACCTGAGCCACACCTTCACTTCTTCCATTTACCACAAGTGGAGAAAAGAATCTCTTTGGTTTATCCACTTGGAAAAGCTTCGAATTTCAATTGTCAAATTTGAACCTACCGACTGTAAGCCACTGGTGCTGTGCTAGAACTCACTTCTTAAGAATAAAAAATCACAAAAAGAGGAGAAAAAATATTTGTTCAATTATTTATGTGTTGTCTGATAAAACAAAGCACTTGCTACTGGAAGGGAAAAAGAGAGAAGATAGACATGAATATGCAGGAGAGAGAAACAAAGAAAGAAGAAAGGAAGGGAGATTAAAAGAGGGGAGGGGAGTGGAAGGGAGGATACGAGAGAAGGGGGTAGCTGAGTAGAATTATCTACTCCTCACTAAGGTTTTGTTGGACAATCAGTACCTTTGCATTTATGTAGCCAAAGCTTTTTATTTTTGGTAGTAGTAAGCTGAGATATAAAATACCAATTTACAGGTAATAACCTGTTAGTGTGCTTCCGTCTGCACCAAGGAGGCCACAATTAGGTTACTGTCAGTGAGAAGGCAAGAGTAAGCATTTTAAGTGATTCTGAGAAACAATAATTGACATGTCAGGAATGCTCCCCTGTATGGTGAAGTCAAGCTTCACTCTTGTTCCCTGCTCCAGTCTTCCTCTCAACAAGAACAGCAGAAACAGGAGAGGAAGGAGATATGTGAGTAATGATCATCTCTCTGTTTACCCTCATCCCTTGGTCTCTCAAAATATAAAGCAAAAGGAGAATTAACTGAACTAGTGGGGAACATGGGAGGAAAAAGTTCAGTCTAACTTATTGTGAAACTTTTAAAATAATTGGAGCAGCACTCCAAATACTGAAATAAAACTTTTTAAATTATTAACAAAAAGTAACTTGAAATTTATCGAAAATTTAGAAGACTACAAAGCTCACTACATAGTGGAATCTGAAAATTGAAACTGATTCCTGCCTCTATCATCAGAAATTGAAGATTGTCCCTAAATGTCAAATACTAGGTAAAATACCCTTGATATTCACTTATACTGTGTGAATATAATGCAGAAAATATGACTTTAAATTTAGACTGCTGAAGTGATAAGCGATGGGAATTCATGATGGATAACATAATGCTGACAGCATGGAAATTATTTCCCTTCCATCTTCAGTGAGTAGAGAATAAAAATGCTCTATTGGATGGCCCTGAAAGTACAATTCTAAATTTAGGACAGAAGGTGAATAGTAAAGAAGAGCTATCTTTGCCAATCTGAGATTAGAAATGTGGAGAAATATACTAATTTATGTATGTCAAACATGGAAGAGAGGATGTGGCAAGCCCATAGCCAAATGCCAAAGTAGAGATATTTAACAAAATACCATGAAGTTGAAACAAGTCTTAAAGGGGGATCTGGGCTAAAAGGGAGTAGGGTAGAAGAATGGAGAGGGAAATGGTGGACTAATACAGTCATACCATTCAATGTACACATGTCAGAATATAAGTAGGAAACATGAAGGGATAGGTGAGGTTGGGGTAAGGGAAGGAAGAAAAATTCACTGTATATTGAAATGCACACACATTCTATTCAACACTGACATGATGAAGCAAAACCCCTTTGCACAACTAGCTAAACATAATTTTTTTGAAATTTTAATATTCAGAGACCAGAAGCACAAACCTTTAGAGATAAATAAGAAGAGAGAATTGACATATTGTTGAGGCTTGTTTCCCTTTCAATATACAAAATTTAGTGTGTGAAGTCTGCTGCAAATATAAATTTTATTTTGCCGATACTTTTAAGCAAATTGCTTAAAATGTAGAGAACCAAATTCCAATATCCCTTCATTTCCAATAAAAAAAATCGTATGCACCTTTAAGTTTCTCAGTTATTTCTAAATACCTTAATGCAATGCATTATTGGAACGAATTTCATTCCATATTTAAATTTATTTTTTGTTGTTGTGAAAATACTGTACAAAGGGGTTTCAATTACATGGACATGATAATGAGTCCATTTCCTATCAAGCATTGTAGCCTCCTCCTTTGTTTCACCTTCCCATAACTTCCCATCCTCTCCCCGCTCCCCACCCAGTCCTTCCCCCACCAAAATTTTAAAGTTTGTTTTCGACATAACGACTTGTACATCTCATTGTTTTAATGGTCCAACTGTATCCCTATTATATAAATGATTTGTTTTTTCCCTTCCCTTCCTCAAATTATAACAACATCAAGTTCAGTGAAAGCAGGGTTTGTACAGTGGGGGAGGGACATACAAAGCAAAAAAGAAATATTCTTATAAATGTGTTAGAAACAATTGCATGAAAGCGAAAAACATTTGAATATATAGCTTAGGGCTCATTTCCCTAACACCAACTTGTCTGACAGTTTCTGTTTGTCTCAGACATATACTAGTTATTGCAAATAAGGGAAATCATGGCACTAATGTTTCTTTGGGCCTGGCTTACGTCACTTAATATATTTTTTCCAACAAATATATTTTTACCTAACAAATGGAGCCAATGTCATGCTTTCTGATGGAGGCATAGAATTCCAGTGTGTATATATACCACATTTTCTTGATCTACTCATCTAATAAGGGGCATCTGGGTTGGTTCCATATATTAGCTATGGTAAATAATGATGCAATAAACATAGTTGTGCTGGAAGTTCTACTGTGGCCTTGTATGTGAACATTTGGGTAAATACCCAAAGTGGGATTCTGGGTCATAGGGGAGCTCTATGTGGAGACTTTTGAGGAACCTCAATACTGATTTCCAAACTGGTTGAACAAATTTATACTCCCATCCACAATTCAGTAATGTTCCGTTCTGTCCACATCCCCTCCAGCATCTGGTGTTAGAGTTCTTGATTAGAGCCATTCTAACTGGGGTGAGGTGGTATCTCAATGTTGTTTTGATTTGCATTTCTTTTATGACTTTTATGTGTCTATTGGCCATCCTTCTTTCCTCTTCAGAGAAGTTTCTCTTTAAGTCTTTAGCCCACTTATTTTTGGGCAGTTGTTTCTTTGAAGATTTGTTGGGGGATTTAAATTTTTGAGTTACATGTATATTTTAGATATGAGACCCTTGTCCATTTTATGGCTAGTGAAGATCTTCTACCAATCTGTGCGCTTTCTATTGATCTTGCTAGCTATGACCTTTGCCATGCAGAAGCTCTGCAATTTTATGCAATCCCATTTGTCCAACCTTTCTTTGATTTGTTGTGTTTCTGGGTCTCTATTAAGAAAATTTCAGCCTGTGCCAACAAGACCTAGGGTTTCTCCTATTCCAATCCGTAATGTTTTCAGAGTGTCCGCTTTGACTCCGAGGTCTTTGATCTATTTAGAGTTGATTCGGGTACAGGGTGATATATAAGGATCTAGCTTTAGTGTTCTACAAGTTGTTAACCAATTTTTCCAGCACCATTTACTGAAGAGGCTGTCTTTCTTCCATTCTATTGTTTTAGCTCCCTTACCGAAGATTAGATGGCTATAGGTCTGTAGGTTCATTTCTGGGTTTCAATTCTATTCCATTGGTCCTGAGGTCGGTTCTTGTGTCAGTACCAAACTGTTTTGATTACTATGGCTTTGTAGTTGAATTTGAATTTGGTATTGATATTCTTCCAGCTCTGTTCTCTCTGTTAGGGATCATTTTTGCTATTCAGGGTCTTTTATTGTTCCATATGAATTTTTTGATTGCCTCTTCTATTTCCTTGAAGAATGAGGTTAGAATATTGATAGATATCGCATTGAATTTGTAGATAGCCTTGGGAAGTATTGCCTTTTTCACTATGTTGATCTTTCCCAATCCAGGAGCATGGGAGTTTTTGCCACTTTCTAAGTTCAGTTTTGATTTCCTTTTTCCGTTTTTTAAAGTTTTCCTCATAGAGGTCCTTCACTTTTTTGGTTAAGTTAAATCCTAGGTATTTTAATTTTTGTGTGGCTATTACAAATAGAGTTGCTTTCCTAATTTCAGGCACACTTTTCTTATTGTTGGCATACAGAAAAATCCATTGATTTTTGAGGGTTAATTTCATACCATGCTACTTTGCCAGAGTTTTGAATCATCTTGAGTAATTTTGGAGTGGACTCTGTGCGATTCTTTAAATACAAGATCATGTCATCTGCAAAGAGGGAGAGTTTTACTTCTTCTTTCCCTATTAGGATCCTTCTTATACTTGCATCTAGTCTTATTACTGTATAAGGCATTCCAATACTTGATTGAAGAAAAGTGGAAATAGTGGTCATCCTGTTTCATTCCTGAGTTAAGAGGAAATAGCTTTAGTTTTTTACCATTAAGTATAATGCTGGCTATAGGTTTGTCATATAAAATCTTTAATGTATTGAGGAAAGTTCCATGGATTCCTCATTTTTCCAGAAACTTCATAAAAAGGGATCTTGGATCTTGTCAATTGCTTTTTCTGCATCTATTGAGATAACCATGTGGTTCTTATCCTTGCTTCTGTTGATGTGATAAATTATATTAATTGATTTGCGTATCTTAAACCAGCTTTGCATCCATGAAATGAATCCTGTTTGATCGTGGTGTATGATTTTTTGGATGAATTGTTGAAGTCGATTGGCCAAAATTTTGTTGAGAAGTTTTGCATCAAAGTTCGTCAAAGAAATGGGTCTATATTTCTCTTTCCTAGCTGAGTCCCTTCCTGGTTTTGGGATGTGTGTTATGATGGCCTCATAGAATGAGTTCAGTAGTGAACTTTCTTTTTCAGTTTCATTGAAGAGTTGGAGGAGTATTGGTGTGATGTCTGCTTTGAAGGCCTAATAGAATTCTGCTGTAAAACCATTTGGTCCTGGGCTTTTCTTAGATTGGAGGTCTCATTGCTGTTTCTATTTCAGTGCTTGATATAGGCCTTTTAAGATAGTTTGACTCATCTTGGCTTAGTTTTGACATGTCAGTATTTTCTAGTATAAGTTCCATTTCTGCCAAGTTCTCAAACTTATTAGTATACAGGTTTTAGAAGCATTCCCTTATAATGTTCTGAATATTAGTTGTTTCTGTGATGATGTTTCCATTCTCATCTCTGAGTTTATTTGTGTGTGTTCTCTTCTTTTTCTGATAAGATTTGCTAAGGGT
The DNA here is from genome assembly GCF_024711535.1 of Dipodomys merriami. NCBI lineage: Eukaryota > Metazoa > Chordata > Mammalia > Rodentia > Heteromyidae > Dipodomys > Dipodomys merriami. Next base: position 588,197 of record NW_027205627.1, read on the forward strand.
GTGTCAATTTTGTTAATTTTTTCAAAGAACCAACTCTTAGTTTTGTTGTTTCTTTCTATAGCTTTTTTGGATTCTAATTAATTTAATTCTGATTTAATTTTAATTTTTTCTTTCTGTCTACTGGATTGGGGTTTATCTTGCTCTTTTTCAAGGAGGTTCAGATGTCTCATTAAATAGTTGTTTTCAGATCTCTCCAATTTGTTGATGTAGGAGCTCAGAGCTATAAACTTGCCTCTGAATACTGTGTTTGCTGTGTCCCAGAGGAGCTAGTAATTGGTGTGTTCAGTTTTGTTGAATATCATGAACATTTGAATTTCCTTTCTAATCTCTTCCATGACCCACTCGTGATTCAGCAGTGTGTTGTTCAGGATCCATGTGTTACATGACTTTCTTTGGTGACTTTTGGTGTTGAGTTCTAAATATACTCCCTTGTGGTCTGAGAGAATGCAAGGTATAACTTCAATGTTTCTGAATTTGGACGTTTGCTTTGTGGCCTATAATGTGGTCTATTTTGGAAAATGTTCCATGTGCTGCTGAGAAAAACGTATTGTCTAATGCTGCTGGGTGAAATATTCAGTAGATGTGTGTTAAATCTAGTTGATATGTGCAGTTGTTTATATCTACGGTTACTCTGTTGAGTTTTTGCGAAGTTCATTTATCTAGTGGGGAAAGTTGTGTGTTAAAGTCCTCAACAATTAATGTTTATGGATCTATGTGGGATTTGAGGGAAAGTAGAGTTTCTTGGACGAATTAGGGTGCTCTGCTGTTTGGCAAATAGATATTTACAATTGTAATATCCTCCTGAAGGAGTGATCCCTTAATTAGTATGTACCAACCTTTTCACTAATTTTAATTAAAAGTCTATTTTATCTGATATTAGGATTGCAACTCCATCCTGTTTATGGGAGCCGTTTGCTTGGTAGATTTTGTTTAAGCCTTTAAAATTGAAAATGTGTTTGTTTTGTGGGCAAGATTTGACTCCTGAAGCCAGCAGATAAAAGGATCTTGCTTTTTAATCCAAGTAGACAGACTTTGTCGCTTAATTGATGAGTTAAGTCTGTTAATGTTGAGAGATAGAACTGAGAGGTATTTGGGAGTTCCTTCCATTTTATCCAACTACTTCAGAGCTGTGGCAACTGTGTTCTTCCTATGGGTCTTGGATTCTCAGTTTGGGTGATATTTCTTGGCCTTTAGTGTGGTCTTGTTGGTTTTCTCTGTGTAGGACATCTTTAAGACCCTTTAGTAGGGCTGGTTTGGTGGAGATATATTGTTTCAATTTTTCTTTGCTATGGAAGGGTTTTATTTGACCTCCGATTATTAAGGAGAGTATAGCTGGGTAAAGTATTCTTGGTTGATAGTTGTTTGTATTTAGGACATAGATTACATCATTCTAGGCTCTTCTTGCTTTGATTGTTTCTGCTGAGAAATCTGAGGTGATTCTAGTTGGTTTCCCTTTATAGGTGTTTGATCTTTGCTTCATGACAACTTTAAGGATTTTTTCCTTGTTCTGAATCGATCCTGTGAGTATTATAATGTGACAATGGGATATCCTCTTCTGATCTAGTCTATTGGGAGTTCTAAAAGCTTCTTGTATCTGAATAGACCTATCTTTTTGCATGTTTGGGAAGTTCTCTGCTAGGATCCTGTTAAACATATTTCCTAGACCATTGACTTCTGGCTCTAGGTGCTCCTCTACACCCATTATCCTCAGATTAGGCCTTCTAGTGCGGTCTTCCAAGGCTTCAATGTTGAATAGATCTATCATATTTCTTGGATTTGTCTTTGAAGGTTGTATATTCCTTCTCTATAATATCTAGGCTGTCTTCAATCCTCAGGATTCAATCTTCTGCATGGCCAATCCTACTATCCAGACTTTCTACTTTTTTTTTTTCCTTCCAGTTGGTCGGCTTTTATGGCTTCTAATTCTTTGTTGGATCTTTGTTTTAGATCTTGTATGAAATTCTTTACTTCATTAATTTAGTGTCAAGTGTTTATTCTCAAATCACTTGGTTGATTGGTTATGGTTTCCTTGGACTCCCATTACTTCTGTTGGGATCCATTCAGCATTCCCTTTGTGGACTCCCTGACTTCTCTCAGCTCTCTGTTTATGGATTCCATGAATGCCTCTAGTGATCTTTGTCTATGCTCTTCCCGCTCTTGAAATTCCTGTATTACTCTTTGATCAGCTTCTTCATGTTCATGCAATTCCTTTAGTTCTCTTTGACTAATCTCAGCCTACTCACACAATTCCTTTATTTCTCTTTGAGTGTCCCAAGCTGCTAATGCAATTCTTTTATCTATCTATGAGTAGCTTCCTCACACCTATGAGCTTTCTTTTTTGCCATTTGTTTGCCTCCTCTCTCTCTATATCATGCTTACCCAGAGTCCTTTGAAGGTTTTCAATCTTTTTATTTACCATGTTTACCATTAGTGTTTTTAGAGCTTTTTGAAAACTCTCCTCTGGATTATTTATTATCTGTTCTGTCCACTAATTATCATGAGTGGGAGTTGAGATACCCGGACTTGCCATTTTTCTTGTGTTTTTCCGGCTTCTTCTGCCCATTTGGCATGAGAGTAACACCAATTTTGTGCTATAAAACTATCTTAAGGGAAGCATCAACAAAGTCTGTAGTTGCACAGTCCAAAGCCTGCAGATCCTCCTGATGGAGAGATCCCTTGATTAGTATGTAGTGACCTTCTTTATCTCTTCTCACAAATTTTAATTTGAACTCTATTTTATCTGATATTAGGATTGCAACTCCCGCCTGTTTATGGGAGCCGTTTGCTTGGTAGATTTTGTTCCAGCCTTTAACATTGAAAATGTGTTTGTTTTTACGGGCAAGGTGTGACTCCTGAAGGCAGCAAATATTTTGCCCATGTAATTGTAACCGCTCTGTACAGTATTTTCACAATAAAAATAAATAAATAAATATTACAAAAGCCTGCAGATATAATCTAGTTCAACAGATACATTTTCAACATCAACCAACTATGTATTAATAGGCTATGAACCGCAAAGAAGAATTTTGCAAACGAGAAATTATTAGGTTTAGTGAGAGATGTGGGTATTAATAGGAATAGAGGGATGTGGAAAGGTAGAGGGGAGCTAACTTAGTCCTAATCTCAAAACAGGAAGTAGATTCGATAGAATGATAGTAGACACCTGGGGGGAAAAAGAAAGAGAAAAAAAAAGACAAGGAAAAATAGTAAAACAAAAATTAAAAATTAAAAAATGAAACACTTCAAATTATGCAGAATAAAAACGTAATATTCAGAGAAGGATGGGAATATGATAAGAGAAGGGGAGGGATAGAAAGGAGATGTCAAAAAATAAAAAATAAAAATGCTTAAAATTTTATATAGGTATATAGAGGTAGTACAGCTATTAAAGAAGTTAAGTCTAAAAGGTTTTGAATTCAGTAATAAATTTCTGGATTAAGTGTGTATACAATCGGGGATAAGGTCTAATAATCAACTACAGGTATATCTGAGAATGAGCGGAAATGCGACTAATTCACGCAAAGAAGAACGAAATAGAAAAAAGTGAAAAGAATGAGAAAGAAAGGAAAAAAGGATCAAAAGGTCAGTAGTGCTAAACAAAAATGGAAAAAAAGCACGCACACACACACACACACACACACACACACACACACACACACACATATAACCGTAAAATAAAAATTATAAGAGGAAGAAAAAAAAGTTAATAGAAAACAATTTTTTAAAGTTAAAAATTAAAAATTAAAAATGTTAAAAAAATTTTAATAAAAGGTGACAAAAAAGAGTTCTTTGCTTTTTGGGGGTTAGAAGGGAAGATCCTGTATCTCCCTTGTGTCCATAACCAGTCTCTTGTTGGAGTCTCTGGTCTGCTTGTGGTATTTGATTTTCCTGTAGCTTGGTTGAACTCCATGACATGGAAACAGCAAGTTTTTTTTTTCAGATATCAACCTTGATGTCAGTAGAGTATCTAGACATTATTTTATTTCATTTGTCTTTTCTATTGGTTTATCACTAGCAAACTCTGTCTTGATTTTGGTACCTTCCATCTTGTATATACATTTATCTGATTTGGAGATGGAAAGGGAAAAAATATAGTGATGAAAGAAGTACAAAGAGTGACCTATTGCAACAATGATATTCACAAGACACTTTCAGAAATGAACTTTACAACTATGGGGTGGGGAGGATGTGTGGAGAGTGGGAAGGGAAATGAGAACAACAATGGAGTGGATAAAAATATTCAACAAGGATTGTATCTTATTCATGTAACTCTAACCACTCTGTACAGTATTTTTGAAATAAAATAAAATTTAAAAATTGAACCTATCCTAGAAAAAATATAGTTTTCAAAATAAGATATCTGTCACAGTACTTGTGAGGGATTCTAGGGTCAAACTGTTAAACCTGGAAAGGGATAGATTGCGAAGCCATCTCAAACAGCAATCAAAAGACTGAGAGCTCTGTTCTGGAAAGGTCAGTCAAGGGAAGACAGGGGTATGAGTTATTACCTCAAAAGCATATAAATTTGAGCTGTTGGACACTAAAAGATTAAGACTTTCGAGACAAGATGGATGTCTGTGTTATGGATGTAATGACTATTACTCCCTTCTGCTCCCTAACAATAAGGGATTGAATTATCACTATGTATACAAACAATACCTCATGTTAATAGTTGTAACCAAAGCTAGGTTAATGCCTTAGTTTGTGGACATACCTATAGCCACTGACCACCACCCGCCTTGTAGTAGAAGGAATATAAACATGTTAAGCATGATTTGGTGATCCAGAAGCTGGCAATGAGGCTTTGGGTCCTCTGGTGTCTTCTTTCCTATCATTTCCAGTGATTTCTCAGTTTTTTGGCCATGTATCCCATCATCTTTCCTGTCCCATGGTTGTGGTTAGTGACAGTACTGATTTTCTGAACACCTTGTAGTAGAAGGAATATAAACATGTTAAGCATGATTTGGTGATCCAGAAGCTGGCAATGAGGCTTTGGGTCCTCTGGTGTCTTCTTTCCTATCATTTCCAGTGATTTCTCAGTTTTTTGGCCATGTATCCCATCATCTTTCCTGTCCCATGGTTGTGGTTAGTGACAGTACTGATTTTCTGAACACCTCAAAACAAACTATGGAAAAACACTTACTCAAAAAAGATTGAGGAAGATTGAGCACCTGGAAAGATACCAAACATTATCAGTGACCCTGTGATCCTCTAGCAAGTAAGTACAATTCAGGAATATCTTTATTTCTGATAATATGAGATGGATAATTGTCCCTTTTGTATATTTGGTATTTGGTACTGCATGCATTTTCAGAAACACATATGCATTGTTAAATAATGTTATTTATTTCACAGGTCACAGACCATGTCACTGGAGTGATGACCCTAATGTCTTATCTCAGTTGCCTGATTCAGACTTAGATGACTATGAATTGCCTAATTATGAACATTTCTCCATGAAACTCAACAACACAGAATGAAGTGTCAGGGTCAGGCCATTCTATACCTGTAAGGATATTTACATATATTATAGTAATATACACCTACACTGCTCAGTACTCATGGCAGAGTGGTTTGTTATAATTGTCCTCAAATCATAAATATGCTAGAGCTTAAAGCAGAATGATGGGCTATTCATTTTCAACGCAAGAGTAATGATCACCCTTTAAAATTATTTTCAGTGGAGAATCCTTCCTATACATTTTACTGACTTAGCTTCTACTCTCTGTTTACCATTATCAGGAAGGGTCACACTGTATCGAGCTACAATATTGCAGCAACTTAGCTGCCTTAGAATGTTACCTCCAATCTTGATACCAAGGTCAACTCTGCAACTCTAATCACATAGTTAGTGGACACCCAAACTTTTCAAGCTGGTTAAAAATTCAGCTATCACTGCTCATTGCCAGTGTTAAAGAACTCACTCCTTTAGATGTATTATGTATCTTCTTGTATTTCCAACACTGCCTTAGATGTTGGTTTTTGAAGTAGAGCTTTTAGTTTGCATTTGATTTATGGAGGTGTTAGTGATGCCAGTTATTAGTAATTTGACATTGTGGCTATTGAGGAAGTGAATACACATTACTCACAAAAGTTTCTTTATGTGTATTGGTATTGCGATATTGTGAACTTCCTAAAAGCCAGCCATGGGGGCACATGTCCCTAATCCCATCACTTATGTCACTGAGACAAGCCTTGAAAGGTCCAGGCTAGCTGGAACTTTATAGTGAGAACCTTTTCTACAAAGAAAGGGGAGAGATTTGAAAACAAAAAAACAAAAAAAAAAACCAAGTGAATCTTCCAACAGTTTTGTCATATATTCTTTACACTTAGCCATTAAGAGCACCATAATAGTATTGTTTATGCCTTCTTACCTACTCTTTTCCTGTTCTGAGCTGTTTTATTTATGGATCTCTAAGATGTCATATAAGAATCACATAAGAAATCTATATAAATCATATAAGAAATCATAAAAAATAGTTTGTTAGGGATATATAATCCAAAGGTAATAATTTCAGGAAAATATTAAGCACATAAAATGTAATGCATTGACTATTGAAAACTTCAGCAGTTGTAGTTTATTTATTCTTATAACAAAGATTATAAACGAAGTTACAATAGTATTCCAACTGGAACTAGAAATATGAAGGGTAGCACTAAAGAATGCTACTGCTACCACTAATAGAGTAAGAATGAAATTTAGGCAAAACTCCTTCATAATAAAAGCCACAGGACAACCCCAACATTGCTTTCATTGTTTCATATGAGGACAAGACTTTTTTTTAGTAAAGACAAATTTTCAAAGATATTAACATCAATTGGGTATATATTTCTGAAGTCCTTCAGGAAGGATGCTGTGACCATGTTGATGGAAGCTGACTTCTTTGGGACCTACTACACAAGGTGCAGACACCATTCCAAGCACTGAACCTGCATTAGAGTAATTTAAGTGCTCATGAGTGTTCTTCAAGTTAGGAAATGAATTAAGTTTTTTATTAAAAACAAAAGTAGGAATGAAGCCCAAACAAATTTCCCAAGTTGCTAAGACTGATCAGTTGAGACCCATAATTCAAAACCAGAATTCCACCAGCCACATCTGTGGATATTCTGTGTCACATTCATTACTTTTCAAGAGCTATGGAGCAGATGAATCCACATTATCTTCCTAATTATGGTTATGAGATCAATAACATTGATACAGAATATAAATATTTTTAAATGAAAAGGGTGTGGATAATGACAGCACAAGTGATCTTTATATCAAATGAAGATCAGTTTAATTTCTAAAGAAATATCTGAATGAACATCATTCAGCTTCCACTGTTTATTATTCCTGGTATCAAAGACACCTGTGCTGACGAACACAGGCTTTTATCAATCAGTACCCTCAATACACAGGGTAGATTGTTATGGATATACAATCCATAAGGAATAATTTTCGTGTGTACTTACTTCCTTGTTGTACCAAAAAAAATCTATTCCCTATTCTAAAACATACATCAATTTAATGGATATTAGTGTTATCAGTATAAATTAGGTGTGCATAATATATGTAATGTATCTTATTACATAACATAGAAATTATATATTTATATATCACATATATACATATATATGTATCATTACTGATATTCTAGGACTACTATAAATAATATATGTATAAAACATTTTAGTATTATACTGTGAAGGATACAAGGAATGACAAGTTTATGTAAATAAATATATATGTATGTTTTAGTCACATAATTTATTTTTGTGCCATTACTGAGACTGGGTTTTGTCCCTGAGCCATTTCACTCAGACTGGCTTCATATAGCTATCTTCAGATCTCAGGCCCTAAGTAGCAGGAATTACATACATGAGTCAGGTTATAGATTTTTAACCCCATCCTTGGCATATTCTTACATAATTATTTTTGAATGCTCAATTATATTCTGATATTCCATTTCTAAACCAATTCAGAATAAATAACTACTAACTGAGTAAAACTCTATGTTGCAATCAAAATTGTAAGGACCCTACTTTATTATCCATTTTCAAAGATATTGGTAGTTTAATTCCTGGACAGACAAGTAGAAAAATTAAATTATGTGTGCATAATATATGTAATATACTATATTACATAACATATAAATGATATATTTATAATATATGCATAATTAGTGATAGTCTATAATTACTATAAATACTATATGTATAAAACTGGTTTTAATATTATACTGTGAAGGATACAAGGAATGACAATATCCCTATCATAACTGTCTCATTTTTACCAGTACACAAACTATGTTATAAATAGATATCTTCAAGAAAGCACACCTCTGTAATAAAATATTCTCCTCATCGTTATGAACATCCTCTAAGATTGGCTACACTTATCCACAGCAATCACTTTGTGATACTTTCTGGATAAAGTTGCTTGTCCTCATCCTTATCAGTCTTTCAGCAACTTCAGTGAAGAGCTTTTTCTCTTGCTTTGCCTGTAGTCGATATCATCCTTTGTTTTTTCCCAGCAAAGAAATTGTGGTTAGCAAGCTTGAGCATTGGTACATACAAAGGTTCTTTGGTTATGAATTTTTCCTTTCCTTTCTTGATAAGTGAGCTGTAATAACAAAAACCTCTTAAGACAATGTGTAAGTGAAAACATATTGATTTGAAAATACTATAAATATTCGTTCTTTGAAATTATTTTTAATTCAAATATAACAGGGGTGGTTTTATTGGTGTACGCCTTTAAATCTAGCTATTTATAAGGCTGAAAACAGAAGATCGTAGTTTCAAGCTAGACCAGGTAAATAGACCATGAGACATTTATCTTCAACTAAGAACCAAAAAGCTAAAAGTGGAGCTGTGGCTCAAATGGAAGACTGACAACCTGAGCACAAAACAAAACAAAAAAAAAAAAACAAATCCACGAATTTAAGTCATAGTATTAGTATTCATATACTATATATTTATGGTTCCTAAAATATTATGTGAATTAATTTGTCAAAACCTGCTCATACATTACATATGAGGTGTGAAATAATAGGTAAGTCTGAAATGACTACAAGATATTTTGACAAGGCAACTGGAAGAGTTATCAATTAATCAAATAGTAATGAGGAATACAATCAAAGCTCACTTTGGACTCTTTTGAATTTGTTAAAATCAATAGCTAGGAGTTGTCAGTAAACATGATGCTATTAAGGAATTGAATTAAAGAAAGAACAGAGCTGATGAAAAAAAAAACGAAATAATTACATGTACTCAGTGGTAACACTCATGAGAAGGAAGATTACAGAACTAAGCCATGGGATACACAAATATGTATAACATGGCAAATGAAGAAAAACAGTAATAAGTATGTAATGCAGACTTATATGGATATATATTTTTAATGTTTAAGGGCTATGAAGTGTTTATGTGATGACCTAAAATTTAAGAAATTGGTAAGGTCAACTATCTCTTGGGCAAACTATAGCAGATAGGTTAAATAAAACAGGGCCACAATAGAGTGTCTTGATTTGCCAACGTGAAAACAGGTCAATATTTGGAAAGCTATTTTTTGGACATGTGGTTGGAGTGACAATTGCTGCAGTTTGTTCAAGTGTCAGTAGAAGGGTACAGTTTTAATACAATGATAGAAATCTTTCCGGGTCTGGTACATTTTCCCACTCTCTTCAATTTCCCTTTTTTTCTGAGAACTAAAATGTCGTTACTGGAAGCCATTCCCAAATTGTGCCTTTGGCAAGTTTTCAGATATTCAGTCAATCACTTGCCCAAATAATAGAGAATGGGACCAGGTCTACATTGAGTACTCACAGTAAACAGATTTCTGGCCATTCTTAGGAGGAGCCTTCTGCAATTGTGGGATGGATAAGGCTGGATAATTTACAGATCAGCCACCATAGATGGAAAGTATTCTGCTAATTTGACCCCTGAGATATTAGATGTTTTATCTCCATTGTATTGATTTTTATGAATCAATTAATCAGATTCTTTATACTATATGATGTTACTAAATTGTGAAATGCATGTTTATTGCATTTCCTTTGTATAACATATAGTATGCTTTGAAATTTGGTATAAATTATTCATGTTTTTATTTTTTTCAATGTGGATTACTCCTAGTTCTCAAGAGTGGGGAAATGCTTTGGAAATTTGTAACTTGAAGTCATATGTTGCCATGTGTCATATCCTATTTTCCTTGTACAGAGTTGATAATAAATTATATGTAATTTATTTTTTATTTTTATTTATTGTCTATTGCAGAGTTTGAACTTGGGTCCTGGGCACTGTTCCTGAGGTCTTCGGCTCAAAGTTATCTATCTACAACATTGAGCCACAGTATCAATTTTAGTCTTGATTGAGTAACTGGAGATAAGTGTCTCATGGCAACTTTTCTGCCAAAGATGGCTTTGAACTGATTCTCAGATAGCCTCCAGATTAGCCAAGATTACAGGCATGAGCTACCAGCACATAGCTATATGTAATTTCAACTGTAATTTTCTTCAAGTGTTTCATCCTGCATTGAAGTTTATTTTTCTGACAAACTTTCTAATAAATATGTAATCTATTTAATTTTGATAAGTACTGCTGTAACTCCCAATTATTTGTAGCATTTCTGAAATCCAAGTTCCTATGTGTGTCAGGGTAGATACTTTTGCCTGTAACAAGTATTGTTGTTGAACACATGACATCTGGCTACTAAGAGAACAAAGGATGTGTAGCTACAGTAGCCAGATAAATAACTACCAGGACAATTCAAGGGCAACTCATGTACTCTCTGTGTAGGTGCATACGGAACAAAGAAAAGACATTATTTTTTTGTTGGGGGGCCGGTCATGGGGCCTGAACTCTGGGCCTGGCTGCTGTCCCTCGACTCTTCTGCTCAAGGCTAGTGCTCTACCACTTGAGCCACTGCACCACTTCTGGCTTTTTTCTTTTTGCTTATGTGGTGCTGAGGAATTGAACCCAGAGCCTCATGCATGCAAGGCAAGCGCTTTACCACTGAGCCATCTTCCCAGCCAGAAAAGAAATTCTCATACTTGAAAGTGATTGAGTGTGTGTGCACATAGATGTTGACTTAATTATCTGTTGCTATAGTTTTACCCATTCACTAGTATAAAACAATATTTCATAAATGCATGTATATGTATATGTATATATATATGTATATATATGTATATATATATATATATATATATATATATATATATATATATATATATATATGCAGATCACAGTTTCCAGAATACAGAGAACCACATCCATGGGCACCGCTTGCCTATGTTGCTCTTTGGGTAATAAGAATAAAACCTGGAATTGTCCCGTGGTAGAGAAATTACTCAGAGATTCAAGCATTTGTCTTTCAATATGTTGCTTGTTCCTAACTCTAAAATTAGGAAGCTTGTTAATATATAATATATGTTATATTAGACTATATTTATTATACTATATAATGTATAATATATTTTACACTATATATTATATATAATATCTGACAGAATTATATATTTATAAGGAAAATTATAATAAACACATTAGTGTCCATACTTTCCTAGTCATGATTAAGTTCAGCAGAGTTGGTGCATTATATCTCAACAGGAAAACTCTACTGAAGTTCTGATGACCTTGAACTAGATAAGAATACATGTTAAAAAAAAAAAGCGTCTCCTAATTTATGAGAAAAAATAAGTTTGGAAGCTTTTTTTGTTTTTGGGGTTTTTTTTTTGGCAGGTCATGGGGCCTGAATTCTGGGCCTGGGTCCTGTCCCTCTCCTCTTCACCTCAAGGCTAATGCTCTACCACTCTAGCCATAGC